>NW_027491231.1:735000-1335000 GCF_021521415.1 Bidens hawaiensis
CTTCCCTAAGGAAAAGTAATTTGTATAAATATCAATCAACCGCGGAACCCATTGACTTACCTAGAGAAACTCACCAACGTGTTAGAACCTATTAAGCCAAAGCATGCTATATCAAACGTCACATAAAACGAAGTGTTTTCTTTCAATAGAAAACTAAAAACATTATCAAGGTTAAACTTAAGGGCAATAGCTTAATCAAGAAACACCATTCAAATAGTTATACAAAACCTATTTATGTACAGGTTAAAATCATTCTCATTCAAGGTCAAGGTTTCAAACGCACGCCGAGGTTACAGGTGAGTACATTAAACCTTTACAAACATTTAAACCATATTTATACTCGATAAGATGAATGGGTTATTTATCATATGAGTCCGTCAACGTTTAAATGAGATTACGTGATCTCTAAAACATTACAATACACAATAAAAAATAAAAACAACTCATACCGATTACACATGTGTCTGGTTCCATACATAATTGTCTAGCCTAAACTGGCAAAGGCTATGTGGCCGCGGGCTAGTAGTTATAATTAGTTCTCCATTAGGGGCTACGTGGCTCGGGGAACACTTTTGTGCGTGTAGGGTAGTGGTAAAAATCCCGAAATTAGAAATATTTCTGCTGAGCTTGTACAGAAAAATATATTAGTATTGTAAATGTTATTTAATTATTTTTGGAGTCATACGTGTTCACCAACACTTAGCTAATGTATTTTTCCACCCAATGCAGGTAATTAAGTAACTATAAGCAGTAGCAAGGATTGGAGTCGTCATGGAGTTCGAAGCGCGTTACAAGATGGCTCAACTTTTGATTTTAAAATCCTTGAAATGTAAACACGTATTTTGTAAACGAATAATTATGTATTTAATTCCCAAGTAAATTTTCAATGTAAATTAATATTTTAATAAACCTAAAGTCTTCCGCTAAAATCGACCCATAAAATCTGATATATGTACAAAATAGGTACCAACTATTGCTTACTCGCCTAGGCCCTAAGGCGGGGTGTGACAGGTAGGTATCAAAGCCATCGGTTTCAGCTAATTAGGTATTAAACATTAGTACCTAAGCTTTAACCTTAAAGTTATTGTTATTATTATTTCACATGGATAAGATAGGACCGGTAAACTTCCTATTCTTAAATCTAATTAGTGAAGATGTCTTATGTTAATTATCTTGGTCATAGACGCCGAGTTGCCATTCGAACTAAACCAACTCCTATTCACAAACCATCAGATATGGCATGTAGTAATAGTTATTAGACCAATTTATTCGGTCAAAACCAACCAATAGTTCCGGTGCAAGCCTATGCGAGTCAACCCGTATATCTCCCGGGAAGCCAACAATTGTTGATTGAAATTTTTGATGATGCTGCCGATAACATTCTTCAATATCATCCATCTGAAATTCCACCTTACCCTCCTTCCTAGGAGCGAGAAGTTGAAAGTAAGATTATGTAGGAGGTTAGTTACAATTCATCAAGTTGGCTGAATTGCCATTCAGATCAAAGTAAGTGTCATTTCGGATCGCCACCACCAAACTATCAAGCTACACAGACTACCGTCAGACCAAGTCAAAAACCTATGATGAGGGTTACTATGCCCTATGACAAAATATCATTTCAAACGCCAACTAATGATTCTTCTACGGAATAACCTGATGAAGATGAAGTTGAGAATCCTCATTTTACCCCGTATATAGGACCGAGACCCTCAATCTCCCAGCAAGCCAATGAGATTTGAGAGGAAGGTAACCTTATCGAGGAATTCTATACTAATAATATCCCCGATGAGGAAATGCTTGCATATGTTGCAAATCCACATCCATACCCACGGGAAAATGCATATCTCTTCCCAGCTGCATTTGCACCTACGAGACATCGTACCCCATCAAATTCGGTGATGGACGAGATGCGGAAAAGGAAATTGGATAAGAAGAAAGTAGGAAAGAAAATCATTAGGAAATGTGACAAGATGAAAAGTCTTGTTAGGAAATGGATCAAAGATTAAGAATATAGTTGTCAAGAATCGTCGTTGGACGTTTTGTTTTCTTTCATGTAATAATGTAAAATAAGGAAGTGTTTCCCTTTTAAATTCAAACCTTTTCTTATTCATTTTCTGCATGTCTGGATAACATAAAGCCAACAGCAATCCATAAATTCAAGTTAACAAAGAAAAGACTATGGAAGAAAATATTCATGCAATACCGAATGAATACAAGCTTGGTATTCCTGACTTAATAAAAGAGGTTGTAAACCCACTTTATGAACTCATTAAAATTAATCCAAGTAGAATTGTTTCTCATTCTAACAAGAGAGTCAGATGAAGTAGGAATGAAACCGTAAACTCAAAGAGAGAAAGTAATTAGAAAGAATCAAAGAAGAAGAATTGTTAGTCCTCAATGCGATGGTGATCGATACTAGATCCGTACGAAGTCTTGGAGTGCGGAATCCTCCTAGAATCGTTTATGGTGTTAGAGACGAAGAGCACGAATAAACACAAACATACACACGAATGGGATAACACAGATCTGCAGATCTCTTTATATAATAATCAAAACGCATCAAATACCGAACGAGAAAACAAATTACGGCCGACCCGAGGGGAGCTCTACCTCAGGTCTGCCCACACGACTCTCACTTTCTATTTTCTCTATGCGACTAAACAGCTGAACAACTGAACTACCAACTGGAAACCCTAAACATGACACACATATATATAGATAAACAAACTCGCGGGCTTGGGCTTGGGCCTATGGTGAAGTTGTTCTAACTTCACCAATAGGTGAAGTTGTCCTAACTTCACCTATGGCGAAGTTGGCTCCGTCCACAACTTCTCCCTAGCTAGTCGAAATTGCATAGCGACAGTCACAAAATGCACCAACAGACTCCCCCTTAACCGTTGCCCTCAATTCAAACAAACACCAAAGATCATGTAACACCCCGTAACCGCAGCGGAAACGTAAACGGGATGCAACAGACACGTCTGATATCAACAGCATTGCTTATAAAGAAAACACCACTACATTAATTTACACCATATTACATTGTTCCGAGTTTAGTTACCGTCTAGGCGTTAGCACAAAAGTTTTACCAACATTACATTAACATATTTAATAAAAAAAGATCATTATGCTTCCACAAAAAGCACGCATCGTCAAGCATGTAGCAATTAATCCAGTTTGGGGGTACCTAGAAAGCATGTAAAGAAAACGGGTCAACTACGAATAGTTGGTGAGTTTCACTAATTTAAATAAATAGCGACAAGTCATTATAATAATCTTATATTAACGATGTAATTATGCTGATCCCACAAGTGAAACCTCTGACTATCCACATACAACCCCGTGGCATACTCCGCCCACGAACCTGCCCCAAACCGCTATGCCTAACATTACATAGCAAAATAAATAACAACAAAATAGACATGTGCAACTGGCTGGGAAACATCAGCAAATCCATGCCGGACCAGTTGGGTTTGTCAGACCAATAGTACTATTCACACTCTACCGGCTTTTAGCTAATCACTCGTGTTACGGGGCCTTACAATGTTAGCAACTCATACAATTACCATCTTAGTACATTTCCGTACGATTCCCGTACAATAAAATATATATAAATACACGCAAATCCATGCGTTCAGTATGTACTTAAACATTTTGATAATAACATGCTTCCCGCCCCGAGAAAATATTTAAAAACAATTCAGAAAAAGGGGCTCGTGAAACTCACCTTATCGCAAGCAAGCAGGTAACACAGTACGTGAGCTACTAGTCCGGATCTGTAATACGATCCCTAAGTTCGTTACTATACAATCACTATTAATATAAATTTAACCGTGTTAACCGGTACATCTGGGGACACTGTTAACCCAGTACTGTACCCGTTCCGGGGGCAATGTTAACCCAGAACACTTCTCCGGACTCAGATTGTGATATCGTTTAGAGTTCAGTAGTTAAAATTACTATTAGTTCGTTTTCCCCGTTTTGCGTGCCTAGCACGGTTATCCGTTTTTACGTTTCAAAAATGGGTTTGGTCACACACGACCCGAAAGTAGTTGTTGACTGATAATTTAATTTAAGTTGTGAAATTAGAGCTCGGTTTAGACGCCCCGATTGGCCGCGGGACCCGTTTCCGTCTTTAGTGCACCGGAAACTGTTAAATCGGATAAAATTACCCAAATCATCCGAATTATTTTTGGATTATTTATTTTCACCTGTTTAACTCAGTTATATGAAAATAGTTCATTTTTAGGGTTTTTATACACCAGTCAGCTCGTTTAGGCGAACTTTACCGGTTTACGCGTTTTAAACTTTAAAAGTTTGTTTTGCACAAATAATTATCCGTTTAATCTCGGATCTTGAAATTTTGCACAAATCACTTTTTGACAGTGGGGAATTTTATAAAAATATTTCCAGAATTAATTTTTTTATTTAAAATTTATTTATCTATTTTTAAACACCATTTAAACACTAAATATGTCGTAAATACCAAACGACCTTAGAAAAATCCCAAATTTTTCCTGAATGACCCCTGCCATCCACATAGTCCCCTGTAATTTTTCTAGAACCAAAATATCTTTTTACATGCCATTTTCACTAAAACCGAGCTAGAAAACCCTAGAACTCGTTTAACCGAAAAGCCTACTTAGACTTCTCCAACTGACCTAAAATTTTGTGTGTGACTTTTACATATTATAAAAAGCTTATATGGAATTTTCCAGAATTTATCATGATATTTAAATATTTTTCACCATTTTTAGCCAAAACCGAGCATTAAATTCACCAAATATTCATCCTTTGTCCAAAAATTACAAAATTTTCACAGATCTCATATTTTCATGTGTAGATCATCTCTGTGAAATTTCGTAGCCTAACTCTAAATGTACCACAATCTGTCCAAAACACATACACCATAAAAAAAACCGAACTACCTTGTGTTTTTAGCTTCAAATCGCAAGGATCTTGCTTTCTAGCCTTTGTTAACAACTATATACAACACTTACAAGCACAATAATACCACACCAAGCAAGTTACAACCCCAATCAAGCCATTTCTTTCGTGGGTTCGGTTATGATTTAAAAACAAAGATTTAAACCGTAAAAATTCGTTTTTGGTTCGTTTAACTCCTTTCTTGGACCAAGATCCCTTGTATAACCCGTATACATCACTTGATCATGCAAGAATCGGTTTTCATTTCACCCTTTTTCACTTGAAACCTCATTTTCTTGCAAATAAACTCAAGAAAAGAAGATGAAAACGTAAATAACTCAATTTTTACCTTGCTTTTCTTGCTACAAATCCGGGTTTTTAGTTCATGATGTGGAGAGAAAGTGGAATCTTGCAATGGTTGTTTTAAAAAAAACTAACAAGAGGCAAGGGGTATAACCCCCATGCCGATCGGAAGTGAGGGGAGGTGGGGTGGGACCCACCTTTCCATTCCTAGCCACTCATTTGGATTTTGGAAATCCGGATAATGTTTTGGATAATCTGGTTCAGTTCGTTTTTCGGTTAAATGTTTAATTCAGCTTAAAACGAGGCTAAAACGGTCGTTTTCGACTTAAAAATGAAATTTATATAAAACCGATTTAAAAACTTTAAAAACTTAAACCATGACATTTATTAACTTAAAACATCATATTATTAATAATTGCGCAACTTTTTCGGCTTGATCGATCGTCTCTTGCTCGGTTTGGTATTAAAGGTTTCGTTTAACGTACCGACGTACCATTAAATCGAAAATTCTTTTTTGTGCTTTAATTCACTTATCCCGAAGCTTTAATACTTCGTAAACATCACTAAATATCATATATCCCATCTATAATGTAATCCTCGATTCGTTCGGGCTTCAATAATCGTTAATCGGTTAATCGTATTTCCAATACGATTAACTGCATAATCGAGTATAATCCGTACTGTGAATCATACATACTCGTATAAATGCATTATAATTCATATATTCATTACTAAATAACACATAAATAGTATATACCAGTTAGGGTATACCTGATTTTGCCGGAATCGTTACATTCTCCCCTCGTAAAAAAAAAAATTTCGTCCTCGAAATTTTACGCGTCGACTACTTCCTTTTGAGGGAATAGGTAGGGGTATTTCTTCCGGAATTCGTCCTTTCGTTCCCATGTATATTCTGGGCCTCGTTGCAAATTCCATCTAACTTTGACCAACGAAATCTTATTGTGTCTAAGTTGCTTGATTTTCCCGTCTACTATTTCTATGGGTTCCTCTACGAAATTGAGCTTATCACTTATTTGGACACCCTCTAAAGGTAACACCGACGTCTCATCCGCCAGACATCTTTTCAAGTTCGATACGTGAAACACGCTGTGAACTGCACTCAGTTCATCGGGTAGTTCTAATCGGTATGCTTCGGGACCGATTTTTGCAGTAATATTGAATGGTCCAATATATCACGGGGCTAACTTCCCCGCCTTTCCAAATCTGACTACACCCTTCCAAGGTGATACCTTCAAATACACTTTATCACCTTTCTCAAACGACAACGGTTTTCTACGGGTATCGGCATAACTCTTCTGCCGATCCCGCGCGGCCTTCAGATTGTTCCTAATTTCAAGGATGTTGCTGGTCGCTTCCTGGACCAGGTCTGATCTAATAACTTGAGTGTCGCCCACTTCAGTCCAGCAGAGTGGTGATCGGCACTTCCGACCATACAATGCTTCGTATGGCGCTGCCTTTATACTGCTATGGTAACTGTTATTATAGGAAAATTCAACGAGTGGGAGATGTTGATCCCAATTTGCCTTAAAATCCAGTACGCATGCACGAAGCAAATCCTCCAGGGTTTGGATGGTCCTCTCAGACTGACCATCAGTCTGAGGGTGGTAAGCTGTGCTTAGATCAATGCGCGTTCCCAGCGCTTCTTGCACAGCTTGCCAAAGATTGGAGGTGAAATGGCTATCCCGATCGGAGATGATTGAGATGGGTATCCCATGACGAGACACAATTTCATTTATATAAATCTGCGCAAGTCTCTCAGTGTTATAATTATTCCTAATCGGGATAAAATGTGCCGATTTGGTCAATCGATCCACGATTACCCAAATTGCATCATGTCCTTCGGACGTCTTAGGGAGATGTGTCACAAAATCCATCGTGATTTGCTCCCACTTCCATTCGGGAATTTCCGGTTGTTGTAACATCCCCGAGGGTTTCTGGTGCTCCGCCTTAACTCTCGCACATGTCGTACACTTACCGACATACGTTGCTATATCCTTTTTCATACCCGGCCACCAGTAGAACTCCTTCACATCCTTGTACATCTTATCCGATCCCGGATATATGGAATATTTCGATCTATGCGCTTCGTCCATGATTAATTCACGAAGGTCATGGAGGGTCGGGATCCAAACCCGATTTTTGAAATAGAGAATTTCGTCCACGCGCTGTTCAAAATTCTACTCATTGCCGTAAAGTCCCTCCTTTTCCAATTGTTCCTCTTTCAACGCCTCACGTTGAGCGACTCGAATCAGGTCCGAAAGGTTCGACTGGACTATCACCCCCAGCGCTCGCACTCGCAATGGCTTAACCCGATCTTTCCTACTCAAGGCATCGGCTACGACGTTAGCCTTGTCGGGGTGATAACGGATGTCACAGTCATAATCGCTTAACAACTCGACCCATCTTCGTTGCCTCATATTCAGTTCTTTCTGATCGAATATGTGCTGCAAACTTTTATGATCGGTGAAGATGGTGCACTTCGTACCGTAGAGATAATGTCTCCAGATTTTAAGTGCGAAGATAACCGCTCCCAGTTCTAAGTCATGAGTAGTGTAATTTTTCTCGTGTACTTTTAACTGTCGGGAAGCATAGGCTATAACCTTATTATTATGCATCAACACGCATCCTAACCCTCTACGAGATGCGTCACAATACGCGACAAAACCATCGTCTCCATCGGGGAGACTTAAAATCGGCGCTTGGAACAATTTTTGCTTTAACGTTTGAAACGCCGTTTCCTGCTCTTCTCCCCATTCATACTTTCGATCCTTTTGAGTCAGGAAAGTTAAAGGTTGGGCGATGCTGGAAAAGTTCTCTATAAATCGACGATAATATCCAGCTAAGCCTAAGAATTGGCGGATTTCCTTTGGCGATTTAGGCGCTTGCCAATTCTTAATTGCTTCAACCTTACTCGGATCAACGTGTATTCCTTGATGGTTTACAACGTGACCGAGGAATTGCACTTCTTGTAACCAGAAGTTACACTTGGAGAATTTTGCATACAACTTCTCCTGATTCAGAAGTTCTAAAATTATTCTTAAGTGTTGCTCGTGCTCTTCTTTACTTTTCGAGTAGATCAAAATATCGTCAATAAACACGATGACGATTTTGTCGAGGTAGGGTTTACAGACTCGATTCATGAGGTCCATGAACACTGTCGGCGCATTTGTTAGCCCGAAAGGCATAACTAAGAACTCGTAATGGCCGTAGCGAGTCCGGAATGCGGTTTTTGGGATATCTTCTTCCTGAATTCTAACCTGATGGAATCCCGATCTAAGATCGATTTTTGAGAAATAGCTCGCACCTTGCAGCTGGTCAAATAGATCATCGATTCGGGGAAGAGGGTACCTATTTTTGATTGTTAACTTGTTCAACTCCCTGTAATCAATGCACATTCTAGGGCTCCCGTTCTTCTTTTTCACGAATAATACAGGTGCACCCCACGGGGAATGACTAGGACGTATAAATCCTTTATCCAACAATTCTTGCAACTGATTGGATAATTCTTGCATCTCGGACGGTGCAAGTTGGTAGGGTGCTTTAGCAACAGGGCTAGCTTGATGTATTAAATCGATTCTGAATTCGACCTGTCGGGTTGGCGGTAATCCAGGAAGTTCTTCTGGGAAAACTTGTGGAAATTCGCGTACCACCGGGATATCATCCACCCGTGTCTCCTCAGAATCTGTGGCCGTCAAGCTCGCTAGATACGCCACGCATCCCTGGCGTATATATTTTAACACCTTGAGGTGAGATATAAATGGTATCATTGTGCTCGACTTCTCTCCTTGCACTAACACCTCTTCGTCATCCGACACCCGGATCTTGACGATTTTCTTTTCACAGTTTATTTCCACTTTGTTACGTGCTAACCAATCCATTCCCACTATTACGTCAAAACTACCTAATTCTACCGGTAATTAGTCAATCAGGAAGGATTGATCGTTCAGAATAAAAGTGCAATTCCGAACTATCTGATTAACTATCATGGTTTTACCGTTAGCGACTTCTACGGTATAAGGTTCTATGGTTTCACTAATCGGAAGGTTTGCTATCGATAGGAACTTAACGGAGACAAAACTTCTATCGGCGCCCGTATCAAATAATACAGAAGCGTAATGATCAGAGACGAGGAATGTACCTGTCACTATGCTGGGGTCCTGGCGTGCTTCGTTCGCCCCCATCACAAATGCTCGGCCTCTCGCCAGATTGGACGACGATGCCTGACCCACGGTTTGCCTCCCATTTCCTCCCTGGTTCAGTTTCGGACAGTATCTCTTGAAGTGATCTGTGCTGCCGCATTCAAAGCAAGCATGGCTGGTGGTCATCATTTGGTTTCCTTGTGGGTTTTGTTGTCGGGCTAGTTGGGTCCTAGGTGGCTGCCAAGGATAGGTTGCGGTTGTCAGTTCAGATTGTTTAGGTTTGTCCTACAACTCGGTGCGTAGTGCCCATTCCTGCCACACCGTTGGCACACTACCCCTTGCACTCGCCACCATGCTGGTAACCGCATCTCCCACACTTAGGGAACGTCCCTTTCTGCGATTCCTGCCTTCCTCCTGAACTAGTCATGGCGTAGTTCTGGGCAGCGGGCCGAGCACGTTTATTTTGCTGCTTCTCCTGGATCCTATTGTCATACGTACCTCGCTTTCCCCCAGCAGACTCTCCTGCCACCTTCAGTGACCCACTCCTCACGAAATCGTATGTGACGATACCAGCTTGCGTCACCGCACCCTCAAACGTCTTGTGTCCCCCAGAGTTGACTATACTCCTTACTACTGGAGTTAGTCCCCATATATAACGCTCAATCCTCTTTGACTCTGGGGTAACCAACCATGGCACCAATCGCGACAATTCGTTAAATCGATTCGTATAACCCAAGTGGTCTGCCCCCTGCATCTCCAGGTTCCACAATTCGTTTTCTAACTTCTGCAGTTCGTTCTTCGGGCAGAAATGTTCCAGTACAAGGGCCTTGAGCTCTGCCCAGGTCATGCGGTTTGTCGCTGCCTGACCGCGAGTTTGCACTATTGTGTTCCACCATGTCAAGGCATGGTCCGTGAACGTGCAGGTAGCATACTTAACAACGTAATCCTCAGGGTAGTTGCTGATGTTCACAACAGACTCTATTTTCTCAATCCACTTAACCAACCCATTTGGTCCCTCAGACCCGCTAAATTCTAGGGGCTTACACAACATAAAATCTTTAATTGAACATCCCTTTGTTGCAGGAGTCGGTTCAGTGCGGTTCGTTTCTACACTAGGTATAGGGCCATTACTGTCTGTAACGACCACCCTAGGCGGTGCGTCATTACTCGGAATCGGGTTACCGTTCAGTGGAAGGTTAACATTTTGTTCCCCATCATTATTGGTGGTCGTTTGATTGCTCGCAGGGTCTGGATTGGTCGTATTGTTAATACTGGCGGCGATGCGCGATACTATATCCGGTATCGCCGCCTCCAACTGTCGAGCAATCAAACGGTCCACATCCACTTCTGACATTCGAGCTGACCGTTTTGGTGCCATTCTACACAACATTAAGAAAAATACATATAATTAATACAAATTCCAATCTCGATACACAACACACATTCCATTCATTAATAAACATCAGTAAATATTACATAAACATCAGTACACATTACATTCCTACCATCATCCCATAGATTAAGTTTTTATACATCGCTCCTACATCGGCATCATTTCGACATAACCCGCTATGGGTCAGTGCTTGAATGATACACCAAAAGTATCTACAATGACATCCCCAAAAGAGACCCTCTATGGGCTAGTGGTTGTACTATAACTACCCAAGATTCACTCTATGTTAGCATCGCCACTAACTGCTTACACAGAGTATCAAAAAACGGACCCAGACTACTACCACCCTAACATAACTAAGCCTGGTGGTATACTAACCACGCCGACACTGCCACCATCGCCACCAACACCGCCAGCAAACCCCGGATCCGTGTCTCCATCCGGTCAATCATCCACTGGGAGTATGCGCCCTCCCTCCTCAGCTGGGCAATCGCATACTGGCTGTCCAGTACGCAGTCCGCCAAGTGCCTCCTCCTCTGGATCCCCACCATCAAGGCGATGGTGTGCTCAACCACCTGCTTGGTGAGCACTCGGAGCCATGCAGCCTCGGAGGAGGGACGCTCATCCCTCTCCAGCCTAGGGGTACCCCACACGGGTGGAGGCACAGGCTCGGGCTAGGGGCGGGAGGACTCGCCCCTATGGAAGGTAGGTCTGGGTGGGGTAGAGGTAGTTGGGACATAGGGGACACTGATCCGCGCCGTGAAGCGGGATCCGGGTCTGGGAGGGGTAGGGGTGGCCTGTGGTGCGGGTGGGGTGGGGGATCTGGCAACCCTAGTAGGGGAGGACAGGCTAGTACTCCTACGGCTAGTCTCACTAGGCTCAGTGCTGGATGCTAGGCGTAAGCTCCTAGAGTTCCTGGAACTGGCCTCCTCCGGGTCCTCCTCCACTGACAGACTTCGTGATCTCGACATCCTTATCTGTACACAAGTTAGCAAACATATAGATCCTTCCATAATGTAAATCATAATTAATATACACATACTTATACAACTTTGTCACATAAAAATATTATCATATACTTACACATATGTTGCCGATTTTACCTTTTAATGTTCCCCGTGACTTCCCCTGAATTCCCTCGTGTGGACAAGTCTGTTATTATGTTCCGGACCATAATAACTCACTTGTCCATCCAAGTTCATCCAGATCTCGTCACTATAAATTATTAGTTGATATTCAGATCCTATAATACTTGAGCTACTGGTTATATTTTAGGTATCTTTTAAAGACATCCTAATTCTTTATAACCAATGGCTCTGATACCAACTTTTATAACACCCCGTAACCGCAGCGGAAACGTAAACGGGATGCAACAGACACGTCTGATATCAACAGCATTGCTTATAAAGAAAACACCACTACATTAATTTACACCATATTACATTGTTCCGAGTTTAGTTACCGTCTAGGAGTTAGCACATAAGTTTTACCAACATTACATTAACATATTTAATAAAAAAAGATCATTATGCTTCCACAAAAAGCACGCATCGTCAAGCATGTAGCAATTAATCCAGTTTGGGGGTACCTAGAAAGCATGTAAAGAAAACGGGTCAACTACGAATAGTTGGTGAGTTTCACTAATTTAAATAAATAGCGACAAGTCATTATAATAATCATATATTAACGATGTAATTTTGCTGATCCCACAAGTGAAACCTCTGACTATCCACATACAACCCCGTGGCATACTCCGCCCACGAAACTGCCCCAAACCGCTATGCCTAACATTACATAGCAAAATAAATAACAACAAAATAGACATGTGCAACTGGCTGGGAAACATCAGCAAATCCATGCCGGACCAGTTGGGTTTGTCAGACCAATAGTACTATTCACACTCTACCGGCTTTTAGCTAATCACTCGTGTTACGGGGCCTTACAATGTTAGCAACTCAGACAATTACCATCTTAGTACATTTCCGTACGATTCCCGTACAATAAAATATATATAAATACACGCAAATCCATGCGTTCAGTATGTACTTAAACATTTTGATAATAACATGCTTCCCGCCCCGAGAAAATATTTAAAAACAATTCAGAAAAAGGGGCTCGTGAAACTCACCTTATCGCAAGCAAGCAGGTAACACAGTACGTGAGCTACTAGTCCGGATCTGTAATACGATCCCTAAGTTCGTTACTATACAATCACTATTAATATAACTTTAACCGTGTTAACCGGTACATCTGGGGACACTGTTAACCCAGTACTGTACCCGTTCCGGGGGCAATGTTAACCCAGAACACTTCTCTGGACTCAGATTGTGATATCGTTTAGAGTTCAATAGTTAAAATTACTATTAGTTCGTTTTCCCCGTTTTGCGTGCCTAGCACGGTTATCCATTTTTACGTTTCAAAAATGGTTTTGGTCACACACGACCCGAAAATAGTTGTTGACTGATAATTTAATTAAAGTTGTGAAATTAGAGCTCGGTTTAGACGCCCCGATTGGCCGCGGGACCCGTTTCCGTCTTTAGTGCACCGGAAACTGTTAACTCGGATAAAATTACCCAAATCATCCGAATTATTTTCGGATGATTTATTTTTACCTGTTTAACTCAGTTATATGAAAATAGTTCATTTTTAGGGTTTTTATACACCAGTCAGCTTGTTTAGTCGAACTTTACCGGTTTACGCGTTTTAAACTTTAAAAGTTTGTTTTGCACAAATAATTATCCGTTTAATCTCGGATCTTGAAATTTTGCACAAATCACTTTTTGACAGTGGGGAGTTTTATAAAAATATTTCCAGAATTAATTTTTATATTTAAAATTTATTTATCTATTTTTAAACACCTTTTAAACACTAAATATGTCGTAAATACCAAACGACCTTAGAAAAATCCCAAATTTTTCCTGGATGACCCATGCCATCCACATAGTCCCCTGTAATATTTCCAGAACCAAAATCTCTTTTTACATGCCATTTTCACTAAAACCGAGCTAGAAAACCCTAGAACTCGTTTAACCGAAAAGCTTACTTAGACTTCTCCAACTGACCTAAAATTTTGTGTGTGACTTTTACATATTATAAAAAGCTTATATGGAATTTTCCAGAATTTATCATGATATTTAAATATTTTTCACCATTTTTAGCCAAAACCGAGCATTAAATTCACCAAATATTCATCCTTTGTCCAAAAATTTCCAAATTTTCACAGATCTCATAATTTCATGTGTAGATCATCTCTGTGAAATTTCGTATCCTAACTCTAAATGTACCACAATCTGTCCAAAACACATACACCATAAAAAAAAACCGAACTACCTTGTGTTTTTAGCTTCAAATCGCAAGGATCTTGCTTTCTAGCCTTTGTTAACAACTAGATACAACACCTACAAGCACAATAATACCACACCAAGCAAGTTACACCCACAATCAAGCCATTTCTTTCATGGGTTCGGTTATGATTTAAAAACAAAGATTTAAACCGTAAAAATTCGTTTTTGGTTCGTTTAACTCCTTTCTTGGACCAAGATCCCTTGTATAACCCGTATACATCACTTGATCATGCAAGAATCGGTTTTCATCTCGGGTTTTCACCCTTTTTCACTTGAAACCTCATTTTCTTGCAAATACACTCAAGAAAAGAAGAGGAAAACGTAAAAAACTCGATTTTTACCTTGCTTTTCTTGCTACAAATCCGGGTTTTTAGTTCATGATGTGGAGAGAAAGTGGAATCTTGCAATGGTTGTTTTAAAAACTAACAAGAGGCAAGGGGTATAACCCCCATGCCGATCGGAAGTGAGGGGAGGTGGGGTGGGTCCCACCTTTCCATTCCTAGCCACTCATATGGATTTTAGAAATCTGGATAATGTTTTGGATAATCTGGTTGAGTTCGTTTTTCGGTTAAATGTTTAATTTAGCTTAAAACGAGGCTAAAACGGTCGTTTTCGGCTTAAAAATGAAATTTATATAAAACCGATTTAAAAACTTTAAAAACTTAAACCATGACATTTATTAACTTAAAACATCATATTATTAATAATTGCGCATCTTTTTCGGCTTGATCGATCGTCTCTTGCTCGGTTTGGTATTAAAGGTTTCGTTTAACGTACCGACGTACCATTAAATCGAAAATTCTTTTTCTGTGCTTTAATTTACTTATCCCGAAGCTTTAATACTTCGTAAACATCACTAAATATCATATATCTCATCTATAATGTAATCCTCGATTCGTTCGGGCTTCAATAATCGTTAATCGGTTAATCGTATTTCCAATACGATTAACTGCATAATCGAGTATAATCCGTACTGTGAATCATACATACTCGTATAAATGCATAAGAATTCATATATTCATTACTAAATAACACATAAATAGTATATACCGGTTAGGGTATACCTGATTTTGCTGGAATCGTTACAGATCATCTGTTAGAAAACATGCACCAACAAGAATGAGGAAAGTGCTCAAAGCTCGACTGTTGAAAACGAGCTTCATGAGAAAACGAAGAGACTAAAAATACAAGAAGTTTGTGATTTCAAATATTTCGAAGTATACAATCCAAAAGAATTTCATGGTGACTAAGGAGCAATAGTTTCCCTCCGATGGTTGGAGGAGATTGAATCGATCGTGATGATCAACAAATGTACAGAGAGGGAGAAGGTTCAATATACCTCCTAAATGTTCAAGGGAGAGGCATTTTAATGGCGGGATACCCTTATTGAGGTTATGGGTGGAGAAAATTTGTATAACTTGAAATGGAAAACTTTCAAAGATATGATATTAGAGAAATTTTGTCTGATACATGAAATGGACCAATTTCAAACAAAGTTATGGAACCATAAAGTTGTCGGAACAAATCTCAAGGGATACAATACCAAATTTCATGATTAATGTAGGATTGTCCCACGTTTTGCAGCTCCTGAATTTAACAAAGTGACTTCTTATATCTACGGACTACCAATAGAGATACATGATTTGGTCCATTTTCATATGCCATCCACAATGGAATCTGCAATGGAATTGGGTGGATATTTAATGGATGGGATGATTAGAAACAGGGATGAGAAGAAGAAAGATGAGGGGAGATCGACTGTTAGAGGAAAAGTAAGAATGGTTGAGAGAAAGAGGGAAGGAACATTTGTGTACAACCATCCGATTTGCATGTCTTGTGGCAGGAGACACTTTGGCAAATGTCTTCGACCAACAAACACTATCACATGTAATATTGCAAATAGACGGGTCATGTTGAAGCCGATTTTAAGAAAAATGTTGTAGTATGTTTTGACTGTGGAGAGAAGGGGCACTTTAGTACCGAGTGTTCGAAAAAGAAACCGATAACAATAATTAGTTCAAGTGGTAGTGGTGTCAAGGCTGATGCCAAGAATGGTAATGCGCGTGTTTTCATGTTTGATACTCAGAAGGCTACAAACATACTAACGTGATCACCGGTACGTTTCCTATAAATAATGTTTATGCTAGAGTTATGTTTGACTCCGGTGTGAACCAGGGTTTTATAGATTATAAGTTTTGTAGTCTATTAAATGAAACTCTAGATAAGTTAGATACGGTTTATGAAGTGAAACTACTGATGGATATTTGTGTAGAATAACCAAGGCTTTAAATAATGACACAATCTCTTTAGCCGATCACATCATACCTGCAGGATTGATACCCATGACACTGGCAGATTTTGATGTAGTTTTAGGTATGGATTGGTTATCATCTAATCAAGCTCGTATCCTATGTAATGATAAAGCCATTTACATCCAAAATTTAATAATAAAACCACTCATATCACTAGAGACTAAGAGGCGGGAAAGGTAGGAATAATTTTGAAAATAAAAGAAAGTCGTTGCTTAGGTAAGGTATGCCTTGCATTCATGGCCTATATAACTAAGGAACCCAAACACAGGAAGATGGAAGAAGTACCAGTTGTTTCAAAATTCAAGGATGTATTTCCTGAAGAATTACGTGGAATCCGACTAGATAGGGAAGTAGAGTTTAGAATCGACCTTATACCGGTAACTTCACCAATAGGCAAATCTCCTTATAGATTAGCACCCACTGAAATGAAAGAGTTGAAAAAACGGTTGGATGAAGTGTTGGAAAAAGGATTTATCAGACCAAGTTCATCACCATGGGGAGCTCCGATTTTGTGTGTTAAGAAAAAGGATGGATCGATGAGAATGTGCATAGATTATCATGAACTAAATAAGGTCACAATCAAGAACAAGTACCCATTAACAAGGATCGATGATCTAGTTGATCAACTTCAACGGGCAAGCCATTTTTCCAAAATTGACCTTAGATTCGGATACCATGAATTGAAAGTGCAAGAAGGAGATATACCAAAGACCGCATTCAGGACTAGGTATAGACATTAGAGACTCCTTTTGGACTCACTAATGCCCCGACAGATTTTATGGATATGATGAATCGTATTTGCAAACCATAACTTGACAACTTTGTTATCGCATTTAGTGATGACATTCTTGCTTATTCCAAGTCCAAAGAAGATCATCAAGAACATCTCAAAATCATTCTTGAAACCCTAAGAAAAGAGAAGTTGTACACCAAATTCTCTAAATGCAAATTTTGGATATCGGAAGTTCATATTGTCGGTCATATTATAAACGAGAAGGGTATTCAAGTAGACCTAGCAAAGATTGAAGCAATTACCAAATGGGAAAAACCCAAGACACCAACGCAAGTCAGAATTTTTCAAGGACTAGCGGGATATTATCGAAGATTTATACAAGACTTCTCTATGATAGCTGTTCCATTAACTACACTCACTAGGAAATAATTAAGTTTGAATGGGGACCAAAACTAGAATAAGCATTCGAAACACTTAAACAAAAGTTAACCAATGCACCTATCTTGGCCTTGCTAGAAGGACTGGATAACTTTACCATATACTGTGATACTTCACACAAGGAAATGGGACGTGTCTTAATGCAAGAAAAGAAAGTTATTGCTTATTCTTCAAAACAATTAATGGTTCATGAAAAGAATTACACCACACATGACCTTGAATTGGGTGCTATAATTTTCTTGTTGAAACTATGACGACATTATCTGTTTGAAGCATATTTTTGATCAAAAAGAGTTGAATATGAGACAAAGACGTTGGATGGAAACTCTCAATGATTATGATTGTGAAATCGTATATCATGGAGGAATGGCCAACGTAGTGGTTGATTCTTTAAGTAGAAAAGAACATGATAAGCCAACGAGAGTCCGAGCCCTCAGATTGGAACTCAAAATTGATTTAGCTAACCAGATTAAAGAAGCTCAGAAGTTAGAACTGGAAGAAGGTAACATTAAAGCCGAAAAGGAAAATGGTACCATTTATCAACTGGTCAAAGGAAGTGACGGAATACTTAACACCACAAAATAATCTGTGTACCAATATTTGTAAATTTAAGAGATAAGATTCTCAAAGAAGCACATAAGTCAAATTACATTATACATCCGGGTAGTGACAAAATGTATCAAAATTTGAAAGACGAGTATTGGTGGATTGGTTTGAAGAAGGATATTTCTCTATATAACGCAAAATGCCTAACCTGTTCTGAAGTAAAATAGAAACATCAAAAGCCGTTAGGATTTACAACAACCATAAATACCAATTGGAAATGGGATATGATAACTATGGATTTCATTATGAAGTTACCTCAAACTTCTTGTTAATATGATGCAATCTATGTTATTATAGATAGACTTACCAAGTCTGCTCATTTCAATCCGATACAGGAAACATATAGCATGGATAAGCTAGCACAACTATATGTGGAAAACATTGTATCTTTACATGGTGTGCCACTATGCATTATCTTCGATAGAGATAGTCGTTTTACCTCAAACTTTTTGACAAGTTTTCAAAAAGCTATGGGGAGACGACTAAATCTTAGCACTGTGTATCATCCAAAAACATATGGACAAACTGAACGTGCAATTCAAACCTTGGAAGATATTTTGCGTGCCTATGTATTTGATTTAGGAGGGAGTTGGGATACTCATCTTTCTTTAATGGAATTCACGTACATCAGTAGTTATCATACGAGTATTCAAATGGCACCGTTTGAAGCTCTGTATGGACAGAAATGTAGAACACTTGTATGTTCAATGAACCATGGTCAGAGACAGGTGATATTCAATTATTAGGACCCAAAATTGTTCAAAGAACCATCGATCAAGTAATGCAAATCCATGAACGATTGAAAGCGACAAGAGATAGACAGAAAAGCTATGCGGACATTCGTCGTAAGCCCTAAGAATTCAAAGAAGGAGATAAGGTACTACTCAAAGAATCACCCTGGAAAGGTGTAGTACGAATCGGGAAGAAAGGAAAATTGAGTCCACGTTTCGTTTGACCATTCAAAATACTTTAAAGGATTGGACCAGTTTCTTATCGACTGGAATTACCCAAAGAAATGAAAGGCATTCATGACGTATTTCATCTATCTAACCTACACAAGTGTTTAGTTGATGAAACTCTTGCAATGCCTTTAAAAGATGATAAAATCAATGAGAAACTTATGTTTGTAGAACAAGTGATTCAAATCGAAGACAGCATGACGAAGTTCCTCAAACGCAAGTGACTCAAGTTGGTGAAAGTCAAATGGGATTCAAGACTAGGACCCGAGTATACATGGGAACTCGAGTCAGAAATGATGAAGTATACGCATCTATTCCAATAAGTCTCGTGGATGAGATTATTCAAAAGGTGGGGAGGATGTAATACCACGTAAATAATCCTCATAGAAATTAGCCAAATATGTCAAACTTTTAAAGGCTAAAGACTAAAACTGAAAAATTCTAAAAACTTCAACCATCGTGACACGCAGTGGGATTACCATAAGCCCATCGCGTTACGCGATGGAGTTGTACAGAAATAAATATTAGGGCGGCTTTGCGATACGCGATGACCTGACCTATAGACCATCGCGAGGAGTTGTACAGAAATAAATATTAGGGCGGCTTTGCGATACGCGATGACCTGACCTATAGACCATCACGACACGCGATGACCTCGTTAGGCAACCGGGTACACGTGTCCAACCACGTGTCAACACGTGGCACGTTTTGACAGGCCACGTGTCACTATGTAGCATTCTCGCAGAATTGCAGCGTCGCGATATGCGTCGGCCGGCTATATAATCCATCGCGTATCGCAATGGAGTGTAAAATTCGCCTATAAATAGCGATTTATGGGATTGAACCCAAATCATCCCAAAATACCTTCAATTACAAACACATAATCGTAGGGAAGCTTGCCCGATTGTTACGAAGAGCGGGCATTCGATTTTCTTGAAATACGTTCAAGTAACGAAGTCCCGAACGAGTTATAAATCATATAATCATGCTTTGATCAAGACCCTACTCATCAAAGTTTAGTCTTTTCTTATTATTATAATTCCAAGTCTTCGAACTAAGGTAGGGGTTATGTTTATGTTATTTAAGTTAAAGCTTAGACATTAAATGAGGCTATGGCCTTTAACCATGAAACTATCTATAGTATATTAAAATGCATATAGGAAGGGCAAGATAGTCTTTTCACAAAAACTCTTTAATATAAGAGTTTTACATATTCATATGCACAAGGTACAATACTCAAAGCATAAAATTCAAAACCCATCCTAATCATCTCGATATATCCATCTGCATATGACGAGGGAGATTCAAAATTCAAAATTCAAATCTAGCCTCTTAAAGTTCTCATACTCTCTCCTGAAATCCTATTAAAAAAATTTCACTTGGTCAGACGGTGAATCCATGCCACCAATGAAACAGAAATCCACGATGAGAACATCTGGCGCTGTCCACTTCTTATGTCAATCATGCGCCACGATGGCAGAGTCCTCGAATCGGAGGCCAAATTTGAACAACAATTCGCCAGTGGAGATGAAAGGTTACACTCTTTAACTCAAAACCCTAATTTCTCAAAACAAATTAGGCGATTGTATCTTCATTTGGTTAATTCATATCATTTCAGCTTCAATACTTTAGTTCACCATCATTCCATACACAAATCTGGGTCTTCCATATTTAGAGGAACAAAAAAGAAGAGAAGGTCAATTGGTTTACTTAATTAATTTTGAATTCGAACATTTTGTGTATTATTGATCGCTTGGGATTTAATTTGGTCTCTTTGACGGCATACAAAAGAGAAAGAGTTTAAGGCTTCATAGAAAGCTTCTAAACTGAAGGTGTGTATAAATAATTCATACTGAGTTTAATTTCTTTATTTGATGGGCATGCGATAGAAAGCTGCTGAAGTAGGCGACTGTATCTTCATTTGGTTAATTCGTATCTTTTCAGCTTCAATACTTTTGTTCACCATCATTCCATACAAAAATCTGGGTCTTCCATATTTAGAGGAACAAAAAAGAAGAGAAGGTCAATTGGTTTACTTAATTAATTTTGAATTCGAACATTTTGTGTATTATTGATCGCTTGGGATTTAATTTGGTCTATTTGACGGCATACAAAAGAGAAAGAGTTGAAGGCTTCATAGAAAGCTTCTGAACTGAAGGTGTGTATAAATAATTCATACTGAGTTTAATTTCTTTATTTGCAACTCTAATACACTCTTTTCTTTTTTTTTTCTTTTTTCATGCATGATAAAGATAATGCTTAACATATCTAATTGACAAATACTAAACAATTACATAGAAACATATTAAGTCGGATCGTTTCGCAATATAACACCGGGGTTGATTAAATAAAAGAATAGGCCCAATAAAGTTTTCTAAAGGAACCAACCCCTCGCCCCTCTCATATACACGCTCATATATGTAATGTATAAGGCCCAACCCCCCAAAACCCACACTCTCGCTCATCCAGACGAGGCTTAACCTAAGTGCCTTTATCGCTTTTGCACTCATGCCATGCTAAGATCTCGAAATGCACTAATTGTACAAGTTCTGTCAGAAAATATCAACCATTTCACCAATCCTTGATATCTCAATTTTCAAGTGTAAACGAACGTGTTATGCAAGTTATTACACCGAAAGCATGCTAACCTTGGTTAGGAAACTACATAATCTCCCTTTTTTAAATACAACTAGGCACATGTTATTTAGGGAATTGTGACCATGAAAAGGGACCAAAACTTTACCCCGCCATCTTACCACTTTCCGGTTTATTTAAAAACATTTTTTTAATTTTCTGATTTTTTATTTTTTTATTTTTATTTATTTATTTCTTATTTTTTTAAATGAAAATTTTCGAAACAAACGAAATTTTCCTCATCCCCACACTTGGGATACATTGTCCCCAATGTACGGTTTTGAGAAATAATGAAACAAACTACTTCAAAAACACAACCTTCATTTCAACACAACCCTTAATACTTAATCAAAAGTATTCAAAGGTATTTTGTCCACCACCAATCCACCCAAGAACAAATAAAAACACAAAAGATAACAACTTATACATAATATACAGAACGGTGTTCACCTGGTAACATGAGATTCCATCAGAAGAAAGGCGGTCAGACCGGCCCGAAGATGGACGTCATCACACACGAGAACTCACCGAATCCAAATGTGCCTTGATCATCACCACTTTGCTCGCCTCGTTGCTGTTGCAAGGTACTTGACTGGAGCCATGATTTGGGTCCACCCACATGGAATGATGCAATGGTGGTGTCGGGTATGACACACTACCATCATACGGTGGCAAAGTGGTGTAGTGCACAAATGGCGGGTCGGCCATAACCGGCTGTCCCGCATGCTACGCGTCATGCATCCGTCGATAACGATCATCAAGGTATCGGTTGTTCATGTCATTCTCAAAGGCATATGCATGGGTTCGGTTCCACTGCTCTTGTCGATAATAATTTTGGTTTAATGCCCTTTCAATACTCGCCCCCATGAAACTTTGTTGATAAAAAATGGTGTGGGAAGATTCGGACCAATTCCCAAACATAGGCGGCCTTTGTCTTTCTACCACCTGTTGCATCATTCCTTTATAAGCCCAATTCAAATCATATGGCCTTTGTGCATAATCAAATGCACTTCCCACATAACCCGATTGCATCCCCGGTTGCCTTCCATCCCAACTCGGTCCCACGTGATCCGTTTCAATGTGAGCTACATTTGGATCATCTTGATATGCCTCATCACCACTTACCTCATCATAACTTTCCAGGTCGTCCGCTTCACCCGCATTCAATGGTCTTGCATCTTCCTTCAATACTCTCCATATCCTTCCATCACTTTTCAATTTATGGTACCGTTCGGATTGTGAGTATACCCAACCGGACCTAAAATGTGTAATGTCGAATGGTTTGAACCTCTTGTAAGAACCCTTATCACCTACACCAATAGCCCCATATTTCTTTAACAATGCTGTGATTAATCGATAGTGCTGTATGATCTTCCGATCCACACTATTTCGGCTTATCCATATATTACTCATTACCAAAAATCGATATGAAATAAGCGGTGATCCATGTAACATTGTGTATAATATAGGAATTTCGGGATATCGTACCTCGACCCTATCACCACGACGCGGGATGATGTTATTGATGCTTATCGTTAACATAAATTTTTCTTCCATTCTATGATTTTTTCAGTACAACTTCCCGGCGATGTCCCGGGAAAAAACAGATCATCTAACATGGTGTTTCACATCGGGTGCTTCTCGGGGGCCAAATACAAATCATCCAAACTTGGAAACATATACCGGTTCTGCGGTTACTATCAAACGCCATTTCCACTTGAACCCCATTCACAGTACCAATTAACTTGTCCTTTGATGGATGGTTACCTGTAACCCGTCGTAAGGTAGCCATCCATTCCTGCATCTCTGTATCGAACAGGTTAGTTGACTCATTATCATAACACTTCAGACCTGCTTCCCAACCCAACTCTCTGAATTTATCGGTATCCCCAAATTGACCAAAATCCTCTTCTCTAATTTCTTTTTCGCAAATAAATGCATCAGTTCGCTGCCTCAACGAGTTCATTTGCACATGAAATAGTGTCGCTTGCCATTTCTGAGGTTGTTCTGCCAAAGACCCTGACTTCCAAATTGGCTTTTCACCTATTTGATCTTCTTCCTCTTCATCCATATCTGCTTGAAGAACTAACCTTTTTCTATTTGGTTAATCAACAGGGTTGCTTGAAGACCCAACTAGTTCTTTCCCTTTTCGACCCATTCTGAACACACAAACAATAACAAAAGAGTAAGTTATTCACTTGTCAACCTTAAACATCCCCACACTTGCTTAACATTATGATTGAAGATGCTACTTAGACATATTATTTAATTTTTCAAATTATTTCAAAAAACATTTAACATTATATTCACTATATGACCAACAATATGCCCATAATTATGTTTCAAATCATACTAATCATCCTCAACCATAACCCATTCAAACTCACTATCCATATTTTTCAACAATTCAAGCAAGTGTGGGTCTAGAAAAAATTATGAACAACTTACAATTCCATTGCAATACACCATCAAGAATGAAAATAAATTACATACCTTGGTGTTAATTGTCCAAAATCGATCAGCAAAACGAGAGATTCTCTTAAATATAATGGTATAATTGAAACCCTTGTGAAATTCTAGCCAATTTAGACCCAAAAATCGATCGTTTTGGTTATGAAGTGAGAAAGTTATGTGGGTATGAAGTGAGAGTTAGGGTTTGAAGGTTTTGAAAAGATGAGGAAGATGATGGTGGAATGAGTGGTGAAAGAGATAGGATTCTCAGGTGTGGTGTAGGTTAAATGTGAAAATAAAATATTTTATTTTTATTTGTATATACAAACACGTAAACCGGTCGCCCAGCTCCAGGGTCCACCGTAAGCTACAGTCACCAAATTTTCCCACTCTTGTGATGATATATGGGCCCATCCACTTACTCTTTAGTTTACCTGGTAAAAAATTCAACCTTGAATTGTACAACCACACCTTTTAACCCACTTCAAAAGTCCTTTTTCTCAACTTTGCATCATGGACCTTTTTGATTATGTCTTTATATGCGGAAGCACATTCATATGCTTCATCCCGGATTTCCTCAATCTCGTTCAATTAAAATGCCCTATGTGCCAACTCCATTGGTAAATGACACAATTTCCCATATAATAACCGATAAGGAGTTGTGCCAGTAGGACTTTTGTAAGCGGTTCGATATTCCCACAACGCATCATTTAACTTGGATGACCAATCTTTTCTCTCGACCCGCACCGTCTTCATCAAAATTTCTTTAATTTGTCGATTGGACACTTCAACTTGTCCGCTTGTTTGTGGATGATAAAGAGTAGCAATTCGGTGATTCACATTGTACCTTTTAAAAGTTTCCCAAAGTTGAAATTCTTGAAATGCGACCCACCATCACTAATAATAACCCGCGGGATACCAAACCGAGCAAAGATGTTTGATTGAACAAATTTGCAAACTACCGAATGTTCATTGGTTCTTGTTGCTACCGCTTCTACCCACTTGGACACATAATCGACCACAACCAAAATATATAAAAATCCATTTGAGTTTGGAAATAGGCCCATGAAGTTAATGCCCCATACATCAGAAATCTCTAACACTAAAATCGGTTGCAACGGCATTTCATCCTTTTTTGAGATACTACCCATCGTTTGGCAATTCAAACAATTTCGGGCATACTCACTTGCATCTCTGAAAATGGTGGGCCAATAAAACCCACTTTGAAGCATTCGGTAGCCCGTTTTCTGACCGCTAAAAAGACCCCCGCACACCGATGCATGTACATGATTCAAAACCTCCAACACCTCGGACTCGGGAATGCACCTCCGTATAACTTGGTCCGAACCAATCTTGAACAAATCCGGTGCATCCCAAATATATTGTTTCACTTGATCCATGAACCGTTGCCTTCTTTTCTTCACCCAATGACTTGGCAAAGATCCCGTGGCTAAATAATTCACAAAATGTGCATACCACGGCGCGGTCGATACTGTTAACAATTGTTCATCGGGAAATCGTTCGTTTATCTCTATCGAATCGTCAATACATTCAAGTGGAATCAGCGACAAGTGATCCGCCAATACATTCTCACAACCTTTCTTATCCCGGATTTCAAGATCGAATTCTTGCAATAATAAAACCCATCGAATAAAACACGGTTTCGCGTCTTTCTTTTCCGTCAAATACCGGACCGCACTATGATCCGAGTACACCACAACTTTAATTCCCAAAACATACGAACGAAATTTGTCCAAGGTGTACATCACCGCAAGTAACTCTTTTTCGGTAGGGGTGTAATTTAATTGCGCCTTGGATAAAGTTTTGTTTGCATAGTATATTACCACCGGCTTTTTCTCCATTCGTTGACCCAATACCGCTCCAACCGTGCTGCCGCTAGCATCACACATGATTTCAAACGGGCTTGACCAATCTGGTGATTGCAGAATGGGTGCTTGTATCAACTTCTCCTTTAAACTGTCAAAAGCTTGCAAACATTCATCAATAAACTCAAAGGGGAAATTCTTCAATAACAGATTACATAAATGTTTCGAAATTGTACTAACACCTTTAATGAATCTCCTATAAAATCCAGCATGTCCCGAAAACGATCTCACCCCTTTAACATTTTTTGGGGGTGGTAAAGAAAAAATTACATTTATTTTATCTTGGTCAACTTCCATTCCCCTACTTGAAACCACATGACCCAACACAATGCCCTCTTGCACATGAAGTGACTTTTTTCCCAACTAACACCAAGTTTGTCTCAACACATCATTTTAAAACTTTTTCTAAATCAACGAGACACGACTCGAATGTTGAGCCAAAAATAGAAAAATTGTCCATAAAACCTTCAAGTGTTTCCCCGACCATGTCAAAGAAGATGCTCATGATGTATCTTTGAAAGGTAGTCGGGCATAACACAGTCCAAATGGCATTCGCCTAAAGGAAAAGGTAACATATGGACATGTGAAAGTGGTCTTATGTTGGTCATCGGGATGAATTGCAATTTGATTGTAACTCGAATATCCGTCCAAAAAACAATAATATTTTTAACCGGAAAATTTTCAACTATTTGGTCAATAAATGGTAGTGGAAAATGGTCTTTTGAGGTTGCATTATTTATTTTTCTATAATCGATGCACACTCGCCACCCGATTACCGGTCGGGTGGCGATTTCTTAACCATTATCACCTTTTATTACCTGGATGCCGGCTTTCTTGGGCACTACCTGTGTTGGGCTCACCCATGCACTGTCTGAAATGGGATAAATGATTCCCGCATCCAACCATTTGATAACTTCCTTTTTCACCATTTCTCGCAAATTCGGGTTCAACCGTCTTTGAGTCTCCCTTGTGGGTTTAGCCTCCTCATCTGTAATTATTTTATGCATAACAATCGAAGAACAAATACCCTTTAAATCCACAAGCGTCCATCAATAGCAGCCTTATGTGCTCCAAACACTTATACCAACGCCCTATCTTGTTCTTCCTCCAAGTTAGAAGCAATGATAACCGGAATGGTTTCGTTCTCCCCTAAAAATGCATACTTCAAGTGACTTGGGAGTTCCTTCAATTCAACCTTCGGGGGACACTCCAAAGACGGCTTTGTGTCCGAATTGATATCCGTTGGCAAACTCTCAAATTGATGTGTACATGGTGGCCTTCCCTCTTGCATAGTTAAAACATCCTGTTTTTGTTCTTCCATCCTCAAAGCACGCACATGTACCTGTTCAGAATCATAACAAATACAAGCATCTACACAATATTCATCATATTCATGAGGAATACAATGGTCCACCAAATTTAACATAAACATTCTTCACCACTCAAAAAATTTGAAACGTTAGTAAAAACATTAAGGCGTATTTTACAATTACCAAACGCTATGTCAACGGTACCAAATCTTCAATCAATAATTGCGTGAGCAGTGTTCAAAAATGGTCAACCCCAACATTTTATTGTTGACGTGGATCACCCGAAGATTAGTCTAACACTAAAAAGCCCACAGGATAGTAAAAATCCTCCACTTTCACAATCACATCCTGCACGATTCCCCGGGGAAGTTTATGAGACAAATCCGCCAATACAACCGTGGTTTCAACACGTTTCAAATGACCAAATTCATATTGGTCATATAAATTCCCGGGAGAATGCTTACTCCGGCCCCAAGAACTAGTAACGCCCTAGACATTTGAAAATCGCCTACTTGAATATTAATTAAGGGTGTTCCCAGATCTTGAAGCTTAGGAGGAAGATATCCTTTTAAAACCACACTTACCCGCTCAGTTAAATCCACTCGTTTAGGCACTTTTTGTTGCCTCTTTTGAGTGCATAGTTCTTTTAAAAACTTAGCATACGCGGACACTTGTTTTATTGTCTCAAGTATAGGTAAATTCACTTTTACCTGTTTAAACACTTCCTACATCTCCTCCTTTTGAGGACCCCTTTTAACAATTACATTTTTCTTACCCGGGTCAAGCAAAGCCGAAGGAAATGGAACCACATTTGGTTCGACATCCTTGTTTTTATCTTTAAAATTAGAAGTTTGACCCGGATTTTGTAACGGTTTTCCAAAAGTGACATTTTTAGTGGGTTTATTAGTTTCAATTTCATTATCACTTTCATTATCTGTAATGTCCTAGACTTCCCCATCAACCAAACCCGGTGATAAATCCTTTCTGTATTCTTTACCACTTCTTAGCACACTAACATGATTTATAGAAACGTTATGAGATGAACTATGGGACGGGTTTACCTTAGTGTCGCTTGGTAGTTGACCTTTATTTTTCTTCAACTCTGACAATTCAGTTGCGAGTTGATCTATTTGTGTGGTCAACGATTGGATGGCCTTATCTCTAACTTCATTCTTTTGCATTCTCACTTCATCAAGTTGATTTCTTCGTTTCATGTCTTGTTGCATCAACTTCAACATATCCATAACTTCATTTCCATTTGATTAACTTTGACCCGTTGACCCACTTTGACCGTCACCTCCTTGACCTTGAAACCCTTGATTATTCCTGCCATGAAAACTATCTTGGTTATTATATTGTTGGCGAGGAACAAAATTGCCTTGATTTTCTTGAAAATTCAGGTTAGATTGAGTAGCCAGGTTTCCATATCGGAAATTTGGGTGATTTCTTAACCAAGGGTGGTAGGTCTCATATTATAATTCCTACCACCTCCTTGACCTTGAAGTGCATTCACCTCCTTTACATACCTTCAAAACATGACCTAATTCGTTATAGTTTGTACAAAAATCAATTACATGATTAGTGGTTTGTACGTTTTCTTCTTCCATGGCTTTCACTTGCGGTCTACCAATCTCCGGTCTTGATCTTCTTCCGGTTTGGGCCTTTCTCTTTGAAGTAACCGCCATTTGTTCCAAATATACCCAATCATCTTGTTCATAACTGGTACCAAATGTACCATTCGTGATTGACCTCAAATCTCGTTCATCCTCCATACTCAACCTTCATGAAAAGAATTTAACAACTCCCAAAGAGAAATACCATGATGAGGATAATTCTTGATCATCATATTGAACCTCTCGAATGCTTCATGAAACATTTCTCCTGATTGTTGTTGGAAGGTTCTCAAACTTCTTCTCGCATCGTTGGTCTTTTGGGCCTTGTAAAATTCTTCCAAGACTCTTTGTTGCATTTCGGCCCAAGTATAAATAGACGCGGAAGGCAAAGTGTAAAACCATCTTTTTTCCTTGTCTTCCAACGAAAATTGAAATAGAACCAACTTCCTAATCCGATGTAAAACCTTGACCCCCAATAGTGTTGCAAATGGGGTCGTATGCCTCGAAATGAAAGTAAGGTTCCTCCGTTGCTAGACCCTTATACTTTGGGAGACTTTGAAGAGAATTGGTTCTCACTTCAATTGTACTCCCTTGTTGATTGTGAGGAATAACCACCGGAGACGGGTTATTAGTAATTACCGATCAGAAATGAGTTTCAATACCCCTTACCATCTCTCTTGCATGCCTTCTTGGTACCACAATTGGTACTCTCAGTTGATCCTTTTGCCTAAAAACGGTCCTTGGAGGTGCAAATTGTTGAAACTATGGTTGGGGCTTTTGTTGTTGAAATTGTTGATTTTTAGTTGCCCTTGTGGTGGTACATATTGTGGAGCTTGTTGGTGATGAATAGCCGGTGGCGGTTGAACTTGTTGTTGGACAACCGGCGGTGGTTGTTGTCGATTAAGTTCTTGCACCGGTTTCATTTGTTTCCCTTGGCCATAAGCAAAATTTCCCGTATTTACCCTTTTTGCTTCCATCACCTCCCATGTAGTAACCTTCCACTTCATACCCCTCAAATTCACTGTCAAACCCATATCCGTATCCGTCACCTTGTGATCTTGAATGTTGCATGAAAGGTGGGGGTTGATATTGGTATCTTGATTGTGATTGTTGAAAGGTTGGTTGTGGGTTTTGTTGAGATGACGATGCACCAAAGGTAGGAAAAAGGTTGGAAATAGATGGCAATGTGGATGATGTTGAGTAGGTGTAATGAGCAGATATGGGTTTGGTTGTGTGAATTGGTTGCAATTCACTTGATGCTTTAGGTATATTAGTAGTGATCGGTGGAGGTGTGGTTGGAATTGTTTGACCCGAAGTGGGAGTTGGTGACTCCATGTTGCTGTTTGATGATGTTGGAGAACCAAGAAGCTTGTTCTCCTTAAGTAGGACCCGGTTTCTCCGATGTGTTCTGTCAATCTCAGGATCGATAACTAGTGGTGATGACCTGTTAGAGCCTCTAGTATGCATACACTTGTAGGTACCTGCACACTAACACAACCAGCATAAACCCGTAAATAACAAACAAAAACTACTAAAGCTAACACACGTTGTGCACAACTCCCCGGCAACGGCGGAAAAATTTGACGTGAGGTCGAAGACTCACTCGAAATTAAACCGAATATAACTAATTAGATAGCGATAAGTGGATGTCGAACACAAGGAGTTTGTGGAAAATGTGTTACTAAGTAGCTTTGTAACTAATCTATATTAAACTAAGTGCAAAAAGTAAAATCAATGATTTTGTTTTTTGGTTTGATTTAACAATAAGAACTAAAGACAATTTAACAAGTTTAAAATCAATATGAGAAAATATGTCTTCCCTCGGTTTCAGGTTTCTATGATTGTCAAATTAATGTTTAAACTGAGATGAACAATAGATAAAGTTCGTGTTTATGTAAACGATTGCGATAATTGAAGATCAAATATTTTGATTATATAACGCAAGGTAATCACTCAAAAACCAATTAGTTTATCCAATCCCGAATCCCTCCCGATTAATCTAGATCGCTTAAAGCACCAAAAACTGACGGTTTAGAACAAGAATTCAATAAACTAAAAATCTATCAATCAATGCATAAACACCATAATAATGAAATCAACAATATTAAACTATTATCTCAGAAATTGAATAAACATTCAACCAAACATTCATAAATAAACCTTACAATCCGAAGGAAAACACAAAGGGATTTAGCCGAGCATGATTCGTTTCATCATTCCTTCCATTAAAGTTTGCATATGAATCAAAATCGAGTCTCTAATGATTTCCACACTCACAATTGATCTAAAGCACCTCCAAATCACCCCTAGGTCATCCATAGATGAAAGATAATGATATCAAAAGTCATCTCAAAACAACATGTTATAAGGACAGTTATGTTTCTTGCGTCTCGCCCACCATAAGCTACGATGGCCACCATAGCATACGGTGACTTCTAAGAAACCCACAGTGTCTCTTATTTTCCTTACGAAATACATTATCTTCAGACTTCACCGTAGCTTACGGTGGCTACCGTAAGCTACGATGGCTTTCAACAAGATTTTTTTTTTGTTTTTGCCATAACTTCCTCGTTCCAAGTCCGATTTCTTCACCATTTCCTCCCACGTTCTCGTTCCATCTTCTATCTTCTCATACCTGCCATTATACGAGTAAACGTAGTTATCTAATTCAACAAGATAATCCGATTAAACGCATGATTATTAACGAACTTAAACCACTTAAGGGTTGTCCCATCGCCCACCCGTCATTTACCGAACTTGTATTGCAGCTTCTGCTCTGGCCATTGGTGATAGTGTAAATGATGTGAGAATGATCGAGCAAACCGGTGAAGAGAAGGATTGTTGGATGCAAGGGGATGCTGATTATAGTATTGGAAGTATGTTTTAAAACTTAGTTAACTAATTAATGTATGATTTAGATTTTATACCCATAACCGAAAGCTTACAATTTTGTTTCATTTGTAGAGTTCAGGTTCCTTACAAGAATGATACTTGTTCATGGGTAGTATTCATAGAACTGTTTTTAGATGTTAGATGAATACCAAAAGTATTTTGATGGTTCGTGGAAAAGCGTATAGGCAAGCAACAAGCTGCTACAAAATCAGGAGGATTCGGATGAACCCAAAATTTGAATTGTAAGTGATTATTGATCTTATTCAATGCTAATTATTTGAAAATGATAGTAAGGGTAATACAGAGAAACAACAATGAGCATTGAATGATTGCAATTTGGAAACGAGCTAGAAAAGTGGTTTGTTGAACTGGTGCATCAGGTGGGTCAAGGATTGTTGATGCATGAATGGCGTCAAATGGCTGTTTTGGTGTCATATTTTCCAATAATTACACATTTGTTTTTTGTTATGTGTGTTCAGGTCTGTAAGCAGTGCCCTAATGTAAAGTATGAAAGGGAAGGAAACACTATTATTGTTGATATGTAAAAGAATTGCAAGATGGTCAAGTAAGCTGTTAATTAGACTTTAAGATAATTTACTATTTTATTTTAAAAAACTTTTCAGTTGCTAACTGACTGTTAAAAATGGTTACTTTCAGGAATCCGTCTTTTATGAGGATGAACCAATTATTGATGGTGAATCTGGAGAGATGGTAATAATCAGGCTGCACTTGTATGTTTTTTTATTGTGAATATTTTTTTTAAAAAATATTAGTGGTGTTGCGCATTTTTAACTTATTTTCTCTGATGGCTAATCCAGGTGACCCGGACTATGATGAAATAATAAATGTAGAATATCAGAATGAAACTACAAAGAAAGATGTTAGTCTACCTGCCGAGAAGTCTTTCCTTGAGGTGTCTGATCATGTGGAATCTGGATCTCACCTTGAGGTATTATCTTCGTTAAATTTTTATTGAATTTAACTTATACCTCTCAAGGTTCAAATTTTGCATCTGGATTAGTTCTAGGATTTTTAAAATTCGTCGTAATTTGTGTAAATATCGATATTTAGTTTTCCCTGGATGCAATTTTTTGGATCCGCTGTTTAAAACCTTTTGAATTACAATAAATGGTTTTTGCTCTATAATTTTTTGGTTATGAACATGTTAGTGTTCGTTATGTTCGTTAACATTATAAATGACCAGTTCATGAACATAAATGACTATAGTTAGTTAAGCTGGGCTAAGAATTAATCTACTATCATGATTAAATTGGCTATGGTTACTGCTAACAATGGGTTCGGGCCCGAACGTGATCAGTCGTAATGGGTTCGAACCACAACAAGTGTGTTGAAAGTATTGATTTTAGTGGGCCAGAAATGGTATTTTAAAAAAATAGTTGTTTTGGTTCGGGGCATAACGGTTTTGTTTATAATTTATTAATTTATAAAAATGGTGATTTTTAGGCTGGCCAGAACGTGTCTTTTTGAGTCTGTGACAGCGTTGGCGGTTTAAACACATGGTTAAATTAGTACATTTGAGCCTACTTGTATCCATAAATTCTGTAAACCTCTCCTAAATGTGTGTGATCTTGACATTTTTATTTCTACATGCAATTTTGATTATATTTAAACTAGTGTAGGGTTTGGTTTTCCCTAACCAAATGAAAATTTGAGTTGCACTTTTGAATTAAAATAGATTTGTGCTTAGTTTGTTAACACAAAATATTAAAATAGTTTATAGTTAGTTTTCTAAGTCAATATTAAAGTAGTTTTTTATAGAAAGATTTGTCGAAGTTTAGTTCGATTATTTTGTTTATTACATACGAATGAATGTAAATTTGATGAATGATCTATTTTTGTTCGGTTTAAAACGGATTATAAGTTATTTATTCAGTTTTCCTTTGTCTTTGATCTAAATTTGATGTTTAGCATGGAAACTTTGACTGGTGTATTAGGTTTTCATTAAATATGAAGACTTTCACTCTTTCTTTTAAGTTTTTAATGTCTAAAGTGAAGTTCTGGTAAAAAACATTTTCGAATGGTTTGTGGTACGTATTTGTACATGGATTTTCAAATCATGTTCATTCCGTTATATTGGAACTGGTGTAATCAATACTCGATAGATTTATGTGACCTTGAAGTATGGAGATACCATTTTTCGTAGTTTAACACTAGACAATTTTTTTCTAAATATATAAAAGAGATTTTATTTTTTGAATTCTTAAATTTTCTTCTTTGAGAACGGAAGTCAAATTTTTTCTTGGTCATAGACACTAAGTAGCCATTCAAACTAAACCAACACCAATTCGCGAACCATCAGATATGGCAAGCAGTAATAGTTATTGCACCAATTTCTTAGATCAAAACCAACCAATAGTTCCGGTGCAACCCTATGGGAGTCAACCCGTATATCTCTCGGGAAGCCAACAATTTCGATTGAAAATTCTGATGATATCGCTAATAACATTATTCAATATCACCAATCTGAAATTATACCTTACCATCCTTCCTTGGATCAAGAAGTTCAAAGTAAGATTAAGCAGGAGGTTAGTTCCAATTCATCAAGTTGGATAAATTGCCATTCAGATCAAAGTAAGTGGCATTTCAGATCGCCACCACCAAACTATCAAGCAACACAGACTACCGCAGGACCAAGTCAAAATCCTATGATGAGGGTTACTATGCCCTATGAGAAAATATCATCTCAAATGCCAACTAATGATTCTTCTGAGGAATAACCTTTAGAATATTAAAACAAGAATCCTCATTTTCCCCCATGTATAGGACCAAGACCATCAATCTCCCAGCAAGCCAATAAGATTCGAGAGGAAGCTAACCTTATCGAGGAATTCAATAATAATATCCCTGATGAGGAAATGCATGCATATGTTGCAAATCCATATCTATACCCACGGGAAAATGCATATCTCTTCCCAGTTGCATCTGCACCTATGAGACATCCTAACCCACCAAATACGGTGATGGACGAGCTGCAGAAGGAGAAAGTGGATAAGAGGAAAGTAGGAAAGAAAATCATTAAGAAATGTGACAAGATGAAAAGTCTTGTTAGGAAATGGATCAAATATTAAGAATATAGTTGTTAAGAATCGTTGTTGGACGTTGTGATTTCTTTCCTTTAAATATGTAAAATAAGGAAGTGTTTCCTTTTTAATTTCAAACCTTGTCTTAATCATTTTCAACATCAACATGTCTGAAAAAGATAAAGCCAACAATAATCCAAAAATTCAAGTTAACAAAGAAAAGACTATGGAAGAAAATATTCAAGCAATACCGAATGAGTACATGCTTGGTGTTCCTGACTTGATAAAAGAGGCTGTAACCCCATTTATGAATTCATTAAAAATGATCCTAGTAGAATTGTTTCTCATTCTAACAAGAGAGTCAGTCGAAGTATGAATGAAACCGTAAACTCAAAGAAAGAAAGTAATAAGAAAGAATCGGAGAAGGAGAATGAGAAAGTGCTCAAAGTTCCACTGTTGAAAACGAGCTTCGTGAGAAAACCAAGAAACAAAAAATACAAGAAGTTTGTGATTCAAATTTTTCAAAGTCTACAATCCAAAATAATTTCATGGTGACTAAGAAGCAATTGTTGCCCTCCGATGGTTGGTGGAGATGGAATCGATCTTGATTATCAGCAAATAAACAGAGAGGGAGAAGGTTCAATATACCTCCTAAATGTTCAAACGAGAGGCGTTGGAATGGCGGAATACCCTTATTGAGGTTAAGGGTAGAAAAAATTTGTATACCTTGAAATGGAAAACTTTCAAAGAAATGATATAAAAGAAATTTTGTCTGATCCATGAAATGGACCAAATTAAACCAAGTTATAGAACCACAAAGTCGTTGGAACAAATCTCCATGGATACAATACCAAATTTATTGAGTGCTATAGGATTTCCCAACATTTAGTCACTCCTGAATTTAACAAAGTTCCTCGTGTTAGGGCATAGAATTTAAGCTGACGATCCTCTATCCTTGTTCAATTTATGGATCACTTATCCTTACGATATGTTCCGAATTGTAAAGGATCAAGGATTCTTAGTATTATATGTTTACTAATAGTTGTATTTGAATGATGTTGTGTTTGTTAGATATAACAGCTAGGGGACTGAGTTATCCTATTCTTGCGCTACTGGAAGACTTCTGCACATGGTCAATGATAATGAACGGCTAGTGGAGTGGTGGCGTGAAAGTAGGGAGTTAGTTAGTCATTATTTTTCATTTATAACCGAGATAATTATTAGTTAGAACACACATGTATCAGTATCACACACTCTCTCTAGCATTCTCTTATTCATAGCTTGCACACTTAGCTTCCATTGTAACACTGATCGCTAACTCCACCATTTGTAACCTTTTTTTATATTAATAAAGGGTGATCGACGAGTTTTCATCACCCGGGGTTTTTTTCCTTTGATCTAAATAAAATCAAGGGGTTTTTCCTCGCAACGAATCATGGTGTTCAACCTTATTTCGTTTACATGTTCATTATTATTATCATAGCACTATACCTCACAATTACAGACTTGGATACATTATCCTTAGCAGATTTTTGTCCAAAACAATTTGGCACCCACCGTGGGGCAATTGGTGTTATAATCCAAAAAAATACCCTATCAATAATCAACTTTTCAATACCGATATCACTTTCAATGGCCTCTCAATCAACCTCAGCTTCATCAACCATGCAATCTTCGGTTCCTCTCTCCTCAAGAACTTTAACGCCGATGCCTCCTCCAATCACGGGGACAACAAGGGTTGCTGCTTCTGGAAACAAGACGCAACTACCAGTCTTCCAGAGCTCGAAAACTACTGCTGCCACTTCGGTAGTTAATACTAACAATGATGTTTCCAGTATGTTTTCGCATGTCAAAGCAACAAAACAAGACAAACCAGAGGATCCTTCGGGAGTTAGAAGACCTCAAGAGGACTAAGAGGTCGACAGAGGATCAGACTCCTCTAGTGCCTAGGATGCTGGATTTTACTACTCCAGGATCCTTGGCTCAATATGCGCAAGGATCACCTATTCTTCAATCGGGGTCCATGGTCAGCTAGCTCAAGGATCCACAACTTTTCAGCAAGGATCATCTATCCTTCAACCGGGGTCCATGGGTCAGCTAGCTCAAGGATCCTCAACCTTTCAGCAAGGACAGTTGATCCTTCAACCATGATCCTCTGGATTGTATCTTCAAGGATCCTTCAACTCCCAACCACTAATATCATTCATCCACAGTTAGGGATCCTTTTTCAAGGATCAAGGATCCTCAGGGGTTCAACATCAACGATCCTCTAAGGTCCATGAAGGAGATATAATTCACATGCAGACCATAGCTTCTGGTGGACCAACTCCTGTAGCAGACGCTTCTTACCTCAGCCACTCTTCTGGAATGCCAAACTTTACGCAACAAAGAGGTAACACGCATGATTCTATATCCTTAAATTCTAACCGTGGTTCCATGCAGGATGCAGGTATAACCAAGCCATGGCTAAGGAACTGCAAAAACATAAGTATACGATATCCATCGTACCAGGGGTGATCGGTCCAGTCCCTGACATACCAGAGGGAAGCCACAAATTGTCCAGATTTGCTCCACAAATCTTTGATGCGGAGATCCCAAAACGCTTTCAAACCCCTAACATGAAACTATATGACGGGGCCACTGATCCTGATGAACACGTAGCTCAATACAGAGAAAGGATGGAAATCAACCCGATTCCTGAGAGGCTCAAGGAGGCATGTCTATGCAAAGGCTTTGGAGCCACGCTATCAGGATATGTTTTGAAATGGATGCTAAGTCTTCTTCCCTTTTCTGTTACTTCTTTCTCAGACTTAGTTAACTTGTTCAACAATCAATTTTCCTGTAGTAGGAAATTTGAGAAGTTAACTAGTGATTTATACCTAGTTATCTAACCTAGTGATGAATCCCTTAGGGATTTTGTTACAAGGTTTGGTATGGAAGCCCTGGAAATCCCAACTTTGACATGGCTACTGCTATTGAAGCATTCAAGATGGGAATTCAGAAGGGCTCCCCCTTTTATGATGATCTTGTGATGACTCCTTGCAGGTCTTTAGATGAAGTAAGGAATAGAGCAATAAGGTTCATACGACTGGAGGATGACAAAAGGATCCAATAACGGTTAGGGCTCAAACGAAGCGAGAAGGAGAAATAACAATTCGAAGCCATACTCCAAATTCAACAATCAAAAGGTTCGAGCTGTTGAAGAAGGAGATGATGATGAGGATTACCCCGGTATCTCATTATATTGCTTCTCTGTAGATACCCATAGCTTGATTTGTGCCATGAATGATCTAGGGGAGAAATAAAGGTGGCCCCGAAAAAACGAGAAGTCAACCACCTTCGGAGACAAGTCCATATGGTGTGCTTTCCATGTGGATTTTGGCCACATGACGGACGATTGCATCGGTTTGAGGAGGGAAATCGGATACCTCCTAAGCAAGGACCACTTTAAGGAACTGTTGGGAAGAAAGAAGTCCAGGATTTAGGATCCTGAAGAGGTTCATCAAAAAGCAACTCCGCCCCCACAAGATGCTCAAGTGATCAACTTCATTTCCGGAGGTTCAGACATTTGTGGAACTTCCTTCTCCTCAGCTAAGAGACTAGCTAAGGAGACCAAGTTAGATAACAGGGAACGACCGGTTATATCCACCACCTTGACAACAGACAAAAGATTCTTCTTTGATGAGGAAGATAAATCAAGCATCCAGGATCCCCATCATGAGTGTTTGATTGTTACTTTATTTATTTCTAACCATTATGTACGCAGGATCCTAGTCGATGGAGGAAGCTCGGTCAACATTATCCAACACGATGTGCTTAAGAAGATGAACATCCCGGACTCGGAGATCGTCCCAAATGACATCGGTGCTAGTCGGTTTCAGTGGCGAGACCAAGAAAAAATTGGGGGACATTAAACTCTGAATACACATCGAAGGGTTAAATTTTTACCAAATATTTTGTGTTATAGATAACCTTTCTTGTTCTAATGTTATTTTGGGCAGGCCTTGGCTACATGGGATGAAGACAGTGGTCTCTACCTACCATCAATGCATCAAACTACCAACTCCTTGGGGAGTAGTAAGGATAGATGATGACCAAGTCAAAGCCAAGAACAACTATTTTTCATCAATGAAGCGAGCAGCTAAACAGACGATAGCATAACAACCACAACAACATCCTGGGGACGTTGTAGAAGTTCGGGAGAAAGCCATAAAGGAGGTTTCCTTGGATCCCGAGGATCTAGATGTGAAAGTTTTCCTAGGATCTAGTATCCCTAGTGAGATCGAGGAGGATATAATATCCTTCCTAAAGCGAAGAATGTCCAAGGAGGTAATTACTCACAAATTAGCCTTGATTTAACTGTTAAACCCGTCCATCAGAAGCGAAGGAAATTCGCTCCTAGGAGGAACACGATCATACAAGAAGAAGTTGAAAAACTTCTTAAGGCCGGTATGATCAGAGAGGTTAAGTATCCTCGATGGTTAGCTAATGTGGTTGTTGTTTCTAAAAAGAATGGAAAGTGGAGGGTGTGTGTTGATTTTATTGATTTAAACAAGGCGTGCCCCAAGGATCCTTTCCCATTGCCACATATAGATTCCATGGTGGATGCAACGGCAGGACATGAGATGCTCACCTTTATGGATGCTTCCTCTGGATTTCAAGAAATTCAGATGGAACCATTTGATTAAGAGGATACATCATTCATGACTCCTACCGGCATATACTGTTATATTGCTATGCCATTCAGACTAAGAAATGCAGGGGCAACATACCAAACATTAGTCTACAATATCTTCAAGAATCAATTAGGAATGGCTATGGAGGTGTACATAGATGACATGGTGGTGAAGTCAAAGAGAGCTGAGGATCACCTCAGAGATATTGAAGAAGCATTCAATATCCTTGACCAGTATAACATGAAACTGAACCCGTCAAAATGCCATTTTAGTGTTAAGGCTGGAATGTTTCTAGGATACATGGTGAATAAAAGTGGGATAGAAGCAAGCCCCGATCAGATAGAAGCCATCATCAATCTAAAATCCCCTGTGAATGCTAAGGATGTCCAGAGGCTGACGGGAAGAATAGCTGCTCTCAACAGATTCATATACAGATCCTCGAAGAAGTGCAAAGATTTCTACTACATCCTTAGGAAGAATAAGAAGTTCGAGTGGACGGAGAAGCATGAAGTTGCACTTAAAGCCTTGAAGGATTACTTATCATCAGCACCAGCTTTGATGAAGCCTGTGGATGGAGAATCCTTATATCTGTACCTAGTTGTTTCAGGAAATGCAGTAAGTGTCGTCCTCGTGAAGGATTATGAAGGTGAACAACATCCCGTTTATTATGTAAGTAAAACTCTTTTAGATGCGAAAGCCAGGTATTCTCATTCATATAAGTTAATTCTTGCACTTATTATGGCTTCTACGAAATTGAGATATTACTTTGAAACACATACTATTATTTTGATTACTAATTATCCTGTTAAGAATGTGCTTAAAAACCAGAATTATAAGGAAGGATGGCCAAGTGGCCTGTAAAGCTGAGTGCATATGATATTCAGTATGAGCCTAGAACAACCATTAAATCGCAAGCACTAGCAGACTTTATGGCTGATTTCAGCAGTGACATACAGAAGAAGGTGATTTAGAAGTCCCACAATTAGAAGAAACCAAGGAACCTTGGATCCTCTTCACAGATGGAGCTTCCAATGTAAGAGGGGCTTGATTAGGTATCCTACTAAAATTACCATAGGGGGACATATTACCCCAGTCTATAGCCTGTGAGTTCCAAGCAACAAATAATGAAGCGGAATATGAAGCCTTGATCACAGGTTTGCAATTAGCTAAACGCATGAGTATCAGGTATCTTCAAGTATATATAGATTCATTGTTGATAACTAACAACTTTAATGGCTCATATGTTATTAAAGGAGAAAACGTAATCAAATATTTAGATGTTGTGAAGGAATTAGAAAAATCCTTCGAATTGTTAAGTATTGATCAAGTACCAAGGGAAGAGAATGCTAGGGCAGATGCTTTGGAAAACTTAGCCTCATCTTTGAAAATTCCAGAAGATATGAAGATCCCAATCATCCATATACTCTTGCCAGCAATAGGAGAACAAGAAGTTGGGGAGATAACAACTGACTAACAAATTGTACTCTGGGATCCATCATCCTCAAATAGTCAAGGATCCTGCATCCTCCCAATCAAAAAATACATCCAAGATGGAGAAATTCCAGCTACAGAGAATCCGAAGTCCTTCAAACTTAAGGTATCACATTGCATTTTATTACATGATATTCAGTATAGAAAATCTCTTGCAGGTCCATACTTGAGGTGTATCGAGGATCCTGAAAATTCAAGTGGTGCTTAAAGACTTTCATGAAGGAGATTGTTGTAATCACACTGGAGGTAGAGATATGTTTTCTAGGATTATAAGAACAGGATACTTCTGGCTAATCATGAAGAGAGACGCCATGGAGTATTGAAAGAAATGTGATGATTGTCAGAGGCATGCAAACATCCTTCATCAACCAGCAGAACCTATGTATCCTATATCCTCATCATGGCCTTTCATGAAGTGGGGCATGGATATTGTTGGTAAGCGACCTAAAGCACCAGGAGGAAAAGTATTCATGCTTGCAATGACAGATTAATTTTCAAAGAGGATAGAAGTAGAAGCTTTTGTTCAAGTTCACGAAAAGGGGTGATATCCTTCATTATATGAAATATTATTACTAGATTTGGAATTCCTTTAGAAATTATTTGTGACAATGGTTCCTAGTTTATCGGGAAGAGAACCACTAACTTTTGTGACAGTTGGGGCATCAAGATGATTACCTCTACCCCATTGCATCCTCAAGCTAATGTACAGGCATAATCAAGAAACAAAATAATCATCTACAATTTAAAGAAGGAATTAGGATCCAAGAAAGGAAAGTGGGCCGAAGAACTACCTTATGTTCTTTGGGCTGACAGGACAACACCCAAGAATGCAACAAGCCAAACACGTTCTCATTGGTGTTCGGATCAGAAGCAGTAATCCCTACAAAGATGGTGGTTCCTACAGTTAGAACAAGCATCCGTGATCCTAAGGCCAATAGAGAAATCCTTGGATACTGTTGAAGTACTCAGAGGCCTAGCCAAGACCAGAATGGCAGCTTATCAACAAAGGGTAGCTGGGGCATACAACAAAAATATAAGGATCAGAAAATTTCAAGAAGGAGAACTGGTGTTGAGGACAGCCTTCCAAAACACAACCAATCCAGCATATGGGAAGCTAGCACCCAAGTGGGAAGGTCTTTATCTGATAGAGTCGGAAGCAGGAAATGGGGCATATCATTTGCTCACTATGGAAGGCAATAGGTTCCCAAGAGCTTGGGATGCTATCCACCTCAAGAAATACTTTTTCTAATCAGGATCAAGTATCCTCTGAGGATCGAGTATCCTTAAAGGATCAAGGATCCTAAAATCGGTAATATCTATCTGATCATTTGTTATTTCCAAGTTCCAAGTAACAATGCAGATATTAATAAGATGTTCAATGTCTAAGAGGTTGGCCACCTCTACTTTACCTCTAAGGCACTTTATTTTTTCCCTTGGCCTAGCCCACGATTAAGGTATGACCCCCGGTGGTAATATCTTCTAAGGTTTATAGGTTTTCACATTTCTTATGAATTAGATTTTCTACACTCTCGCCTGTAGCGCACGCTATCCAACGTATAGTCCGTGCCAGTGGGACCAGTCCATGCTTAGTAGCTGACAAATTCATTGTCTTCAGCTATATGGAGGATCCTACAACTTATGGTAGACGTACCATGCCACCAGTTTATAACATTTTCATGTTATCTCACGTTTGGGCTAAATCCCGGGTCGGGCGAGTCCCCAGTTAACATCCGTATCTTGGGCCAGTCCCCAATTTGGGCTTGTCCCCAATTTGGGTTTGTCCCCAATTCACGGGCTTGTCCCCAGTTGCGCGGGCTTGTCCCCAGTTTATTTGTGGGCTTGTCCCCGGTTTGATGAGTCTAACCCCAATTAATCTTAAAAGTTATTTGCAACAGATGTTCTAAGTTCAACAACGAGAGTCAAGACTTTTGGATTCAAAATCCTTAGCTTATTTCTAAAACAATCACCAAAGGTTCCATACTTACGGTAACTTAGGTCTACTTAGACCTTATGGTATGATCTCTACTTGTCATTTTATGTGAGAACCGAGCCCCGGTGCGGAAGCGTGAATATTGTCGGTATTAAACAACGGTGTGGAGCTCGGGTCTAGGGTTAGGATTGAATCTAACTCAGATTCACTCTTGAAAGATGTTTGGACGGATGAGGTTCATTGGGAGAGAGCATGATTTGATTAACAATCAATAATAGGATGAACAATTGCAATCAAAACACAAAGAAGATAGAAATGGTAGTATGAAATAATAGCTAAATGATTCTCATTAAGATGAAACACTCATACATACACTCATACATACAATCAATTAAGAAATATCTCAGCCGCCACCAGGAGAGCTCATCCTTGAGGCGGAGACTCTCTCAAAGGGATAAAACCCTAGATCTCACACATACACAATACAAACACTCATGCTAATTAAAGAATAAAAACATCTATTTATACTAGTCTAGCATGACTTGGTCTTCAAGCCATCCACCCTTGGTTGAGACCAAATAATATATTTTTTTCACCCACATATAAATTCGATGCGTCGGTCTAAAATATAAGTCCCAACAATCTCCCCCTTAGACCGATGCCATCGAATTTCTTCCATGATCACCTCATAACTCGTTGTCTTTCGTTGAAATTCTCCCCTCACGTTATGCTTCTCCCATTGTTCATTTTGAATTATCACTCTTATACCAATTCTGGATATAGTTGTATGGGCATATGAACGAGGCTTTGAACTTCAAAGATAAACTTCAAGTAACAAGGTTATCATAAAAATAAATAAACTCAATGTGATCATCAAATAATCTTCAATTCTTCAAATTTGTCTCTTCTCTTGTAAATCATCTTCAAACCATTCCCTGAATCAAGATAGCATTCAAGTCAACCATAACCCGTTCTTGACTGTTCAAGTGACTATTTCATAGGAGGTTAGGCTCTACTGATCATCCTTTCAACAATGTTATTCGTGATGACTCTATCTTCTCTTCCGTACTAGGAAATATGAAACTTACAACTGATGAAACATCTCTGACAAACCTGGGATTATTGATCTTGATCAACTTTTCCTTATCTTGAGTCTTTTACTTGATTTGAAGCATGCCATTTGCAATGAAATTCAAAGATTTTTACTCCCCCAATTTCGTTGCAATTGTCTTTAATAAACGTGTCTTCAAATCAAGTGTGGGTGAAATAATCTTGATCATCCTCATCAAGATTGTAAAAATCTCAGATAAACATACTCAAAAGTTGGTTGACACTTAATGTGATTAAATCCTTAAGCTTGGTCAACACTTGTTCTTGTAAAGCTCTTGACGAAGTCGTGAAATTTGATGAGGTTTGAATTCCATAAGCTTGTTGATGATTGGAGAAAAAATACCAAAATACCCCTGGTATATATCTTCCATAGAGAACAGCTTGGTCAAACGGTCAACGGTACCAAAAATCTCAAAAGTTTCTTCAAAACTTTGAAATGTTTCACAAACTCTGTTTCCTAGCACACAGTGTGCTTGGAATCACTTTCCTAGCACAAAGTATGCTTGGGATACTTTCCTAGCACAAAGTGTGCTTGGAATTACCTTCCTAGCACAAAGTGTGCCCGGAGTACTTTCCTAGCACAAAGTGTACCCGGAAGCACTTTCCTAGCATAATGTGTACCCGAAAAGCAAAACACTTGTGATTTTTCAATTTTTTCCACTAACACAAAGTGTGCTCGGAAGCAAAAGTGTGCTTGGATTACTTAGTGCTCGGAAACAAAAGTGTGCTCGGATTACTTAGTGCTTTTTCATTTTCCACCAAACATGATCGGGAACAAAAGTGTGCTCGGGAGCAAGGGTGTGCTCGACACAAACTTGAGTTTTCTCTTCACAAGCATAATTGTTCAAGACAAAACAAAGTATGCTCGAAAAAAGAGTCTGCTCGAATAAATAACAAAGTGTGTTCGTGACTTAAAGAAGATAGTTTTCTTGAGAAGACAAAGGATATGCTTTTGGTTTCACAAAGTGTGCTCGAATTTGATGTGCTCGATATAAGATGTGCTCGAAATAACCAGTGCTTGAGCCAAACAAAGATGTGCTTGGGAAAAACACGTCCTGTGCTTGAAACAACACTTAGTCATTTTCCATACTCGAGTTCAGTCTTATATGATCATAGTACGCTCGAGACACCAAAACTTTATTTCTGCATAATCAGTTACTGATTTGCCCTTGCAGAACCTGCTTGAATATTCACTTTGAATCTGCTGCAACAAACCGTAATGATATTGCCTCTAGTACATGTTCATTTTCGACTTGTACATTCTCCATACCAGTTTGTACCAGTGGCAATGTTTATCTACCAAATCATGTACAGTTCGAGCAACACAAATAACATAAACAACAACGAGCACACATAAACCCTAATTTTTCAAATCTGGAAACAAGTATCATAATCTAAAATTAATCGTTGTAGCAATATCCACGCAATCTCGAAATCATAGAAACCTATCTTCATATCATAATCAACCTTTTCAGATCTGGAAATCGTCAAATGAACAGTGTTGCTCCAAAACGAGCCAAATAACATTGTTACATCACATCTGGACCATTCTGACCAAATAAACATGAAATTGATGTTGGATCTCCGAACGAGTCATCAACCCAAACATCAATCCATAAAATTTTCTCCGAATCATCAAATAATTTCAAAACCCCCAAAAATAATTTCAACGAACTTCATCGTTTAACGTCCATGATGGATTCAAGAGCGAAATGAATCTGTTCAGCGGTTAGTCTGAACGATTCGGTAACCCCGCTCTGATACCAATTGTGAGAACCGAGCCCCTGTGCGGAAGCGTGAATATTGTCGGTATTAAACAACGGTGTGGAGCTCGGGTCTAGGGTTAAGATCGATCTAACTTAGATTAACTCTTGAAAGATGTTTTGATGGATGAGGTGTATTAGGAGAGAGCCTGATTTGATTAACAAACAATAATAGGATGAACAATTGCAATTAAAACACAAACAAGATAGAAATGGTAGTATGAAATAATAGCCGGATGATTCTCATTAAGATGAAACACTCATACATACATTCATACATACAATCAATTAAGAAATATCTCAGCCGCCACTAGGAGAGCTCATCCTGGAGGCGGAGACTCTCTCAAAGGGATAAAACCCTAGATCTCACACATACACAATACAAACACTCATGCTAGAAAAAGAATAAAAACATCTATTTATACTAGTCTAGCATGACTTGGTCTTCAAGCCATCCACCCTTGGTTGAGACCAAACAATATATTTTTTTCACCCACATATAAATTCGATGCGTCGGTCTAAAATATAAGTCCCAACAATTTACATTTGTTTGGCTAAGATCCTTATAAACATTTTTGCTTAAGGATTTAAAATCTTTAAATTATTTTTACAAGGATATTATATCCTAAAATTTTTATAATTATTTTTCACAAGGATATTTTATCCTAAAATTTTTATAAGTATTTTTCATAAGGATATTCTATCCTAAAATTATTTATTCAATATTATTTCTTAAAACTTTCAATAAAACTAATACTATATCAAACAAATTTTCAAAATAATAAATAACAAGCAAATAGTCAAAAGATATTGTTTATTAAACTTACCTAAAATTACCAAAAGCTAACCCGGACTTCACCATTCCAAAAGATGGACCAACCATCTGGGTTAACCAGGTGCTACTAATTGTCCATAGAGTGAAGGAAAATAAAGAGAACAGGGGCACCAAAGGCTTCATCCCTACAAACAGAGGATCCATACACCTTTCTCACCCCTTAAAATTCTCTTAAGGATCACTGATCCTTTAACCTAGTTACTATTGTTTATTACAAACCATTATCCTTGAAAACATGATCAAAACAAAATAAAAAAATGGGCTCAGGCCTTATCTTAATAATCCTTCATAGCCCATTTATGCAGCCTCCTCGCCCTCTGCTGCACCTGCTCCTTCCTCAGCATCCGTCACCTCCTTGGCTCCACTTGTTCCAGCTTCGTTCCCATCCAGCATTGCCACATCCTCTTCACCACCTAAAGCCACCAGACTCGCTCTCCATTTCTCAACATCCAAAACAGCCTTGTCGAAGGCAGGATCACCAGCCTCTGTCATCATCTTGATCTTAGCCTGCAGAACTATTCTCGCGGTCCACATTTTGCCTCTTCGGTAGCCTGTTTCACCTCGTCCTGGTGTCGGGCTTCTGCAGAGGATAGCTGATCCTCCAATTGCTTCATATCCTTGGAGAGCTAAGTCATGGCCTTGTCCTTTGCAACTTCCGCAGTACCCATTCCCGAGAGGCACTTGCTCATTTCTTCACAATCTTTTCATAGTGTTCTTTGCAAGCGTTTACAGCATGTGGCCAACAGTTATATGAATGTAAAAAGGATATTAGATCCTTAAATTCAAGACGTCAGGATACATGATGCTTACAATGAGGATCATGTCAAATTCGATCTCAGGCTCAGAGGATCTCTTTCTCTTTGAAGCAGTTGACTTGGCTCTTGTAGTCGTGGTCTTTGGTTCGGAAGTGGCTGCTGCCTTCAAAGCCTCCTTCTTGATGCTTTGGGGAGTAATCATGCTGTCAATATCCTCCATGGAGAACTTGTTTGCAGACTTCTGGGATTTCTGAGCACCTACATAAGCCAAACAAAAGATAAATAATTTATCTTACTTTGTTCCTACTTAATATTCAAATACTAATCTTACTTGACATGTTGGAGTCTGAAGAGATCTCGTAGAAAGCTTCAACAAATCTGGAATGGAAGGTCCTAACCTCGAAATCCAGGGCCAAAAATCTCTTTGATTTTTCTTCTGTTCCAGGTAGATTAGCCAAAGAAGCAAAGTTCTCAACTGCAAATAAGAAGGAAAAAAGATTCAAAGTTAGGTCTATTATCAGGGATTGTGTGTTTGTTAAGGATCCAGGATCCTACCCTTCTTAACCCAAGTCAAAGGTAAATCAGTCCCATCGGGTATAGAGTTACGATCCACAAAAAAAAATTGATTCCTCCAGAAGGAATCATTTTGGGTTACTTTTGATATTGGATTGGGTTGACGAGGTTTTCACTTCAGTAAAACCTGATTTGAACCGTGGGTTGTTAAGGTATAAAGGTAAGACAGCTCCTGGATGGCGAAATCGATCTTCTCTTCCTCGATGATTCTTTCAATAGTTCCTAGAACTCTCCAAACCATGGGCATAGCTTGAATATATAACATGTCAGCAGATTCGAAGAAGCTCTGTTTGAAAGGAGGGAACGGATACGTGTAACCTATGAGAAAAGGGCAAGCCGGAAAACACACCAAGGTCTGAGAGTAAACATCACATCGGGCAGTGGAGTCGTACGGTCGGAAAATAGTTCCCGGTGGAAACAGTGACCGGAATTCATCGACCTCGGGGTTAGTGAAATTACAAATCTCCATAGAAGGAATAGCGATAAGGTTTTGAGGTCGCATCTCCATCAACTCGGAGTTGTCGGAGGACTAGTCGGAGTGTTTAGGGGGAGAAGAAGAAGAAGCGATAGACATGTTTATTAGAATAATAAAAGAATATAGACAGAAAAGAAGGATACCTGTTGAAAGGACGGGATATGTGATTATAAATGGATTATAAGGATCACATATATAGGCGGTTATGATTAATATCAAGGGTTTGATAATAATTATCTCTGGCAGCTGTCTAATTGATTAATCTTTTTGCAAGGATATCAAATTTCAAAATGCCAGTTGTAAAGCATAAACACCCGCCATTTTGGGCGCAATTGTTAGGGCATAGAATTTATGCTTAGGATCCTCTGTACTTGTTCAATTTTTGTATCACTTATCCTTACGATATGTTCCTGATTGTAACGGATCAAGGATTCTTGATATTATATGTTTAAGAATAGTAGTATTTGAATGGTGTTGTGTTTGTTAGATATAATAGCTGGAGGACTGAGTCATCCTATTCTTGCACTACTGGAAGACTTTCGCACGTGGTCAATGATAATGAACGGCTAGTGGAGTGGTGGCGTGAAAGTAGGGATTTAGTTAGTTATTATTTTTCGTTTATAACCGAGATAATGATCAGTTAGAAAAAATATGTAGCACACAAACTCTCGATCATTCTCTTATTCATAGCTCGCACACTTAGTTTCCATTGTAACACTAATCGCTATCTCCACCATTTGTAACCTTTTTTTATATTAATAAAGTGGTGATCGACGAGTTTTCATCACCCGGGGTTTTTTTTCCTTTGATCTAAATAAGAGTAAGGGGTTTTTCCCCATAACAAATCACGGTGTTCAACCTTATTTCGTTTAGATATTCATTATTATTATCATAGCAATATACCTCACAATTACATATTTGGATACATTATCCTTAGCAAATTTTTGTCCAAAACAACTCGTAATATCTACGGACTACCAACCGAGATACGTTATTTGGTTCGTTTTCATATGCCATCCACATTGGAATCTGCCATGGATTTGGCTGGATATTTAATGGATGGGATGATCAGGAATAAGGATGAGAAGAAGAAAGATGAGGGGAGATCGACTATTGGAGGAAAAGTAAGAAAGGTAGAGAGAAATAGGGAAGGAAAATTTGTGTACAACCTTCTGATTTGCAAGTCTTGTGGCAGGAGACACTATGGCAAATGTCTTCGACCAGCTAACAACATCACATGTAATTTTTACAAAAAGACGGGTCATGTTGAAGTCGATTTTAAGAGAAAGGTTGTAGTATGTATTAACTTTGGAGAGAAGGGGCACTTTAGTACCGAGTGTCCGAAATGAAACCGATAACATCAACTGGTGCAAGTGGTAGTGGTGTCAAGGCCGATGCCAAGAAAGGAAATGTGCGCATCTTCATGCTTGATACTTAGAAGGCTGCGCACATACAGAACATGATCACTGGTACGTTTCCTATTAATAATGTTTATGGTAGAGTTTTGTTTGACTCGTGTGCAAACCAGATTTTTATAGATTATAAGTTCTGTAGTCTATTAAATGAACCTCTAGATAAATTAGATAAGCATTATGAAGTTGAACCTGTTGGTGGAAATTTAAGTAGAGTAACCGAGGCTTTAAATAATTCAACAATCACTTTAGTTGATCACATCATACCTGCACGATTGTTACCCATGACAATGGCTGGTACTGATGTAGTTTTAGGTATGTATTGGTTATCATCTAATCAAGCTCATATCCTATGTAATGATAAAGCCATTGATATCCAAAAATTTAATATTAAAACCATTCGTATCACGGGAGACTAAGAGGCGGGAAAGGTAGGAATGATTTCGAAAATAAAAGCAAGTCGTTGATTAGGCAAGGTATGCCTTGCATTCATGGCCTATGTAACTCAGGAACCCAAACCCAGGAAGATGGAAGAAGTACCAGTTGTTTCAGAATTCAAGGATGTATTTCCAAAGGAATTACTGGGAATCCAACCAGATAGGGAAGTAGAGTTTTGAATCGACCTCATGCCGGTAACTACACCCATTGCCAAATCTGGTTATAGATTAGCACCCGCATAAATGAAAGAATTGAAGAAACAGTTGGTTGATGTGTTTGAAAAAGAATTTTTCAGGCTATGTTCATCACCATAGGGAGCTTCCATTCTGTTTGTTAAGAAAAAGAAAGGATTGATGAGAATGTGCATAGATTATCGTGAACTAAATAATGTCACAATCAAGAACAAGTACCCATTACCAAGGATCACTTATCTGTTTGATCAACTTCAAGGGGCAATCCATTTTTCCAAAATTGACCTTAGATCAGGATACCATCAATTGAAAGTGCAAGAAAAAGATATACCATCGACGGCATTCAGGACTTGGTATGGGCATTATGAGTTCACTATGATGCGTTTTGGATTCACTAATGCCCCGACGGCTTTTATGGATATGATGAATTGTATTTGCAAACCATATCTTGGAAAGTTTGTTATCGTATTTATTGATGACATTCTTGTTAACTCCAAGTCCAAAGAAGATCATCAAGTATTGTCACACACCGACAAGGTAATTGCGAAAGCGTAATACGGGAATGTAACAGACACCTCTCGTATCAACCACATTGTTTATTAAGAAATTTAAAAAACTAATTTACATCATATTACGTTGGTTGGTACTACGTTTACAAACTAGGTGAAAAACACATAACCAGTTTTCGGGCTTCTTAGTCATTACTATGTACTTGCATCTATTTACAGCGATTCAACTTCAGTTTTTAACACCGAGCACGTAGCAAGCATTACAACATTGGCTCACTTGAAAAGCATGTTAAAATGGGTCTACTACGTCTAGTTGGTGAGTTTCAAGTTTCACGAGTATGAACAAAAATGAGTATACGAGTTCATAAAATTCACAATATGTATGTAGTATGTGTATGATGTTTTTATAATAAGTCACAAGTAAAACCAAAAAGTTCTAAAACACATGGCCATCCCTGCCCATGCACTCTCATTGGCATTTAACAACCACTTTTCCCCAAGTTTGTACTATGTCTAACACCACATAGCAGAATGTAATAAGTTTAAATGACAATGTGCAACTGCGTGAACATGTTCCGGCATACCCCAATGGCCCTGTTAGTTGGGTTTGTCAAACCGATAGTACTATCCACACATCACCGGCGCGAAGTTAATCACTTGTGTGTGTGGGAACTTTCTAGTGCTAATACTTTGATAATTCACATTATCACAAGTTTTCAAGTATATATGTATATGTAAACACATTTTTCACCCCAAAAGTTCGTAAAACAGTTTAGAAAGTGGGGTCATGAAACTCACCTTATCGTAGTACTTATTGGTCACACGTGTAGTGTATAATGCCTCGACTATATCTCGTATCCTATAATCGGTATAGTACGGTTAACACTAGTGCAGTCTTCAAACTAAAACGGGTTGTTTAATTAGTCTGGATAGCTGCTATGCCCAGAACATGTCAGTAGTCTTAGATTGTGACGTTGTATGTAATGAAATGTTTAAAACCATATCTGGTTTTGTTTCACCGTTTTCCGTGTCTTGCCAAGTTGATCGTTTACGCGTTTCAGAAATTGGTAAGATCACACAACCTCAAGAAAACATATTGTTTGGTAAATTGATTTGATTTACAAAAGAAGTTTAAAGTTTCGGTATCTAGATTGATCGCAGGGTTCGTTTCCATTTTTATATGGGTTTGATTATACAAAACGCGATCAATCCACCCGAATTGTCCAGAAATCTCGTAATAAGTTCGTTTTTACCAAATTCATCCAAAACTATGATATTTCACCACTTTTGACGTAGTGACATACCAGTCAGTTCGTTAAATACAAAACTGCCGGTTTTGTTAAAACATATATCATTTAAGTCATTTGTAAAAAATAAATTAAAATATGTAGAATGTTATAAAAATATTATCCGAATTTTTATACCTAACTATTTATTTATAAAAAATCATTTTATTTGTCATAATTAACCGATAAATAACCCGTTTATTTCAAACGATTCCTGAAAAATCCGATAATTTTTTTATTTGGTCACAATACAATATCATAACCCCTGTAAAATTTCCAGAACCTAATGTTTTGGCCAAAATACCCTTTTGTATATATTTCAGCTGTTAAAACACGATAAAAACTCAAATGTGCAAACTGTACTTAGACATCTCCAAATAAACCCAAAATTTTACCAGTAATCTTACCAACACATTTCTGAGTTTCAAACAAATATTCATAATTTGTCAATAAGTTTAACGATTTTTCATATATAAACGCTAACGAACGGTAATAAATTTGCCAAAGATTCTTTGTTTATCGAAAATTACCAAATTTGAATAGGGTTTCACTTCTATGATCCCTAATGTCCCTGCAAAGTTTCTCAAACTAAAAACAAGCACGTCACAATCTAAGTACAAATAGCCCCTAAACGAGTAATATGGTAATTACGTTGTCGGTTTTCGATAGTTTTTGTGGTTTTATCGACTCTCCGGGTATTGGTTCACAAAGTCAGTGTATCAACATATCATATAACACAAAACCAAGCGTAAATCATCCATAGTCCATCCTTGTTAGTTAGGGTTTCGGTTAGGGTCTCAAACCGAACTTTTAAACCGTAAAAACGTTATATCAAGATTCTAATCCGTGTTTTTGTTCAAAAATCTATATAGTTCTGATTTGTAAACAAGATTAAGATCAAAACTTTATTTTAGGTGATTCTTAGAATTTTAGGTGGTTAAACATGATTAATACTAATCAAGACTTAACTTTCTATGTTTAAATCATGTTAATCAAGTGAAGAATTAATGAAAAATGGTTGTTACCTTTAGGTTATGGGCTTCAAAGATAAATAACTCTGCTAAGAATTGTGTTGATTGAAGTTGGTGTGAAAATATCTAAGTAATGAGGCTTGTTTAACAAACTTATTCAAAGGGGATCCCACCTCAAACTTGCGGCCGGACTAAAGGGGGGCCATTGGGCCTCTGTTTTGCCCATTGATGCTTCAGTTTTCGTGCCACATGTAATAGCGGTCCAAAATTTAGTTTGGGTCCGGTTTTTCGCAAGAAAACTAGCTCGAGTGCGAAAAATAGCGCGAAAACGAGTGTTTTTCAGCCCATTTTTGTAAAATAAGAAAAATGTACTGACTCGTTGTAAAAATCCAAAATATTTTCACGCATTTCTTAAAACATGTCTTATAAGTGTTCCATAAGTTTTTTCCGGCTTGACGGATCCTACAATGCTCGTTTTGATGTTCACAATTGCGTTTAACCTCGTAGCGTATCGTTAAACGAAACCTTTTTTGTTTAAATGGTTTTGTACGTACTAGGGCCTTAATATCAATATGTTAACTAGTATAGCATACATATAACTCATATATGACCCCTCGGTATACATACGGGTCATAATCAGTAACGGTCAGTTACTCGTTTAATCGCTGCGAATTAACCGATTAATCGTTTACTCGCTACGTAATGAATAAGGTATACCTCGTTTTGTCACAAATGTCACATTGTCCCCCCCCCCCCCCCACCATTAAGAAATTTCGTCTCCAAAATTTGATGTGTCAACGGTTTACTTTTTAGGAAATAGGTGTGGGTATTTCATTTGTAATTAGTCCTTTCTTTCCCAAGTAAATTCGGGTTCTCATTGTGAGTTCCATCAAACTTTTACCAATGAGATTTTGTTGTGTCGTAACTCTTTGGTTTTCCCGTCCATAATTTCAACATGTTTTATACAAAATTTAGCTTTTCATTTACTTGAACATCTTCAAGTGGTACTATTTCCGTCTCATTAGTCAGACACTTTTTCAAATTCGATACATGAAACAAATCGTGAATAGTGCTCTGTTCTAAGGGTAGTTTTAGTCGGTAGGCTACGGGACCAATTTTAGCAACAATCTCGAAAGTCCAATATATCTCTGGGCTAATTTAATGGTATTTCCAAACCTTATAACACCCTTCCAGGTGACACTTTAAGAAACACCTTGTCGCCAATTTCAAAAGATAACGATTTTTCTACGAACATCGGCATAGCTCTTTTGTCGGTCAGGGGCGGCTTTCAGATTTCGTTTAATTTTATGAATCTTAGTGGTTGTTTCTTGAATCAAATCGGATCTTGAAATTTGAGTATCACCCACTTCTATCCAACAAAGTGGCGATCTACATTTTTTGCCGTATAATGCTTCATATGGCGCTGCTTGTATACTAATGTGGTAACTGTTATTGTACGAGAACTCAATGAGGGGGAACTGTTGATCCCAGTTTCCTTTTAAATCCAGTATACAAGCACGAAGTAAATCTTCTAAGGTTTATATGTCTATTCCGATAGACCATCTGTTTGGGGGTGGTAAGCAGTACTTAGGTCTATTCGGGATCCCAGAGCTTCTTAAACTGGTTGCCAAAAATGTGAGGTAAAATGACTGTCTCGGTCTGAGATAATCGAGAGTGGTACTCCGTGTCGGGATACAATTTCGTCAATGGAAATTGGGCGAGTTTTTCGGTAGTGTTGTTGTTACGGATTGGAATGAAGTTTGCGGATTTGGTTAATCGGTCTACAATTACCCAAATTGCATTATGTCCTCGGGAGGTTTTTAGAAGGTGTGTTACGAAGTCCATGGTGATTTTTTTCCATTTCCATTGTGGAATTTCGGGTTGTTGCAACATTCCTGAAGGTTTTTGGACTTCGGCCTTAACTCGTGCACAAGTTTCACATTTACTTACCTACAAGGCTATATCCTTTTTCATACCAGGCCACCAGTAAAATTCTTTTACATCTTTATACATCTTATCAGTACCTGGATGATGAATATTTGCATTTGTGTGTTTCATCAAGAATTAATACTCGAAGATCATGAAGAGTTGGAATCCATACTCGATTTTTGAAGTAATATATTTCATCAACTTTCTTCCCAAAATTCTTTTCATTCCCGTGCAATTCTTCCTTTTCTAATTGATCATTTTTTAAGGCTTCGTCTTGAGCAGCGCGAATTTGTTCCATAAGGCTATTCTGGACAGTCATTCCAAGTGCCCGTACTCTTAGGTGTTTAATTTGTTCGATCCGACTTAATGCATCAGCTACTATATTCGCCTTACCCGGATGTTATTTAATTTCACAATCATAGTCATTTAACAGTTCTATCTTCTTTGCCTCATGTTCAGCTCTTTCTGATCAAACATTTGTTGAAGGCTATTACGGTCTGTATAAATGGTACATTTGGTGCCGTACAAGAAGTGTCTCGAGATTTTCAATACAAAAATAAATGCTCCCAATTCCATATCATTTGTTGTATAGTTCTTCTCATGTACTTTTAATTTTCAGGAGGCATATGCAATTACTTTCTTTAGTTGCATCAGTACGCATCCTAAACCTTTACGAGATACATCACAATAGACTACCAAGTCATAGGTTCCATCTTGGAGACATATTGGAGCTTCACATAACTTTGTTTTAACATTTGGAAGGCCATTTCTTGTTCTTCTCCCCAGTCGTATGTTCGATTTTTCTGAGTTAGGAGGGTTAAAGGTTGGGCAATGCTTGAAAAGTCTTCAATAAATTGTCGGTAATACCTGGCTAATCCCAAAAATTGGCGAATTTCTTTAGGTGATTTAAGTACTTGCCAATTTTTAATAGCCTCAATTTTACTTGGGTCTACTTGGATTCCTTGTTTATTCACAATGTGTCTTAAAAATTATACTTCTTGTTGCCAGAATTCCCATTTGGACAATTTGGCGTATAAATTTTCTTGCCTCAATAATTCCAATATTACCTGCAGATGTTGTTCGTGTTCCTCCTTATTTTTCGAATATATCAAGATGTCTTCGATAAACGCTATCAAAAATTTGTCAAGGTAGGGTTTGAAAACTCGGTTCATGAGATCCATAAACACTGCAAGTGCATTGGTCAATCCAAACGGCATAACCGAAAATTCCTAGTGATTGTACCGAGTTCGCAAGGCTGTTTTTGGGATATCTTCCTCTTGAATTCTTACTTGATGATAACTAGACCTGAAATCTATTTTTGAAAAATATTTCGCACCCTGAAGTTGGTCAAACAAATCATCAATTAGAGGTAATGGGTACGTATTCTTGATAGTCACCTTATTTAATTCTCGGGGTGTGACAGGTTGGTATCAGAGCCATCGGTTTCAACGAATTACGTATTAAACACTAGTACCTAAGCTGTAACCTTAAAGTTATTATTATTATTTCATATGGATAAGATAGGATTGGTAAACTTCCTATCCCTAAATCTAATTAGTGAATATGTCTTGTATTAACTATCTTGGTCATAAACGCCGAGTAGCCTTTCGAACTCAACCAACACCTATTCGCGAACCATTAGATATGGCGAGCAGTAATAGTTATTATACTAATTTCTTCGGTCAAAACCAACCAATAGTTCCGGTGCAACCCTATGGGAGTCAACCCGTATATCTCCCAGGAAGAGAACAATATCCGATTGAAATTTCTGATGATACTGTCGATAACATTTTTCAATATCACCCATCTGAAATTCCACCATACCATCCTTCCGAGGAGCAAGAAGTTCAAAGTAAGATTAAGCAGGAGGTTTGTTCCAATTCATCAAGTTGGATGAATTTCATTCAGATCAAAGTAAGTGGCATTTCGAATCGCCAACACCAAACTATCAAGTTACATAGACAACCGCAGGACCAACTCAAAAACCTATGATGAGGGTTACTTTTCCCTACGAGAAAATATCATTTAAATTGCCAACTAATGATAATTATGAGGAATAACCTGAAGAAGATGAAGATAAAAATCCTCCTTTTCCCCCATATATAGGACCGAGACCCTCAATCTCCCAGCAAGCCAATGAGATTCGAGAGGAAGCTAACCTTATTGAGGAATTCTATAATAATAATATCGCCGATAAGGAAATGCATGCATATGTTACTAATCTACATCTATACCCACGTGAAAATGCATATCTCTTTCCAGCTGCATCTGCACCTATGAGACATCCTAACCCACCCAAAGCGGTGATGGACGAGCTGCTGAATGAGAAAGTGGATAAGAAAAAAGTAGGAAAGAAAATCATTAAGAAATGTGACAAGATGAAAAGTCTTGTTAGGAAATGCATTAAAGATTAAGAATATAGTTGTTAAGAATTGTTGTAAGACGTTGTGTTTTCTTTCCTGTAATAATGTAAAATAAGGAGGTGTTTCCTTTTTAAATTCAAGTTTTGTCTTATTCATTTTCAGCGTGTATGGAAAAGATAAAGCCAAAAGTATTCTAGAAATTCATGCTAACAAAGAAAAGACTGTGGAAGAAAATATTCAAGCAATACCGAATGAATACGTGCTTGGTATTCGTGAATTAATAAAAGAGGCTGTAAACCCACTTTATGAACTCATGAAAAATTATCCTAGTAGAACTGCTTCTCATTCCAACAAGACAGTTAGTCGAAGTAGGAATGAAACCGCAAACTCAAAGAAAGAAAGTATTAAGAAAGAATCGAAGAAGAACAATGAAGAAAGTGCTCAAAGCTCGACTTTTGAAAACAAGCTTCATGAGAAACCAAGAAACTAAAAATACAAGAAGTTTTTGATTTCAAAATTTTCAAAGTTTACAATCCAAAAGAATTTCATGGTGAGTAAGGAGCAAATTTTGCCCTCCGATGGTTGGAGAAGATGGAATCAACCGTGATGATCAGCAAATGTACAGAGAGGGAGAAAGTTCAATATACCTCGTAAATGTTCAAGGGAGAGGCGTTAGAATGGCGGAATACCCTTATTGAGGTTAAGGGTAGAGAGAATTTGTATAACATGGAATGGAAAACTTTCAAAGATATGATATTAGACAAATTTTGTCGGATCCATGAAATGGACCAAATTCAAACCAATTCACAGATTCATTGGAACAAATCTCAAGGGATACAATACCAAATTTATTGAGTATTATAGGATTGTCCCACATTTAGTCATTCCTGAATTTAACCAAGTGACTTGTTATATCTACGGACTACCAATCGAGATACTTGATTTGGTCCGTTTTCTTATGCCATCCACAATGGAATCTGCCATGGAGTTAGCTGGATATTTAATAGATGGGATGATCAGGAATAGGGATGAGAAAAAGAAAGATGAGGGGAGATCTACTATTGGACGAAAAGTAAGAAATGTGGAGAGAAAGAGGGAAGGAACATTTGTTTACAACCTTCTGATTTGTAAGTCTTGTGGCAGGAGACACTATGGCAAATGTCTTCGACCAGCTAACAACATCACATGTAATTTTTGAAAAAAGACGGGTCATGCTGAAGCTGATTTTAAGACAAAGGTTGTAGTATATTTTGACTGTGGAGAGAAGGGGCACTTTAGTACCGAGTTCCCGAAAAGAAACCGATAACATCAACTGGTGCAAGTGTTAGTGGTGTCAAGGCCTGCCAAAAAAGGAAATGCATGCGTCTTCATGCTTGATACTTAGAAGGCTGCAGACATACAGAACATGATCACCGGTACGTTTCGTATTAATAATGTTTATGCTAGAGTTTTGTTTGACTCAGGTGGGAACCAGAGTTTTATAGATTATAAGTTCTGTAGTGTATTAAATGAACCTCTTAATAAATTAGATAAGCATTATGAATTTGAAACTGCTGCTAGAAATTTAAGTAGAATAACTGAGGCTTTAAATAATGCAACAATCTCTTTAGCCGATCAAATCATACCTGTATTATTGTTACCCATGACACTGGCATGTTTTGATGTAGTTTTAGGTATGGACTGGTTATCATCTTATCAAGCTCGTATCCTATGTAATGATAAAGTCATTAACATACAAAAATTTAATAATAAAACCATTCGTATCACTGGAGACAAAGAGGCGGGAATGGTAGGAATAATTTTGAAAATAAAAGCAAGTCGTTGCTTAGGTATGGTATGCCTTGCTTTCATGGCCTATGTAACTAAGGAACACAAACCCAGGAAGAAGGAAGAATTACCAGTTGTTTCCGAATTCAAGGATGTGTTTCCCGACGAATTACCTGGAATCCAACCAGATAGGAAAGTAGAGTTTAGAATCAACCTCATACCATTACTTCACCAATAGCCAAATCTCCGTATAGATTAGCACTGACAGAAATTATAGAATTGAAGAAACAGTTGGATGAAGTGTTGGAAAAAGGATTTATCACACCAAGTTCGTAACCATGGGGGGCTCCGATTATGTTTCTTAAGAAAAAGGATGGATCGATGAGAATGTGCATAGATTATCATGAACTAAATAAGGTTACAATCAAGAACAAGTACCCATTACCTAGGATCGATGATCTGTTTGATCAACTTCAAGGGGCAAGCCATTTTTCCGAAACTGACCTTAGATCAGGATACCATCAATTGAAAGTGCAAGAGGAAGATATGTTGGATGTTATATTTTAGACCGACGCATCAAATCGTTACTCTTTTATAATAAGAAATTAAGGAAAGAGAACAAGATATTATAACGAGTAATTGAAGCATTTCGGGTGAAATATTATATTATATTGGTCTTATCCAAGTGGCGGTGGAGTGAAAACCAAGGCACAAGACTAGTATAAATAGATGATTTATGTCATTTGTTTAGGTTATGTGTTAATTGTGGGATATTTTGTATTGAGAGTTTGCCCCTGGGGATGAGCTCTCCCCAGGTGGCCGTTCCTTTATGATTATGTATGTTTGAATGTATGCATGAGAGCTCCTAATGAGAATAATTCGGTTAATGAAAATCATACTTTTACATCTATCTTTTGGGTTTTGATTACAATTGTTCATCCTATTATTGATTGTTAGTCAAATCGAACTCTCCTCATCCGTCCATTATTATCATTCAAGATTGAATACGAGTGCGATTCGATCCTAACTCGGATTCGAGCTCCATCGTTACTACCGATTATTCACGCTTCCGCACTGGGGATCGGTTCTGTTAATTGTTAATAGAGCACGGGTTACCGAATCGTTTAGAATAACCGCTGAATAGATTCATTTCGCTCTTGAATCCGCCATGGACGTTAAACAATGAAGTTTATTGAAGTTTTATGGGTTTTTGCATGGATTTTGATGAACTTTGATGACTGAAGGATTATAGATATGGATTGATGTTTGGGTCGATGATTAGTTCGGAGATTCACCATCAATTTCATGTTTATGTATTCAGTTTTATCCAGATCTATAATATTCGGTTCGTTTTTGTTCAAACTCGTTTTTGTTTGATCCTTTGAATCTAAAATTTTGGTGAAATTGATGAATGATTCGTGTTGGAATGATGATTCCCTAAAGACATGGGTTGATTTTAGTGCCTAATTTCAAGATGTATGAGCTTAATTTCACCTCTAAGAATTTAGGGTTCATATGTTCTAAATTGGGGAATGTCAAATGGGATTCAAGACGAGGATCCTAGTGTACATGGGAACTCGAGTCAGAAATGAAGAAGAAGTATCCATATGTATTCCAATAAGTCTCGACGACGAGATTATTCAAAAGGTGGGGAGGATGTAACACGACGAAAACTATCCTCATTGAAATTAGCCAAATATGTCGAACTTTTAAAGTCTAGGGACTAAAACTAAAAAATTCATAAAACTTCAACCATCGCGATACGTGACGGGATAATTATAAGCCAATCGCGTTAGGCAATGGAGTTACACACAAATCAATATTAGGGCGGTTTCGCGATACGCGATGACCTAACCTATAGGACCATCGCGACACGTGATGACCTCGTTAAGCAACAGGTTACACATGTCCAACCACGTGTCAACACGTGGCATTTTTGACAGACCACTTGTCACTACGTGGAATATTCGCAGAATTGCGGCGACGCGATACACGACGGCCGGATATATACTCCATCGTGTATTAGGACGGAGTGTAATGTTCGCCTATAAATAGGGAGTTACGGGATTAAACCCAAATCATCCTAAAACACCTTCAATTACACACACATAAGCCTAGGGAAACGTTCCTGATTGTTACGAAGAGTCGACATTCCATTTTCTAGAAATACGTGCAAGTAACGAAGTCCCGAACGAGTTATCAATCATATAAGCATGCTTAGACCAAGACCCTACTGATCAAAGTTCAGTCTTTTCTTATTAGTATAATTCCATGTCTTCGTACTAAGGTAAGGGTTATGTTTAAGTTATTTAAGTTATGGCTTAGACATTAAACGAGGCTATGGCCCTTAACAATGAAAATATTTTATAACATTCACAAAGGGTTTTCATAGATGTTACTTCATAATAAAGTAATGTTAACAAACTTATATTTCGACGAGCATGTTGTAAACTGTAAGGGGGATATCACTAGTAGGGAGTTTCTTGCCTAATAAAAAGTAATTCATAAAAATATCAATCAACCGCGGAACCCACTTACTTACCTAGAGAAACTCACCAACGTGTTTGAACCTATTAATCCAAAGCATTCTATATCAAACGTCACATAGAACAAAGTGTTTTCATTCAATAGTAAAATTAAAAACTTTATCAAGGTTAAACTTAAGGGCAATAGCTTAATCAAGAAACACCATTCAAATATTTATACAAAACCTATTAATGTATAGGTTAATATCATTCTGATTCACAGTCAAACTTTCAAATGCATACCGACGGTACAGGTGAATACGTTAAACCTTTACAAACATTCAAAACATATTTATATTCTATTAGATGAATAAGTTATTTATCTTAAAGAGTTTGTCAGCGTTTAAATGAGATTATGTGAACTCTAATATATTATAATACACAATAGAAAATAAAAGCAACTCATTCCGATTACACATGTATCTGGTTCCATATATAACTGTCTAGCCTAAACAATAAAAGGCTACGTAGCCGCGGGATAACAATCCTAATTAGCTCCATTAGGGTCTACGTGACTTGGGGAACACTTTTGTCTGTGTAGGGTAGTGGTACAAATCCCAAAAATAGAAATACTTAAGTTGAGCTTGTACTAAAAACTATATTTGTATTGTAACTGTTATTTAATTATTTTTGGAGTCAAACGTGTTCACCAGCATATAGCTGACGTAATTTTCCACCCAATGCAGGTAATTAAGTAACTATAAGCAGTAGCTAAGATTGGATTCGTCATGGAGTTAGAAGTGCGTTACAAGATGGCTCAACTTTATATATTAAAATCCTTGTAATGTAAAAACGTATTTTGTAAACGAATACTTGGGTATTTAATTCCCAAGTAAATTTTCAATGTAAATTAATATTTTAATCAACCTAAAGTTTTCTACTAAAATCGACCCATAAACTTTGATATATGTACAAAACATGTACCAACTATTGGTCATATGCCTAGGCCCTAAGTCGGGGTGTCACATATTGGTATCAGAGCCATCTGTTTCTGCGAATTAGGTATTAAACATTAGTACCTAAGCTCTAACCTTAAAGTTATTATTATTATTTCATAGGGATAAGATAGGATTGGTAAACTTCCTATCCCTAAATTTAATTAGTGAATATGTCTTATATTAACTATCTTGGTCATAAACGCCGAGTAGCCTTTCGAACTCACCCAACACCTATTTGCGAACCACTAGATATGGCGAGCAGTAATAGTTATTATACAAATTTCTTCGGTCAAAACCAACCAATAATTCCGGTGCAACCCTATGGGAGTCAACCCGTATATCTCCCGGGAAGCCAACAATTGCCGATTGAAATTTCTAATGATACTGCCGATAACATATTTGAATATCACCCATCTGAAATTCCACCTTACCATCCTTCCGAGGAGCAAGAAGTTCAAAGTATGATTAAGCAGGAGGTTTGTTCCAATTCATCAAGTTGGACAAATTTCATTCAAATCAAAGTAAGTGACATTTCGGATCGCCATCCCCAAACTATCAAGTTACACAGACTACCGCAGGACCAAGTCAAAAACCTATGATGAGGGTTACCGTGCCCTACGAGAATATATCATTTAAAATGCCAACTAATGATTATTCTGAGGAATAATCTGAAGAAGATGAAGATAAGAATCCTCATTTTCCCCCATATATAGGACCGAGACCCTCAATCTCCCAGCAACCAATGAGATTCGAGAGGAAGCTAACCTTATCGAGGAGTTCTATAATAATAATATCCCCGATGAGGAAATGCATGCATATGTTGCAAATCCACATCTATACCCACGTGAAAATGCAAATCTCTTCCCATCTGCATCTACACCTACGAGACATCCTAACCCACCCAATGAAGTGATGGACGAGCTACGGAATGAGAAAGTGGATAAGAAGAAAGTAGGAAAGAAAATCATTAAGAAATGTGACAAGATGAAAAGTCTTGTTAGGAAATGGATCAAAGATTAAGAATATAGTTGTTAAGAATCGTTGTTAGACGTTGTGTTTTCTTTCATGTAATAATGTAAAATAAGGAGGTGTTTCCTTTTTAAATTCAAGACTTGTCTTATTCATTTTCAGCATGTATGGAAAAGATAAAGCCAACAGTAATCCTTAAATTCAAGTTAACAAAGAAAAGACTGTGGAAGAAAATATTCAAGCAATACCGAATGAATACATGCTTGGTATTCGTGACTTAATAAAAGAGGCTGTGGACCCACTTAATGAACTCATGAGAAATGATCCTGGTAGAACTGCTTCTCATTCTAACAAGACACTTAGTCGAAGTAGGAATGAAACCGTTAACTCAAAGAAAGAAAGTAATAAGAAAGAATCGGAGAAGAAGAATGAAGAAAGTGCTCAAAGCTCGACTGTTGAAAACGAGCTTTATGAGAAACCAAGAAACTAAAAATACAAGAAGTTTGTGATTTCAAAGTTTTCAAATTCTACAATCCTAAAGAATTTCATGGTGACTAAGGAGCAAATTTTTCCCTCCGATGGTTGGAGGAGATGGAAAGAATCGTGATGATCAGAAAATGTACAGAGGGGGAGAAAGTTCAATATACCTCCTAAATGTTCAAGGGAGAGTCGTTGGAATGGCGGAATACCCTTATTGAGGTTAAGGGTAGAGAAAATATGTATAACTTGTAATGGGAAACTTTCAAAGATATGATATTAGACAAATTTTGTCGGATCCATGAAATGGACCAAATTCAAACCAATTTATGGAACCACAGATTCATTGGAACAAATCTCAAGAGATACAATACCAACATTCTTGAGTATTATAGGATTGTCCCACATTTAGTCACTCCTGAATTTAACCAAGTGACTTGTTATATCTATGGACTACCAATCGAGATACGTGATTTGGTCCGTTTTCATATGCCATCCACAATGGAATCTGCCATGGAGTTGGCTGGATATTTAATGGATGGGATGATCAGGAATAGGGATGAGAAAAAGAAAGATGAGGGGAGATCTACTATTGGACGAAAAGTAAGAAAGGTGGAGAGAAAGAGGGAAGGAACATTTGTTTACAACCTTCCGATTTGCAAGTCTTGTGGCAGAAGACACTCTGGCAAATGTCTTCGACCAGCTAACAACATCACATGTAAATTTTGAAAAAAGACGGGTCATTTTGAAGCCGATTTTAAGAGAAAGGTTGGAGTATATTATGGCTGTGGTGAGAAGGGGCACTTTAGTACCGAGTACCCGAAAAAGAAACCGATAAAATCAACTGGTGCAAGTGGTAGTGGTGTCAAGGCCTGCCAAAAAAGGAAATGCGCGCGTCTTCATGCTTGATACTCAGAAGGCTGCGGACAAACTGAACATGATCACCGGTACGTTACCTATTAATAATGTTATGCTAGTGTTTTATTTAACTCAGGTGGAACCAGAGTTTTATAGATTATAAGTTCTGTAGTGTATTAAATGAACCTCTTAATAAATTAGATAAGCATTATGAAGTTGAAACTGCTGCTGGAAATTTAAGTAGAATAACCGAGGCTTTTAATAATGCAACAATCTCTTTAGCCGATCACATCATACCTGTACGAGTGTTACCCATGACACTGGCATGTTATGATGTAGTTTGAGGTATGGACTGGTTATCATCAAATCAAGCTCGTGTCCTATGTAATGATAAAGTCATAGATATACAAAAATTTAATAATAAAACCATTCGTATCACTGGAGACAAAGAGGCGGTAATGGTAGGAGTAATTTTGAAAATAAAAGCAAGTTGTTGCTTAGGTAAGGTATGCCTAGCTTTCATGGCCTATGTAACTAAAGAACCCAAACCCAGGATGATGGAAGAATTACCAGTTGATTCCGAATTCAAGGATGTGTTTCCCGACGAATTACCTGGAATCCAACCAGATAGAAAAGTAGAGTTTAGAATCGACCTCATACCGTTACTTCACCAATAGCCAAATCTCCGTATAGATTAGCACCAACAGATCTTAAAGAATCGAAGAAACAGTTGGACGAAGTGTTGGAATAGGGATTTATCAGACCAAGTTCGTCACCATGGGGAGCTCCGATTCTGTTTCTTAAGAAAAGGGATGGATCGATGAAAATGTGCATAGATTATCTTGAACTAAATAAGGTCACAATCAACAACAAGTACCCATTACCAAGGATCGATGATCTGTTTGATCAACTTCAAAGGGCAAGCCATTTTTCCGAAACTGACCTTAGATCAGGATACCATCAATTGAAAGTGCAAGAAGAAGATATGTTGGATATTATTTCTTAGACCGACGCATCAAATCGTTACTCGTTTATAATAAGAAATTAAGGAAAGACAACAAGATATTATAAAGAGTAATTGAAGCATTTCGGGTGAAATATTATATAATATTGGTCATATCCAAGTGGCGGTGGAGTGAAAACCAAGGAACAAGACTAGTATAAATAGATGATTTAGGTAATTTGTTTAGGTTATGTGTGCATTGTGGGATATATTGTATTGAGAGTTTGCCCCTGGGGAAGAGCTCTCCCCAGGTGGCCGTTCCTTTATGATTATGTATGTTTGAATGTATGCATGAGAGTTCTTGATGAGAATAATACGGTTAACGAAAATCATACTTCTACATCTATCTTTTGGGTTTTGATTACAATTGTTCATCCTATTAATGATCGTTAATCAAATCAAACTCTCCACATCCGTCCATTATTATCATTCACGATTGAATACGAGTGCGATTCGATCCTAACCCGAATCCGAGCTCCACCGTTAATACCGATTATTCACGCTTCCGCACCGGGGCTCGGTTCTGTCAATTGGATTGATGTTTGGGTCGATGATTAGTTCGGAGATTCAACATCAATTTCATGTTTATGTAATCAGTTTTATCCAGATCTATAATATTCGGTTTGTTTTTGTACAAACTCGTTTTTGTTTTATGCTTTGAATCTGAAATTTTGGTGAAATTGATGGATGATTGGTGTTAGAATGATGATTCCCTAAAGATATGGGCTGATTTTAGTGCTTAATTTCAAATTTGTATGAGCTTAATTTCACCTCTAATAATTTTGGATTCGTCATGGAGTTAGAAGCGCGTTACAAGATGGCTCAACTTTTGATATTAAAATCCTTGTAATGTAAAAACGTATTTTGTAAACGAATACTTGGGTATTTAATTCCCAAGTAAATTTTCAATGTAAATTAATATTTTAATCAACCTAAAGTTTTCTACTAAAATCGACCCATAAACATTGATATATGTACAAAACAGGTACCAAATATTGGTCACACGCCTAGGCCCTAAGTCAGGGTGTGACAGGTTGGTATCAGAGCCATCTGTTTCAGCGAATTAGGTATTAAAAATTAGTACCTAAGCTATAACCTTAAAGTATTATTATTATTTCATAGGGATAATATAGGATTGGTAAACATCCAATCCCTAAGTCTAATTAGTGAATATGTCATATATTAACTATCTTGGTCATGAACGCCGAGTAGCCTTTCGAACTCAACCAAAACCTATTCGTGAACCATTAGATATGGCGAGCAATAATAGTTATTATACCAATTTCTTCGGTCAAAACCAACCAATAGTTCCAGTGCAACCCTATGGGAGTAAACCCGTATATCTCCCGGGAAGCCAACAACTACCGATTGAAATTTCTAATGATACTGCCGATAACATTTTTCAATATCACCCATCTTAAATTCCACCTTACCATCCTTCCGAGGAGCAAGGAGTTCAAAGTTTGATTAAGCAGGAGGTTTATTCCAATTCATCAAGTTGGACGAATTATGATTAAGTGGCATTTCGGATCGCCACCACCAAACTATCAAGCTACACATACTACCGTAGGACCAAGTCAAAAACCAATGATGAGGGTTACCGTGCCCTACATAAAAATATCATTTAAAATGCCAACTAATGATTATTCTGAGGAATAACCTGACGAAGATGAAGATAAGAATCCTCCTTTTCCCTCATATATAGGACCGAGACCCTCAATCTCCCAGCAAGCCAATGAGATTCGAGAGGAAGCTAACCTTATCGAGGAATTCTATAATAATAATATCCCTGATGAGGAAATGCATGCATATGTTGCAAATCCACATCCTTACCCACGTGAAAATGCATATATCTTCCCATCTGCATCTGCACCTACGAGACATCCTAACCCACCCAATGCGGTGATGGACGAGCTACGGAATGAGAAAGTGGATAAGAAGAAAGTAGGAAAGAAAATCATTAAGAAATTTGACAAGATGAAAAGTCTTGTTAGCAAATGGATCAAAAATTAAGAATATAGTTGTTAAGAATCGTTGTTAGATGTTGTGTTTTCTTTCCTGTAATAATGTAAAATAAGGAGCTGTTTCCTTCTTAAATTCAAGCCTTGTCTTATTCATTTTCAGCATGTATGGAAAGGATAAAGCCAACAGTAATCCAGAAATTCAAGTTAACAAAGAAAAGACTATGGAAGAAAATATTCAAGCAATACCGAAAGAATACATGCTTGGTATTCGTGACTTAATAAAAGAGGCTGTAAACCCACTTTATGAACTCATGAAAAATTATCCTAGTAGAGCTGCTTCTCATTCTAACAAGAGAGTTATTCGAAGTAGGAATGAAACCATAAACTCAAAGAAAGAAAGTAATAAGAAATAATTGGAGAAGTAGAATGAAGAAAGTGCTCAAAGCTCGACTGTTGAAAACGAGCTTCATTAGAAACCAAGAAACTAAAAATACAAGAAGTTTGTGATTTCAAAATTTTCTAAGTCTACAATCCAAAAGAATTTCACGGTGACTAAGGAGCAAATTTTTCCCTCCATGGTTGGAGGAGATGGAATCAATCGTGATGATCAGCAAATGTACAAAGAGGGAGAAAGTTCAATATACCTCCTAAATGTTCAAGGGAGAGGCACTGGAATGGCGGAATACCCTTATTGAGGTAAAGGGTAGAGAAAATTTGTATAACTTGGAATGGAAAACTTTCAAAGATATGATATTAGAGAAATATTGTCGGATCCATGAAATGGACTAAATTCAAAACCAATTTATGGAACCACAAAGTTGCTGGAACAAATCTCAAGGGATACAATACCAACTTCCTTAAGTATTATAGAATTGTCCCACATTTAGTCACTCCTGAATTTAACCAAGTGACTTGTTATATCTACGGACTACCAATCGAGATACGTGATGTGGTCCGTTTTCATATGCCATCCACAATGGAATCTGCCATGGAGTTGGCTGGATATTTAATGGACAGGATGATCAGGAATAGAGATGAGAAAAAGAAATATGAGGGTAGATCTACTATTGGAGGAAAAGTAAGAAAGGTGGAGAGAAAGAGGGAAGGAACATTTGTGTACAACTTCCGATTTGCAAGTCTTGGGCAGGAGACATTAAGGAAAATGTCTTCGACCAGCAAAAAACATCACATGTAATTTTTGAAAAAGACGGGTCATGTTGAAGCCGATTTAAGAGAAAGGTTGTAGTATGTTTTGAATGTGGAGAGAAGGGGCACTTTAGTACCGAGTGCCCGAAAAGAAACCGATAACGTCAACTGGTGCAATTGGTAGTGGTGTCAAGGCCTGCCAAAAAAGAAAATGCGCACATCTTCATTCTTGATACTCAGAAGGCTGCGGACATACTAAACATGATCACCGGTACGTTTCCTATTAATAATGTTTATGCTAGAGTTTTGTTTGACTCACGTGGGAACCAGAGTTTTATAGATTATAAGTTCTGCAATGTATTAAATGAACCTCTTGATAAATTATATAAGCATTTTGAAGTTGAAACTGTTGATGGAAATTTAAGTAAAATAACCGAGGCTTTAAATAATGCAACAATCTCTTTAGCCGATCACATCATACCTGTACGATTGTTACCCATGACACTGGCATGTTTTGATGTAGTTTTAGGTATGGACTGCTTATCATGTAATCAAGCTCGTATCCTATGTAATGATAAAGTCATTGACATCCAAAAATTTAATAATAAAACCATTCGTATCACTGGAGACAAAGAGGCGGGAATGGTAGGAATAATTTTGAAAATAAAAGCAAGTCGTTGCTTAGGTATGGTATGCCTTGCTTTCATGGCCTATGTAACTAAGGAACATAAACCCAGGAAGAAGGAAGAATTACCAGTTGTCTCCGAATTCAAGGATGTGTTTCCCGACGAATTAACTAGAATCCAAACAGATAGGAAAGTAGAGTTTAGAATCGACCTCATATTGTTACTTCACCAATAGCCAAATCTTCGTATAGATTAGCACCGACAGAAATTAAAGAATCGAAGAAACAGTTGGACGAAGTGCTGGAAAAAGGATTTATCAGACCAAGTTCGTCACCATGGGGAGCTCCGATTCTGTTTCTTAAGAAAAGGGGTGGATCGATGAAAATGTGCATAGATTATCGTGAACTAAATAAGGTCACAATCAAGAACAAGTACCCATTACCAAGGATCGATGATCTGTTTGATCAACTTCAAGGGGCAAGCCATTTTTCCGAAACTGACCTTAGATCAGGATACCATCAATTGAAAGTGCAAGAAGAAGATATGTTGGATATTATATCTTAGACCGACGCATCAAATCGTTACTCGTTTATAATAAGAAATTAAGGAAAGACAACAAGATATTATAAAGAGTAATTGAAGCATTTCGGGTGAAATATTATATAATATTGGTCATATCCAAGTGGCGGTGGAGTGAAAACCAAGGCACAAGACTAGTATAAATAGATGATTTAGGTCATTTGTTTAGGTTATGTGTGCATTATGGGATATATTGTATTGAGAGTTTGCCCCCGGGGAAGAGCTCTCCCCAGGTGGCCGTTCCTTTATGATTATGTATGTTTGAATGTATGCATGAGAGTTCTTGATGAGAATAATACGGTTAATGAAAATCATACTTCAACATCTATCTTTTGGGTTTTGATTACAAATGTTCAGCCTATTAATGATCGTTAATCAAATCAAACTCTCCACATCCGTCTATTATTATCATTCACGATTGAATACGAGTGCGATTCGATCCTAACCCGAATCCGAGCTCCACCGTTAATACCGATTATTCACGCTTCCGCACCGGGGCTCGGTTCTGTCAATTGGTATAAGAGCACGGGTTACCGATTCGTATAAACTAACCGATGAATTGATTCAATTCGCTCTTGAATCCGCCATGGACGTTAAACAATGAAGTTTATTGAAGTTTTATGGGTTTTTGAATGGATTTGGAAGAACTTTGATGACTGAAGGATTATAGATGTGGATTGATGTTTGGGTCGATGATTACTTCGGAGATTTAACATCAATTTCATGTTTATGTAATCAGTTTTATCCAGGTCTATAATATTCGGTTCGTTTTTGTTCAAACTCCTTTTTTTTATGCTTTGAATCTGAAATTTGGTGAAATTGATGGATGATTGGTGTTAGAATGATGATTCCCTAAAGACATGGGCTGATTTTAGTGCTTAATTTCAAATTTGTATGAGCTTAATTTCACCTCTAATAATTTTGGATTCGTCATGGAGTTAGAAGCGCGTTACAAAATGGCTCAACTTTTGATATTAAAATCCTTGTAATGTAAAAACGTATTTTGTAAACGAATACTTAGGTATTTAATTCCCAAGTAAATTTTCAATGTAAATTAATATTTTAATCAACCTAAAGTTTTCTACTAAAATCGACCCATAAACATCGATATATGTACAAAACAGGTACCAAATATTGGTCACACGCCTAGGCCCTAAGTCGGGGTGTGACAGGTTGGTATCAGAGCCATCTGTTTCAGCGAATTAGGTATTAAACATTAGTACCTAAGCTATAACCTTAAAGTTATTATCATTATTATTTCATAGGGATAATATAGGATTGGTAAACATCCAATCTCTAAGTCTAATTAGTGAATATGTCTTATATTAACTATCTTGGTCATAAATGCCGAGTAGCCTTTCGTACTCAACCAACACCTATTCGCGAACCATTAGATATGGCGAGCAGTAATAGTTATTATACCAATTTCTTCAGTCAAAAACAACCAATAGTTCCAGTGCAACCCTATGGGAGTAAACCCGTATATCTCCCAGGAAGCCAACAACTACCGATTGAAATTTCTAATGATACTGCCGATAACTTTTTCAATATCACCCATCTTAAATTCCACCTTACCATCCTTCCGAGGAGCAAGAAGTTCAAAGTATGATTAAGCAGGAGGCTTATTCCAATTCATCAAGTTGGACGAATTATGATTAAGTGGCATTTCGTATCGCCACCACCAAACTATCAAGCTACACATACTACCGTAGGACCAAGTCAAAAACCAATGATGAGGATTACCGTGCCCTACATAAAAATGTCATTTAAAATGCCAACTAATGATTATTCTGAGGAATAACCTGACGAAGATGAAGATAAGAATCCTCCTTTTCCCCCATATATAGGACCGAGACCCTCAATCTCCGAGCAAGCCAATGAGATTCGAGAGGAAGCTAACCTTATCGAGGAATTCTATAATAATAATATCCCTGATGAGGAAATGCATGCATATGTTGCAAATCCACATCTATACCCACGTGAAAATGCATATATCTTCCCATCTGCATCTGCACCTACGAGACATCCTAACCCACCCAATGCGGTGATGGACGAGCTACGGAATGAGAAAGTGGATAAGAAGAAAGTAGGAAAGAAAATCATTAAGAAATGTGACAAGATGAAAAGTCTTGTTAGCAAATGGATCAAAGATTAAGAATATAGTTGTTAAGAATCGTTGTTAGATGTTGTGTTTTCTTTTCTGTAATAATGTAAAATAAGGAGTTGTTTCCTTCTTAAATTCAAGCCTTGTCTTATTCATTTTCAGCATGTATGGAAAGGATAAAGCCAACAGTAATCCAGAAATTCAAGTTAACAAACAAAAGACTATGGAAGAAAATATTCAAGCAATACTGAATGAATACATGCTTGGTATTCGTGACTTAATAAAAGAGGCTGTAAACCCACTTTATGAACTCATGAAAAGTTATCCTAGTAGAGCTGCTTCTCATTCTAACAAGAGAGTTAGTCGAAGTAGGAATGAAACCATAAACTCAAAGAAAGAAAGTAATAAGAAATAATTGGAGAAGTAGAATGAAGAGAGTGCTCAAAGCTCGACTGTTGAAAATGAGCTTCATTAGAAACCAAGAAACTAAAAATACAAGAAGTTTGTGATTTCAAAATTTTCAAAGTCTACAATCCAAAAGAATTTCACGGTGACTAAGGAGCAAATTTTGCCCTCCATGGTTGGAGCAGATGGAATCAATCGTGATGATCAGCAAATGTACAAAGAGGGAGAATGTTCAATATACCTCCTAAATGTTCAAGGGAGAGGCATTGGAATGGCGGAATACCCTTATTGAGGTAAAGGGTAGAGAAAATTTGTATAACTTGGAATGGAAAACTTTCAAAGATATGATATTAGAGAAATATTGTCGGATCCATGAAATGGACCAAATTCAAACCAATTTATGGAACCACAGAGTCGCTGGAACAAATCTCAAGGGATACAATACCAACTTTCTTGAGTATTATAGAATTGTCCCACATTTAGTCACTCCTGAATTTAACCAAGTGACTTGTTATATCTACGGACTACCAATCGAGACGTGATGTGGTCCGTTTTCATATGCCATCGACAATGGAATCTGCCATGGAGTTGGCTGGATATTTAATGGACAGGATGATCAGGAATAGAGATGAGAAAAAGAAATATGAGGGTAGATCTACTATTGGAGGAAAAGTAAGAAAGGTGGAGAGAAAGAGGGAAGGAACATTTGTGTACAACCTTCCGATTTGCAAGTCTTGGGGCAGGAGACATTAAGGAAAATGTCTTCGACCAGCAAAAAACATCACATGTAATTTTTGAAAAAGACGGGTCATGTTGAAGCCGATTTAAGAGAAAGGTTGTAGTATGTTTTGAATGTGGAGAGAAGGGGCACTTTAGTACCGAGTGCCCGAAAAGAAACCGATAACGTCAACTGGTGCAATTGGTAGTGGTGTCAAGGCCTGCCAAAAAAGAAAATGCGCACATCTTCATTCTTGATACTCAGAAGGCTGCGGACATACTAAACATGATCACCGGTACGTTTCCTATTAATAATGTTTATGCTAGAGTTTTGTTTGACTCACGTGGGAACCAGAGTTTTATAGATTATAAGTTCTGCAATGTATTAAATGAACCTCTTGATAAATTATATAAGCATTTTGAAGTTGAAACTGTTGATGGAAATTTAAGTAAAATAACCGAGGCTTTAAATAATGCAACAATCTCTTTAGCCGATCACATCATACCTGTACGATTGTTACCCATGACACTGGCATGTTTTGATGTAGTTTTAGGTATGGACTGCTTATCATGTAATCAAGCTCGTATCCTATGTAATGATAAAGTCATTGACATCCAAAAATTTAATAATAAAACCATTCGTATCACTGGAGACAAAGAGGCGGGAATGGTAGGAATAATTTTGAAAATAAAAGCAAGTCGTTGCTTAGGTATGGTATGCCTTGCTTTCATGGCCTATGTAACTAAGGAACACAAACCCAGGAAGAAGGAAGAATTACCAGTTGTTTCCGAATTCAAGGATGTGTTTCCCGACGAATTACCTGGAATCCAACCAGATAGGAAAGTAGAGTTTAGAATCGACCTCATATTGTTACTTCACCAATAGCCAAATCTTCGTATAGATTAGCACCGACAGAAATTAAAGAATCGAAGAAACAGTTGGACGAAGTGTTGGAAAAAGGATTTATCAGACCAAGTTCGTCACCATGGGGAGCTCCGATTCTGTTTCTTAAGAAAGGGATAGATCGATGAAAATGTGCATAGATTATCGTGAACTAAATAAGGTCACAATCAAGAACAAGTACCCATTACCAAGGATCGATGATCTGTTTGATCAACTTCAAGGGGCAAGCCATTTTTCCGAAACTGACCTTAGATCAGGATACCATCAATTGAAAGTGCAAGAAGAAGATATGTTGGATATTATATCTTAGACCGACGCATCAAATCGTTACATGTTTATAATAAGAAATTAAGGAAAGACAACAAGATATTATAAAGAGTAATTGAAGCATTTCGGGTGAAATATTATATAATATTGGTCATATCCAAGTGGCGGTGGAGTGAAAACCAAGGCACAAGACTAGTATAAATAGATGATTTAGGTCATTTGTTTAGGTTATGTGTGCATTGTGGGATATATTGTATTGAGAGTTTGCCCCCGGGGAAGAGCTCTCCCCAGGTGGCCGTTCCTTTATGATTATGTATGTTTGAATGAATGCATGAGAGTTCTTGATGAGAATAATACGGTTAATGAAAATCATACTTCTACATCTATCTTTTGGGTTTTGATTACAAATGTTCATCCTATTAATGATCGTTAATCAAATCAAACTCTCCACATCCGTCCATTATTATCATTCACGATTGAATACGAGTGCGATTCGATCCTAACCCGAATCCGAGCTCCACCGTTAATACCGATTATTCACGCTTCCGCACCGGGCTCAGGTCTGTCAATTGGTATAAGAGCATGTTACCAAATCGTTTAGACTAACCGCTGAATAGATTCAATTCTCTCTTGAATCCACCAAGGACGTTAAACAATGAAGTTTATTGAAGTTTTATGGGTTTTTCATGGATTTGGATGAACTTTGATGATTGAAGCATTATAGATGTGGATTGATGTTTGGGTCGATGATTAGTTCGGAGATTCAACATCAATTTCATGTTTATGTATTCAGTTTTATCCAGATCTATAATATTCGGTTCATTTTTGTTCAAACTCGTTTTTGTTTGATGCTTTGAATCTAAAATTTTGGTTAAATTGATGGATGATTCGTGTTAGAATGATGATTCCCTAAAGACATGGGCTGATTTTAGTGCTTAATTTCAAGTTGTATGAGCTTAATTTCACTTCTAAGAATTTAGGGTTCATATGTTCTAAATAGTGGAAAAGTCAAATTCGGATTATTATTTGTCGAAGAACAAGTTCTTAAAGACTATCTTTCATTTCTTCATCAAATATAACTTATACATGATAAAGTAATGAACTTTGGTGACTAACTTTTGTTTTGAATGTATCTTTGTTTTTTATTGTGCATAACTGGTGTAGCCTGTTGAGAAGAAGCACAATGTACGCGCCTTTCTCCAAGTAAAAGAGGAGAACATGCCGGTGGAGTTAATTATTATGTGGCTCCTTCGGTCGAATCTTGGCTTCCCTCTTAACGAAAGCCCTATCATATACAAAAATCACCATTTGGATCTTTGGAACTCTGCTTAGTTGGAGGATGATGCACATAGCAGAAGAATCGAGGCCACTTTAGCTGGTCATGAGATTGAGATTACCGAGAATCTAATATGGGCAAGTCTTCAACTGAATGATAACTTGGATGTTCAGTTATCCTTTTCTACCTAAAGATTGTTGAGGAATTTCCAAGAGACAATGGGGTACCAATGGGATGTGCATGAAGGACAGTTCAAAAAAGGAATGTTCCTATTTTGTAAAGATTTCTTATACACCATATCATCCAAGATTTTACACCTAGGAGGGGTAACTCGACCCTCATGAGCTGGGAAATATCTACTGCTACTGTTGCCATTATTTATAATCGGCTATTCAACTTTTCAAGACTTATTTTTGAAGGCCTAGTGGTAAATTTACGCAAGAGGAGAGATGACAGATTTTTGAAGTATCCCAAATTTTTGCAGATCATCTTCAAGATTCTTTGCCCTAATCTTCCGACCTTGGGCATCACTCATGTATTACCAAAACCAGATGATTACAAAAGAATTGCTAGGTTGGGTACCACAAGTAACTTTAATTCAAAGGTTGAGTATGATATTCTCCCATGGCTGATTGATAATAATATGGAGATCATGGATGTACCAGAGTCACCAAGGGTGACTAATGATGAAGATGAAAGTGATAGTGAGGATGATGATGAGATGAATGAGTCTAATGATGATAATGATGGTGGTGGTGATGATCTTGTGGTTGACCAAGATGCTGAGCAGGAGGAGCAGATTATGAATGTCGATAATATAGTGAGTGATGTGATAGCCCATGTTCAGGGGGAGACAACAACCAATGATAACCTTGTTTTGTTCTTACAACACCCACCTCAGCACAAACAGAATTACCACCTCAATTCCAAACCCAGGACCATATATTCCATCCCCACCAACTTCACCACCTATCCAATCCCTAACCCAAGCCCATAACGAACTAGAGTTCGCTTCTATTTATAGTGAACCTCTGTTCAAATTTAATTTAAGTTTTGGGAGATAATTAACGAAACTCTGTCCAAACTCTCTCTCGATCTTCATTCCTAATATATACAACTACTAATATATATACTGATAATACATAATTCACATATAACACTTAATCATACGTAATTATGTGCTATATCTATCTTAAGGTATTAATCTATTATATACAGATCTGAGATCTGTTATTGTTATTGTTATTGGATTGATACACCGGGTTACAAAAAGTGGTATCAGAGCTTTCGGGGCTCAAATTACACTTGATTTGGTGGTTATTTAGAGTATTGATTTGTTAGTGTTCTGTTTGGGTGATTTTGGATCAATTTAATGTTAATTGAGTGAATTATGAATGATTTGGATTGGATTTGAGTTAGTTAATGTATTGGAAAAGTGTTGTGAATCGAAATTGATGTGTGATTTGGTTTTGGTTTGATTCGGTATTGGTTTGGTTTGTGGCCGAAACAGGGATTGTGTTTTAGTATAATTGGACTGGTAATTTGGGTTAATTGGTTACGAGTTTAGATGTTTTGGATTCGCGATCAATTTACGAGTTGTTTGGTAGTTTATTTGTGAGTTTTTGTTAAGTATTGAGATTGTATTACGGATTTTAAGCTTCTGGGTTTCTGGGTTTTGTTGTTCATCATTTCCAGATTTCTGGAAATCCTTGTTGAAGATTTGAAGATTCAAAGATGTACATGATTCGCTATCATCTTCATGTTGATTCGCTATGCTGTTCCCTTTGATTCGTTATAAACTTCATGTGATTTGCTAGCCAGTTCGGAACAATTTGTGATTCGTGTTATCTAATTCGTTATTTGTATTAACTGATTCGTGTGAAACGCGTCCACTTTGGGACTTGTGTTATAACAACCTTTGCCACGTGGCATAAGGTGTCAGAGTTTGTTACAAACCGTTGTAACAACCTGATTCATTATAGTTGATTCGCTAATCAACTGTAGCTGGTTCGTTATCTATTTCGCTAAGTCCTTCTTAGTGATTCGCTACTGAATACTTTCTAATTCGTTAAGGTTCTCTTATCAATTCGCTAGCTAATTCGTTAGTCAATTCGTTAGTTTGACTTTCTGTTAAATCTGATTTGTTTGACTTTCTAATTTGCTACTTTGATTCGTTAAACTCAATCCTAATTTTCTATCAAATCAATCTTAGCGTCGTTAAGGTTTGATTCGTAAATCAACTGTTCACAGTTCTCTACAACTGTTTACAGTTCGTTAATCTTATTCGCTGGTTGATTCGTTACACCCTTAAATTTTAGAAATTTGTCAAAAATGGCTGGTATGTATGCATTAGCTTCTCAAAACATGTTGTTGCAACAAATGTTGCAACTTGATACCGAGATAGGTTCACATTCGAAATGTCCAAAGATTGATGAAGTTTAGTGACTTTGCCAAGTGGGAACCTCGGTTTCATGCTCATTTGGGGTCTGTTCACCCTGATTGCTCATATTGTCTAGATGAAGTTTATATGGAACCAATGATTGGTGATGATACTATTGGGTATACTCCTAAAGCTGTTTCTCAATACTCACAAGAAGAGAAGAAAGCTTTAGAAATCTAGATAAAAGCCTATTCCACTCTTACTATGGCATTACCCGAAAACATCTTTCATCAAGTGGGTAGTATCAAGAGATGTGCTTCTTTATTTCAACATCTGCGTATGAGAAGTATGGGGAACACAGCTGAGAGTAAGAAAGTGATGCTCAAGTTTCAGTTTCAAAACTTTAATCTATTGAAGGGAGAAACAGTTGAAGAGATGATTACACGGTTTAATCATTTAATTGCTGAAATGGACAAGATGAAATTGGAAATTTCTGAGACTGATAAAATTGACACTATTAAGAGTGTGCTTCCAATTTCTTACTCGACATTTCTAATGGTTTTAAAAGAGAATGACTATTTCTTGAATGAAGACTTGACTGCACTTGAATTTTTACAAAAGGTTGAAGCCAGAGAATATGATCTTAAGTGTCAAAAATCATCCAAAGAAAGTCAAGATCCTGCTTTTTATGGTGGAAGTATGCCTCTTAGTTCGACGATCTCTCCAATAAATGCTTTTCTTACTCAAGCTGCAAGTGAGAAAGAATCAACTATGTTTAATGATCCAAACGTATGTTTTTACTCTGCTGGTAATTCTGGATTGTCTGGTGGTTCTAGAAGTTCAACTACTACTAATCCATTTGCTTCACCACCTAGTGTTAATATGAAGGAAGCTGACCAAAACTTTGTTTTTCTGACAGCTTTCATGTCTTCATATGAAAACTTAGTGAGTGGTAAAATTGCCACAAGTGATTTAACTTATAAGGACTATGATCAGATAGATCCAGATGATTTGGAAATCATGGATTTAAAGTGGAACATGGCTATGATTGTCCTTAAAGTTAAAAGATTCATGCAGAGAACTGGAAAAGATCTTCCGGCTTTAAACAAGAAATTTGGTTTTGACAAGTTGAAAGTAAAATGCTATAATTGTCAAGAATTTGGGCATTTTGCGAAGGAATGTGATAAACCAAAGAAAGAATACACTGGTTCTCGTGGTCGACATCAAAATTCTCCTACACCACGAAGTAGTGATGCTGAAAAGAAACCATCTTCTTCTACAACACAAGCAATGTTGACAGATGGAAATGATTAGTCACAACGGTTATTATGTAATGATGCTCAAGCAAATTTGGCTATGTTTGGGTTACATAAAGATTGTCAAGATGCAAGTGGAAGTGAGATGTCTTCTGATAATGATTTTGGATCTGATTCTAATGACTCTTGAGACAAGCCTCCAACAGTATTTGCTTGCATGGCCAAGATCAATGAGGTTAATCATTCTATCTCTGCTACTTCATCTGTTAAAGTATCATGTGTTGATTGTGAATCTAACAAACCTAAGTTAGAAGCTTTGAAAAATCACAATGATAATCTTGTAAGAGAAATTGCTTCTCTTAAGCATACTAATCGACAATCTCTTGAATCTCAAATGAGATCTCGAGAAAAGATAAACCAAAATGACGATTAATGACCAAAAGTTTCAAGAAATTCTGAAACATCGTTCAAAGATAACTGAACTTGAGAATGAGGTTCTTGAGTTGAAGAACAAACTGGGAAAATTTAGAAATTCTTCTTTTCTGTTAAATGAAATTATTGAAGTATCAGGTAAACAAAAGGATTCAAAGAAAGGAATCGGTTTTGTTGAAATTCCGCCACCTTTTCACAATGATTACAAAATTAATCCTTTTGCTAGAAAAGAAGAAGATTTGATTGAAAAAGAATCTGTGATTTCTGAAAAATCTATTAAGCCTCAAGTTGTTCCTTAAAAACCTCATGTTCAAAGTAACAAAGTCTTTGTTGAGAATGTCGACAAAGTGATTATCGAGGACGTGTTTGAACCTAAGATAATACACAAGAATAAGAATATCCCTAGTTCTAATCATATTCTTTGCGAACCTCAAGAATTTGAGGAAGCTGTGTATGGTTCATTCAAGTCTCACATGAAAAAGGAAGAACCGGTGAAAACTAAACCAGTAAAGGCAAAGAAGTCAGATAAACCAAAGATTTCTGATGAAGACTTAATGCAATTTATTAATCCTCCTAGTTCTAAGCCTTCATCTGTTAGAGTTTTTAAGTTAAAAGGGATGGACACGATGTTCACAGAAAAAGATATTCCAATAAGTATCATTAAAACTGAACTTATTGAGAGTGTTTTTATCAATGAAACTTCACAGATTCAAGATCTTGAACGTCGATATGCTCAAGTGAAAACATCAGTTCCATCTGAACCATTGACTAAAGCAAAGCAAGTTTTAAAACATGCTAATAAAATTCAATTTATGAAGTCAACTGGGACAGATACGTTGAAAAGTTTCTCGAATTGTTCTAATTTAGATTTCTACTTGAAAAAGAAGTCGGAATTATCTGATTAGTTTGCTAAGAGCATGACCAAAAATGTGAGTCATCATCAAACTTCTGCGTCATTCGTTCCAACTACCTCTCAACATCATCGTGTAGACATGCGAAGCTGTTTTCTTTGCGGTCAACATGGTCATGTAGTGAGGAATTGTAGTCAGAAGAGCTATCAGAATCTTCATCCTTTTATCAAGGACCATTCTAAGCCGATTCCTTTGGTAAAAGAGATTCTGAAACGACCTGTGTTGTATGCTGATGATACTCACATTATGTTCTCTAATGTGAATTCTCGAAAGGTGATTCATGTTAATGAGACTCATGGTCAAGTGAAACCCAAATTTATTCCAACTGCACCATTATGCAAGAATGAGAATTCAAATGTGGTTTAAGCAGCTTACTTATGACGAAAGTCTAGAAAGCCGGTAACTTATTCACAAGTGGCTGAACAACAGTTGAAGTCTGTTAAAGTTAATGATCAAAGAGAAAACCAAAAGGTGCCCAAGACTGAGGCCTGGGCTGCCTTTTTGAACTAATCATCTTTATTTTGTGTGTAAGGGTACATCCAAGACTGTGTCTGGTGAAAACTGGATAATGGATAGTGGATGTTCTCGTCATATCACTGGAAATCTCAACCTATTAACCAACGTGAGGAATATTCAAGGGGGTTATGTGGCCTTTTCTGGGAATTCTGGGGGCATGATCACACAAGAGGGTGAAGTTTCAAATGGTCACATTACCTTTGAGAAAGTAAATTATTGTGATAAAGTGGATCATAACTTATTAAGTGTATCGCAGATTTGTGATAAAAAGTACACAACGATATTTACTGACAAAGAATGTCTTATCTTGAAACCTGGTTATGTAATTCCCAAGGACATGGTTGTCATGCGATCACCACGATCGAATGATATTTATGTCTTAAACATGAGCTCTAAGGTATCCACATCGATCGAAACATGTTTTGTCTCGAAAGCAACCGAGAAAGACTCAATTCTATGGCATCGAGTCTTGATTGAGGCTAATGATTTAGTGGAAGGTGTCTCGTTGAAGAATTTTAAATTTTCCGATCACTGCGTTGCATGCAAAAAGGTCAAGAAGAAGAAGAAGACACATCCTTCTAAATTATTGAATTCCATTAATACTCCTCTTGAACGACATCATATGGATTTGTTTGGTCCTGTGAATCGTGCGAGTATTTCTGGGGATTGGTATTGTCTTGTGGTGACTGATGATTATTCAAGATACTCATGGGTGTTATTTATGAGTTCGAAAGATCAAACACCGGTTTTGGTAAAAAACCTTATCACCAAGATCGAATCACTCTACAAACAAAAGGTGAGGAGAATCCGTAGTGATAATGGAACTGAATTCAAAAACACTGTATTGGATTTATTTTGTGTTCAAAAAGGAATTCATCGAGAATATAGTGCACCTTATGTACCTCAACAAGATGGTGTTGCTGAACGAAAGAATCGAACCTTGATTGAGGCTGCACGTACAATGCTCGCTGATTCTAAGCTTCCCGTCCAATTCTGGAATGAGGCGGTGAATACATCTTGTTATACTCTTGATCGGGTTCTAACCGTTAAAAGACTCAAAAAGACAAGTTATGAGTTAATGAATAATCGAAAACCTAACTTAAAGTACCTGGAACCTTTTGGGTGTCCGTGTACTATGTTGAAGAAGGATGCGGGTAAATTTGAAGAAAAAGGTATCGAAGGGTATTTCTTGGGATATGCATCTCCAAAGAAAAGGGTATTCAACTTTACATCTGGTTGCGTTGAAGATTGGTACCATGTGGACTGTCAAAAGTACACTACTCCTCCACAAGGGAAAGGTCCCGACTGGATGCTTGACTATGATAGTTTATTTAATTCATTTACTCCATCAACTGAGCACATAGACGAAGACCTGGTTCGAGCATACTTTGAAGATCATTTGGCATTCCAAGATTTTCACGTTCTAATGATGTTGAAGCTCAACCTGATTTTCTAATTGAAGAACCACATGTTGCTTCTCCAGTTACTGCTGATAATTTATCTTCTTCTGATGATGATGATCAAGCTGAAGATCAAGTTATTGAACTTGACAGTGATAACGTTTCATCTCCTGAACTTGATGAACATTACACTAACTTATTTGATAATGTTGCGGTTCCTGAGAATCCCACTCTTCGGATTCATGGATATCATCCACAGGAAAACATCATTGGAGAACTTGATGTGGGCGTTCGTACACGTCATCAAGTTTCTTCGTCAAGTGATAATAATGTATTGTGTGCTTATACCGATTTACATTCATCGGGAATTGTAAATCTTACAATATCCACTTGCTTTCTTTCTCAAGTTGAGCCAACAACGGCTCGTAAGGCACTTGAAGATCCTTCTTGGGTAGAAGCTATACAAGAAGAATTACAGCAATTTACACGTTTGGGTGTTTGGGATTTAATAGACAAGCCTGCTAGAGTCAAGAAAGCGATTCCGACTAAGTGGGTATTTAAGTGTAAGAAAGACGATCGAGGGGTGATTGTCAGAAACAAAGCACGTCTAGTGGTGCAAGGTTTTCATCAGCAAGAAGGTATTGATTACACAGAGGTATATGCTCCAGTTGCAAGATTAGAGTCGATTCGAATCTTCCTGGCATATGCAGCTTATAAGAATATAAAGGTCTATCAAATGGATGTTAAAAGTGCTTTTCTCAATGGTGAACTACAGGAGGAAGTGTTTGTAACGATTCCGACGAGAAACCAGGTATACCCTAACCGATAGACGTTAGTTACGTCATATGTAATGTCGGGTACATGAGTTACCATGGTAATTATACGAGAATATATGGTTCATTGTATTGATTGTACGTGAATATATAATTCACCGTATTGAATATGCGATCAAACGATCAATAGTTATTGAAACCCGAATGAATCGAGGGTTCAATTATAGACGAGATATATGATATTTAGTGATGTTACGAAGTATTAAAGCTTCGGGATAAGTGGATTAAAGCACAGAAAAAGGATTTTGATTTAATAGTACGTCGGTACGTTAAACGAAACCTTTAATACCAAACCGAGCAAGAGACGATCGATCAAGCCGAAAAAGATGCGTAATAACTAATAATATGACGTTTTGAGTTAATAAATGTCATGGTTTAAGTTTTTAAATCGGTTTTATATAAATTTCATTTTTAAGACGAAAAAGACCGTTTTAGCCTCGTTTTAAGCCGACTTAAACATTTAAACGAAAAACGAACTGAACCAGATTATCCAAAACATTATCTGGATATCCGAAATCCAAACATGTGGCCTAGAATGAAGAAGTGGGTCCCACCCCACCCCTCATCTAAACCGATCGGAATACATAGGGGTGTAAACCCTTTCCATTTCTTTTTTTTACAAACACACTCAACAATCCATGAATCCTCTCCACTTGATGATCAAAAACCGAGAGTTTGTAGCAAGAAAACAAGGTAAGGAATCGAGTTAATCACGTGTTCATCTTCGTTTCTTGAGTTTGTTTGCAAGAAAATGAGGTTTCAAAGATGAAAACCGATTCTTGCGTGATCAAGTGATGTATACGGGTTATACAAGGGATCTTGGTCCAAGAAAGGAGTTAAACGAACCAAAAACGAATTTTTACGGTTTAAATCTTTGTTTTTGAATCATAACCGAAACCATGAGAGAAATGGCTTGATCGTGAGTGTAACTTGCTTGGTATTGTGGTATGTTGTTTGTAGGCTCTGTGTTTAGTGGTAGATAAGGCGGAAAGACGAGTTTGTAGCTTGTAGTGGCGGAAAACGAAAGGTATATTCGGTTTATGTCGGTGTATGTGTTTTTGGACAGATAGTTGGTCGTTTAGAGTTAGGTCATGAAATTATACAGAGGTATTAAACACATGAAAATATGAGTTCTGTGAAGTTTTGGTAATTTTTGGATAAAGGATGAATATTTGGTGAATTTAATGCTCGGTTTGGGCCAAAAATGGTGAAAAATAGTTAAATATCATGAAAAATTCTGGAAAATTGCAGATAAGCTTTATATATCATGTATAAGTCACACACAAAATTTGAGGTCAGTTGGAGAAGTCTAAGTAGGATTTTCGGTTAAACGAGTTCTATGGATTTCTAGCTCGGTTTTGGTGAAAATGGCATGTAAAAGAAGATTTTGGTTCTGGAAAAATTACAGGGGACTATGTGGATGGCAGGGGACATCCAGGAGAAATTTGGGATTTTTCTAAGATCGTTTGGTATTTACGACATATTTAGTGATTAAATGGTGTTTAAAAATAGATACATAAATTTTAAATATAAAAATTAATTCTGGATATATTTTTATAAAATTTCAAGATCCGGGATTAAACGGATAATTATTTGTGCAAAAACAAGCTTTTAAAGCTTAAAACGAGTAAACCGGTGAAGTTCGCTTAAGCGAGCTGACTGGTGTATAAAAACCTTAAAAATGGACTATATTCATATAAATGAGTTAAACAAGTAAAAATGAATCATCCGAAAATAATTCGGATGATTTGAGTAATTTTAACCTATTTTAACAGTTTCCGGTACGCCAAAGACGGAAACGGGTCCCGCGGCCAATCGAGACGTCTAAACCGAGCTATAATTTCACATCTTTAATTACATTATCAGTCAACCACTATTTTCGGGTCGTGTGTGACCAAACTCATTTTTGAAACATAAAAACGGATAACCGTGCTAGGCACGCAAAACGAGAAAAACGACTAATAGTAGTTGTGACCATGGAACTCTAAACGACATCACAATCTGAGCCCGGAGAAGTGTTTCTGGGTTAACCTTGCCCCCAGAACGGGTACAGTGCTGGGTTAACAGTGCCCCCAGATGTACCGGTTAACTTGGTTAAAGTTATATTAATAATGAGTGTATAGTAACGATCGTAGGGATCATATTACAGATTGGACGTGTTAACTGATAATGATTGTTGTTACCTGCTTGCATGTGCTAAGGTGAGTTTCACGAGCCCCTTTTTACTGAACTGTTTTAAATATTTTCCCGGGGCGGAAAGCATGTTTCTATCAAAATGTTTAAGTACATGCTGATCGCATGGAGATGAATATATTTATATAATGTTTATTGTACGGGAATCGTACGGTAATGTATTAAGATGGTAATTGTCTGAGTTGCTAACATTGTAAGGCCCGAAACAGTGTTTCTGGGTTAACAGTGTCCCCAGAGGTTATTAAATGTGTTTCTGGGTTAACAGTGTCCCCAGAGGTTATTTGATGTGTCTCTGGGTTAACAGTGTCCCCAGAGGTTATTGGATGTGTTTCTGGGTTAACATTGTCCCCGGAGTGAGTACAGTACTGGGTTAACAGTGTCCCCAGATAATATAATATTATGATATGGATTTATCATGGTTTACTAAAATTGTGAAACTCACCAACTATTCGTAGTTGACCCGTTTTCTCACATGCTTTTCAGGTACAATTAAGATGAAATGATTGCTTACGTGCTAAGTGCTTGATGTGTGTAAGATTTGCGTGCAGGATATTAGGATACATTATAACAAATAGAATTGTGTATCGTATTGTATGATGTGTGTATCACCTAGACGGTAATGAAATACAAGATAATGTAATTTGAAGCATATTAATGTATTCAGTTTTCTTTATAAACAATGTGGTTGATATCAGAGGTGTCTGTTGCATCCCGTTTACGTTTCCGCTGCGGTTACGGGGTGTTACAGTGTTTGTTTTACAGCCTCCTAGTTTTGAAGATCCTGATTATCCGGACAGAGTTTACCGATTAAACAAGGCCCTGTATGGTCTACATCAATCCTCGAAGGCTTGGTATGGCACGCTTGCCGACCATCTGACTGATAATGGCTTCAAATGAGGAACTGTCGACTTCACTTTATTTCATGAAACTGTTGGTGACGATCTTCTCCTAGTTCAGATTTATGTCGACGACATTATCTTTGGGTCAACAAACGACATGTTGTGTAAGGAGTTCGAGAAGTCCATGCAAACAAAGTTCGAGATGAGTTCGATGAGAGAGATGAATTTCTTTTTAGGGTTGCAGGTTCACCAGTCTGCTAACGGAAACTTTATTCACCAGACTAAGTATGTGAACGACGTCTTGAGCCGATTCAAGATATCTGCCGGAAAAATCCCTTCTACTCCTCTTCCAGTAGGTCACAATTTATCACCGGATGAATTGGAGGATACCGTTGATCCTACCCTCTATCGTGCTATGATCGGTTCTTTAATGTATCTAACGGCTTCTCGCCCTGACATTATGTTTGTTGTTTGTCTTTGTGCTAGGTTTCAAGCAAGTCCACGAGTGACTCATCTAGCTGCGGTTAAGAGAATTCTTCAGTATTTGAGGGGAAATCCAGACATCGGGTTGTGGTACCCCAAGGATGATACTTTTGATCTTACTACTTATTCAGACTCGGACTATGGAGGTTGCAAGATCAACTTCAAATCAACAACTGCAGGATGTCGATTCTTAGGACACCGGCTTATTTCCTGGCAGTGTAAGAAGCAGACAACGGTCTCCACTTCAACCGCCGAAGCTGAGTATATTGCAGCCTAGAGTTGCTGTTCCCAGGTTTTGTGGATACAACAACATCTCCGCGACTACAGTTTGAAATTTCTTACTACTCCTATTCTGATTGATAATTCTGCTGCAATTTCTATCACAAAGAATCCTGTACAACATTCGAAAACAAAACATATCGAAATTCGATATCATCTTATACAGGATTGCTTTGAGAATAAGTTGATTGACCTTGAGAAGGTACATAATGACATTCCGAAAGCCGATCTGTTTACCAAAGCTTTTGATAAAACGTGTTTTCATTTTTTACTTGGTTTAAACGGATTGAAGACCCTCGCTGATATCCTTAAACAAGGATGACTATCTTTATTTTAAGTCATTTTTCTTTTAAAATTTATTTTGGTTTAAGGGGGTGAAAATTTTGAAAATACAAAAAAGACTGTGTTTTTCGTTTGTATAGATAAAATCCAAAAACATTAAAAATTCCTAGAAAATACAAAAAGATTGCTTTCTTTTCTTTAATGTTTTCGTTTAAAATATTTTGAAAAACCAAAAACATTTTAAAATTTGAAAATCCAAAAAGAATGTATTTTCAGTTTGTACAGAAAAATCCAAAAATCCAAAAAGAATATGAAGTTTATTTTGTTTATAAGAAAATTGAAAAAGACAAAAATACTGTGTTTTTAAAGTATGTATAGAGAAAAACAAAAAAGATTTTTGCATGCGTTTGCTGAAAATTATGTCAATTATCTACATTTGAAGGGCATGTACGTGTATATGTTTGGTCCTGACATTTACTTGTAAATGATCAGGTTAACCATTTACCTGATAATGGAAAATAGTTGGGGCATTCGTTATGAGTTTTTAGATTATTTTCTCGCTGAAAATTATGTCAGTATTTAAGTTTGTGAAGCACGCTTGCATGTCTTGGTCCTATTATTCACTTGTTGAATTGATAGAACAGCCATTTATTTAGAGACTTAAGTTAACTGGGGCGATTAAATTTATCTTTATTTTGTTTTATGCTCCTCAAAATTTTTGAGTTTTTGAAGCAAAAAGAGAAAATGATAGTACATTGATTATTTTGACTCCAAATCCAGCAAAAAGTTAGCTTAAAAGACTGTGTGCTTAATTGCATTGGTGCATTGGTAGGTCGTAAAACAACCAAGTATAGTAAAGTATGTGATATAAACATAAAGAAATGCCAAATTGAAAGAGGTGTTAGTCTCTAGAATAGTCTCGGTGAGGATGGCAGAAATGTAATAACCTGTCATACTCAAGCCTATACTTGTTTGATCAACCAAAAATAAAATAAAGCAAATAACAAGCTTTGAGGTTCTGGAAACTGTGAGTCATTATGCGGCTTAATCATCTGGGTATTCATATGCAAGAATATTTCATTCGCTTTTAGAGCTAACCCAAAGTCATTAAACTTGATCACTGCTGTACCTCGTACAAATCCAAATTACTGACTTGATCAAACTCCGCTGTTAGTCATACATTGTTCCTCCCTTTCGCGCGTCTTAATACCATTAAGAAACGGACCTCAGGGGATACAATGTATGTAAGCCAACAGATGGACTCTTGCATATTCACTCATAGAAACAGAAAAACAATGCATTTCTCATAAATTTCTTTAAAATATATTTTGGTCAACAATATAATGGTTTAAGTCAAGTTGGGGTGATATGGCAAAAATCAAATTAAGCTTGAACTGAGATTAGAGGCTGATAGTTTCTGATATTCTGTGCTTTAATTGAACTGTTAATCATATCACAAAAACACTTGAAAGTTTGTTATTAGATTTAAGTGGGCAACAATACCAATGACCGACTTAACGCCAGTCATATTATCGCTGAAATATAAAACTGTGATGGAAGGGCACCTTGGTCAATATGATTCTCTGCTCAAACTCAACAAAAACAGAAAAATATGTATTGCTTTGATAAATCATAGAAAAACACAAAAAGATTGTCCATTTTTTAAAATGTTCGGATACTTCTTTGTAAATACATTCTTTAAATTATTAATTTTTTTTTACAAAATACCAAAAATATTTTTATCTTTCTTTCTTTACTTATTATTTAATAATTTATTTAAGTTATGTTTCGAAAACGTGAAACGTATTTTTAAAGTATTCAATTATGGGGATAAAAGATTCTCGATAATTCTTTTAAGTTAAATTTATTCTTTATTTAATTCATTTATTTATTCAATCGGGGTCACTTTTTTCGTTGCTCGGATTTCTCTTTACTAGACATTTGAATTTTCTATTTGGTTTGGGTTGGTTTGATTTGGTTTGAGCGGTTCAGGTAAATTACGTTTTTGTTACAGCTGGTAAAACTAAAAGCTACAATGGGGTTTTGAGGAAAATCATAACCATGATAAGGTTTCAATAACCATTTAGAAACAAAAACTGAAACACTTAATTGAAACTATCATTTTTTTTCTTTTTAACTTTCAATTTTAACATATATAGAATGATCTTTTCTATGTTAGACTTAAAATATCTTAGGGGTAGGTTGAAAAATCTTTATTAAAAAGTAATACTCATTGTTTCATATTTGAATACTATAGAAGGCCTATAATAATATTAAGGAATGTAAAAAATCAAACTTGTATAAGCAAGTAACATTGTGTCTACAAGTAAGATATCATTCAAAGAAAAAAAACCATAAATCAAAAGGAGCGGAAGAGTAGAGTAATGAGAAATAGAAAGCTTATGCTGTATACACATTCTCATATCCCTTACTTGAGCCCAAGAATGACTAATGACTAACATCACTAATTATCAAATACTAGAATTCAAAATCTTTTCTCACTGCAAAATATACATGAAGTTCCAACACGTTTATGAAACACAACCACTACATAATTCAAAGAACATCCTCAATAGACATACAATAGTCAAAGTTCGTTCAAAACATGAACATGAGCATGTTCGTGTTTGTTCATTTGAAATCTAAACGAACAGTTCTTGAGCATAAACGAACGTAATCGAACAAAGTCAACGAACATAAATGAAAATATATTAACAAATATAAACAAACACAAACAAATATAAGAGAATATAAATAACAAACGAACAAATATACAACATTAAGTATATGATGCATTTAATATTCATCCAAAAATGAATGTAAATGAACATAATAAATCAATTCACTCATATTTATACAAATATGTCAACTATAATTATATTTATTATTATGTGTTAGTTTTGAGATTGATAAATCATGTTGCATATGTGAAAACTACATCAATGACATTAACTTGTGATCTGGGCTTACCAGTTTGTGGCATTGGTGATGAAAAACGCCTTATGCAAATAATCTTGAATATTATCGATAATGCGGTTAAGTTCACCAACACAGGCCATGTTTCAATCAAGCCTTTATTTTGAGTCTTGGGTATTTACAGGAGTGTAAAAATTCTGAACTTTTCCTACGTAAACCAATGCTTTGTTTTACTTACTTTTGCATGTCAGTATGTTGTGTTTTCATAAGTGTTCATTATCATGGGTTCGACTGAAAACATGTATAAACTGGTAATGTGATAGGAATGCAGGTGAAGGATACCAGGTCTGACACTATACAACAAGACATTCCACACATTTTCACAAAGTTTCCATAGCCTCGAAGTGCATGAAACTGAGGTAGTAATAGTGTAGGTCTCGGGCTTGCAATTTGCATGTAAACTATCAAGGTTGATGTCTGTTGAATATTTAATGCAATTCTCACTTTAAAATTTGTTACTACATTATTAAATTCGATTATTACTGACATTTAATGCTATTCACAGTTGTGGCATGTCCGTGTATTATACGTTTCATAGGTAAGATTTTTTTTATTTTCTTTTTATCCTTTTAATTATTTTAATGAATTATGTTTTATTAACAGCCATAGTAAAATATAATTCTCGTAGTAAAGTTAAACTGGGGCTTACCTGTTATTTAAAGTTAGCGATTGTTTAAAGGCGAAGAATTGATTGATTAGAAGAATTTTCTTGCATCTGCCTTTGGTTGGTGCATTGAATGAGTAATAACAATATACTTGAACTATTAACTTATAATAATTGAACAATTACCTTAAATCCTTGATCTTAATGGATCTTTAATATTTTGTAGCTTCAAGCATATTTTCTTGTGATTAATGATATATGGATGAGTCTCATACACGCAAGTCATCCTGTTGGTTTATATCACACAAGGTGTGTATCTTTCAACAGCAGTCCATTCTATTCCTTTATATAGTTTCCAGTTTAATAATTAGATATTTAAAAATCTGATTATAGGCTGGTATGATTGCTACAAATGATGGAATAATTCTTCTTTAATAAATACAATTGCATTTTCATAGTATTATATGGTAAGTTATATTTAAAAAAGTCCAATGAACTAAAGATGTTTACGGGTTGGCACAGTTCGACTATCAGTTTTGAATTTCTCTATCTGTTTTGACGACTATTTACATAATTACCAATTTTTAATCATGGCTTATTTCCTGACTCATGTCGGGAATCCCTTTTAACATATAAATCATCTTAACTTTGTTTTAATTTTCCACGAAATAATCACATTATCTTATTTTAATCCTAGAATGTAAGATTCAAACACCATAATCTGACTCAAATCATTTGCCAAGGTATGATTTATGTGTATCGTTGTTACATAAGCATACAAGAAATCTAAATGATGATATTGCAAAATTATCCTTAATATGATGTTATAGTAAGTCATGTATATGGTATTCAATGAATATTTGGTATCCATGTATCATGCAAATACAGTTCTATAAAATAAAACATCAAAAGAAAAAGAAATAATAATAATAATAATAATAATAATAATAATAATAGGTAAATGCAAAGTTGGGGTGTGTTGGGCTTTTTCTTCATTGTGTGTTTGAATCTCTTTGCGATCATAGAAGCTACATAAGCCACTAACCTTGAAACTAACATATGAGATTTTAATAAGCCAAAATATGCCACTTTTGAGGACATTTTATTTGGTCAACACAACTTGTGTCAAAAGTCAAAGTTAACGTTGAAATGTTTGCTTTATATCCTTTAAAAGAAAGTGATGTTGATATATTCTACTAGGTTATAATGTGTTATCTTTTTAGTGGTATGAAGATATTAACTCTTAGCTTTTTAACATGTTTAAGAGTTAAAATCCGACAGAAAGTTTGTTTATGTTCGTTGAACGAACATGAACAGTGAATACTATCTATCCTGAAACTTGGTCTGTCTTGGGAGATTTTGATTAGTGTGGCTCATCACACTACTGCAAGGGCTATGTTTGATGCCATAGTAGAGATGTTTGAGGGAAATATTGAGCTGAAAAACAGACTGAAGCAATAGCTAGATAGATTCAAGTCCTAGGAAAGAGAGAGGTTGAAATCTGTTCTGCAAAGGTTTGTTTCCTATCATTCTATTAACTAAATGAATGACACATACAAAGACCATGTTCTTTCAGTTGTGTTTATGAATGCTCTATAAGGTGTTTGTTTATGTCGGTTTGAGTTCATTAATGTTGTTTATGTTTTCTCATTAAAGGTTTTATATTTTGTTTAATGACTTTCCTAATCTTATCATGTAGATTTAAGTATAAAACAAAAATATACATGAATATATTTATATGTATATTAACATATGAATTTGATTATATGAGTATATGACTTTTAAAAGACAACACGGTTACATAAACTTGGAAGCCGGACTGAACTGTTGATCATTGTCATTAACCAAATCAAATATAACATTGTTTGTGTTCGTGAATCATTCACTACTATTAATAACCATTTGCTTGCTATGTTTTCATGATATTTTCTAAATGCTTTGTCTTCAAGTGTATTGGTTTAAAGAATCGGTCTTTTATGTGTTTTACAACAACGTCTTCAAGTGGAGAGACTATTATTCAGTTCCTTTGTTTCTATTTTATTGGTATAGTGTTCCCCTATAAATTTCGGTATAGTAATTTCCTAAAGTTAGCGTAAGTGCATAAATACACACCTAAACATTTTTGTGTACTATGTATGTTATGTGTTTATTAAGGTTTATATTGGCATATTTTTAAATAGTGCATATGCATATTTAAGAGTTAATGGCCATTTTCGTCCCTGGGGTTTACTACTTTCGCCACTTCAGTCCAAAATTTTTAATTTTGTCAATTTAGTCCTCATAGTTTTAAATATTAGCCAATTACGTTCCATTCGTCTAACGGCATCCAGCTATGCCGTTAGTTTAAGGGTATTTTTGTCTTTCTCCTTTTAATTTTGAGTTAATGGTCATTTTAGTCCCTGTGGTTTGATATCTTTGCCAATTCAGTCCAAAGTTTAAAATTTTGTCAATTTAATGTTCAGTTTAATTCAGTTTTTTTTATTTTTTATGTTTTTTGTTTATAACCCTGAAGAGCATAATTCATGCCCAAAACCATCGAGCAACCTCAAATAATGGTATGCATTTACTCTGTTGACAACAGTAATCATACCCCCCCCCCCTTATATTTAGTTTCTAAACATTTCCTAAAATCTTCTCCATTGTGGAATTCAATGGTAAAGTGGTCAAGGTAATTCCCTGAAACAGAATTATACAGAAAAAACTAAAAATTGTTTTGTTGATTAATGTATAATAGTTGATTACGACCCAGATTTTCGTTACGATATGTTAATCTCTAAACCCTAAATATTATGCATTCATCAAAAAAACGATTTTTAGTTTTTTCCATACAATTCGGTTTCACAGAATTGTTTTGACCACTTTACCATTGAATTCCACCATGGGGGAGAGTTTAGGAACCGTCTAGAAACTAAATACGAGAGGAGGGGGTATGATTACTGTTGTCGACAGAGTAAATGCAGACTTGTTTTGGGCTTGGATAATGCTCTCTAGGGTTATAGAAAAAAAACTGACTTAAATTGACAAAATTTCAAACTTTGGACTGAATTGGCAAAAGTATCAAACCACAGGGACGAAAATGACCAATAACTCAAAATAAAAAGGAGAAAGACAAAAATACCCTTGAACTAACGGCATAGCTGGATGCCGTTAGACGGATAGGACGTAATTGGCTAATATTTAAAACTATGAGGACTAAATTGACAAAAATACAAATTTTGGACTGAAGTGGCGAAAGTAGCAAACCAGAAGGACGAAAATGGCTATTAACTCCATATTTAAATAATATGAAAAACATTTCATGGATTAGTCAAACACTATTCATCTACAAACATGAAAAGTAATCTGTCGAGAAACCAAATCAACTTTAATGATTAACAATATGTGCAAATTATCCATCAGATTGATAATTATCTATTCTACCATCTTCATTATCTATGCACAAACTTCAGCATCAAACGTATAGATATGATTTCATCTATAAATAATTAATAGGAGGAAGAGAATTACCAGAAGGTTAAGAAGAAGGCGATTCTAGGCGTCAAATCTATGTGAAGGAAGAAGACGATAGGATGACTCACCAACTATTCAAATTATTAAAATTAAAAGATACCGAAAGTAGTATATGTTTTTTGGTTCAATAATTAACAGTATGCTAGCATACATAAATTTTAGAAGAGCAGTTCTACTATTATTAGGTAATTTTATCTTGATCATAAGGGGCTTGAATTGACATGGCTTTATTTAATGTGCAAACTAACAAAATAGTACTGAAAATGGGGTTGATATTTGTTTGTTATATATCTATGTAACGCATGTGGCATAATAAAAACGTTGCAGAAATGACGAACGGATTAATATGCATGTATAAAATCTAAACAAACTTACATACAAAAAATAAATTAAAATCCACAAAAATAAATTAACAATAGTAGAAACAACACACATAACTAATATGTATGTATATAATCTTAAAAACTTTCATACAAAATATTAAATGAAAATCCATAAAATAATTTAACGATAATAAAAAAACAAATCTATTACTAAACCTGTGTAATACACGAGCTATAAACTGAATCCCTAATATATAACTTCTTTAAAAAACTTCATTATATTCTTAAAACATTCGTTCAAAAAAATTAAAAAGAAAAACATGATACGACAAACAAAATATAATATAGTTGTTAACTTCATCTAGCATTTAATTTTAATACAAAAAATCTTAAACACTGTTCACAACACCGGTCGGTCTACATATCAAAGTTTATGTTTAAGTTGAAACCTAAATACATCATAACCAAAAATGTCAAGCATTAAACAACATTTACTCATACTTGAAGTTAATCTCCACCCAACAATAGTTATAGACAATCTCGGTCAAAAAAAAAAACTACAACCAACATGACATTAAAATCGACTATCATAGTCCATGTAGATTAATTAAAATAATATAACAAATTATATATTTAAAATAATTTTATAAAAAAACCTAAATAACCCGCGTAACGCGCGGGCTAACAGCTAGTTTAATATATAAAAGGGAGAACATAAAAATAAAATAAAATGTTAGAGGGAAATAATATATAGATAAAATTTGTTAGAGAAATTGAAAGTTTAGAAGAGTATGTATGACAAGCAAAGAAGAGAAGTATGTTTAGTCTAACTAACTAAAAAAAAAAACCTCGATCATCACAATTTGACAGTGATTGGTCATAAATGACCCAAATTTTATATAATCATCAATGTTCCAATGGGTCCTAAAGAAACATTAGTTGCACAAATTCAATACCATAATTTACCACTAACTACCCTACTTTTTTATTTTTTCTTTTGGTATAAATCATCAAAGAGCTAGCAAATGGCTACATAAAGTAGAAGAGAAAACACCAAAAACCAAGAGACCAAAACAACAAATTAAGGCTACATTATAAAATTACACCAATTTTGTCTAATATATAGAAATAAACTTGCCTCTATATATTGATGGTCCATAGGAACCCCAAAACCGTAATCTCATTTGCAATCTTGTTGAAAATTACCTTGGCATTAAAAGTAAAGTCACCATAAACCCATAAAACAATGAAGTGAATAGTATGGAGAACTATTTTCCTTGGTGACAAGAAGGGAACTGAATCAAGGAGATTACCAACCACTGAAGCCACATCTTGCACCATAAGAAAAGCTGAGACTTGAGACCAAATAAGTTTAGCAATATTACAATTAGCAAGTGAGCCCCAGTTTCATTGTAATACAAGTGAGGGACTTTTAAGATGAGGCCACGTTTACAAGTGAAGAAACACTGATCCAATCCTCTTTACGGGTCCTGGATCTAATGAGTCAACCGGGTAGGATACAACAAAAACCAACACGATATGAGCACAACTTCCTAAAGTCCAGTGACCGGAACCTGCAAAACAGACACCGTGAGCTCGTTACGGGAAGGACAAGAGGGGGGATCTTCCCGTAACCACTCTCAGGCATGAGAATAAGTACTATTCTGACGTAAAGAAAGTACTAGAGTATTGAGAGTAAATACATGGGAGTGAATGTGTACCTCATGCAGATGTATAGGGTATTATAGCCGAAGGATGTGGGAATTGTGATTGGGCCAGCTGTCTCATTCTAGAAGATCTCTAATAACCGTCTGGACGCGTGTCCTTATATAATAGGTTGAGCTATACGTCCCATGTGCATGGGTATAACAACCTGGACACACGTCATTCTATGACAGGGCGAGTTAATCCCAGGCCATGTGCACGATTATAACAACTGGCCAGGTGTCCTTCATTCATTGGTCGACGACTCACATATTCTTCAAGTAACGATCGTGGTTATTTTTCTAGAAGATAGTTAGTTATTTACAGCTGTCCTGTTGGCATTGCCTTCCAATCAACTCGGCGGATTGATGCGCTATCATGCGGGTGACGTTTGAGGGGGCCTGGATGCTTCCGCGTGTGATGTAAGGGTGTTCTTCCTCTATTATGTTATGCGGATTATCCATAGGTTCCGCGGGTGGCATATGAGGGATTCCTTTGCTACCCGCGGGAGATACTTAAAGGTATTTGGGTCTTTTTGGTACCCTACCTCTATAAGTCCCCCAGTCCAGTGTTTCTTCCGCGTGAAGTTTTAATGCGGGTGAAATTTTTGACTTAAGATAAATTTGGGGGGTTTTTGAATTTTGCATGTTAGTGGAAATATCTTCTTTTGTAACTGTGGATAATCATGAAAAAGGACAAGTTGACCACTTGCAGGCGCGTGAGCAGGTGATAAGACGTTTATGCCGGTTGTCATTGTACCCGACTGTACACCTTTTTCTCTTTTTCGAATTTCCCGCGTGACGTGGCGTTTGTTTATTGGATAGTGAGTTTCTCTCTCCACTGTTCATATCCCATCGCATTAAATGCGATGGGTATAAATAGTGAAGATTATCTTCTTTTCGAGGTTTACTCGCCATTGATTTTCTTGAATTTTCTTCGTTTTCTCTCGATTTTTTTAACCAATATCTTTGATCTTCGTCACGATTGCTCGTTGCTAATCATAACCAAATCTATGGCTAGTAGTGCAGGATCTCTGGTACCAACTATTGATACTGTTGAGATTAGATGGGATGTTACTGAATACGAAGCGTTGCTTCGTATTTATGGAATCCACCGAAGTGGGGACCCGAGTTTCCCCACACCGGATCTGTCGCCAGCAAGCCTCCTGCTGGTAAGATGGTAGTGTATGCTGACTATGTTGTTTATGCAAACCTTCGGTATCCGATAACCAAGTTCTTTATGAAGGTTTTAAGTGCGTATGGTGTTAATTTATCCCAATTGCATCCTCTCACTGTTATGCAAATTCGACATTTTGAATTTTTGTGTAGATCGAAAGGGATGTTGCCTCGGATAAACCGTTTTCCAGTGTTCTATCGGATGGCTAACCGCGGTGGGTGGTTAAGTGCTACCCCAGATAAGGCAAGATTATTGGCATCGTGCCTGAAGGGGGTTCGAAGGACTGGCACCGCAAATTCTTCTGGATTTCAGAAGATGTTATTCCTGTCACCATGGTCCGTCGTCCAATTGGTGAGGCACTTCCAGAAGTTGTTACAGCTCCTTACGAGAAACAAGAGTGGTTCTGCACCTTGGTGAAGGAACCATCTCCCATGTGGGTTCTACCGGAAGAGTCTCTGGTGTGGGCGGGTATGAGCAGCTTGTGGCCATACCCGAATTTAGAGCCTATTTTTGTGGGTGTGAAGGAACGTAGGTTATTTTCCGTTTTCTTTCTTTTGCCTTCTTTATTAATCATCCTATTTGATTTTTTATGTGTTTTCAGGAGAAGGGCCTATGCTGAATGCCCTCTTTGAAAACAGGGGGCTGTACGGTGAAACGCATTCGCGAAGAGAAAGAGATACAGGTCCTTGAGAGGACGCAGAGTCGGTTTCTCTTTGCTACCGATGTGCCGGCCGAGCCTGCAACTTCTGAGGCGATCTTCCAGTCAGGTGCATACACCTTAAACCCTCGTCCACTTAAGATCCTTTATTCTGATGGGGTGATCGTCATCTCCTCGAGTAACGATTCTTCCACCCAAGAAGACGAAAGTTCTGATAGTGCTTCTGAAATATCGTCTGTGTCACATCTGTTGGTAGAGCTGGAGCGGAAGAGAAACTTTGAGTCTCTTCCTGCAAGTAGCGCAGGTGCTAGCTCTGCGTATATGGAGGAAGGTCTGATGCCCAAGAAGCAGCGGATGCAGCTTCCGCGGAAGCAAAGAGTCAGCCTTGTTCCTCGCATGAAGGGAATGGATGGTAATTCAATGCTTCACCTGTACCTTTCCCTTTAATGTTTTCTCTAACTCTAAAATTCTACTTTGTCTTTTGTAGATTTAGAGGATGTTGATGCTGGTACTTTCAAGAAACCGGTCACTCCGTTAGAAGGGGGGATAAACTACCATCTCCAACACCCGTAATCCAGAAACTTCCTTCTCCTCCGCCAGAGAAGGAAGGCAAGCCGCCAACTCCTCCATCTGAGGAGCATCAGGAGTGCGCTCTTCCACCGCAGGTAGTTAAAGATTCTTTCGCGTATTTTGTTCGAGACCGGGAATGTTTCCAGCTTTGCAGGGAAAAATCCGGTTGAGGGAGGAGAAGCGTCAAAAATGCAAGAATCGCCTCCGCGAGGGTTCATGGATACTCCTTCTCCTTCCGCGGAAAATATTGAGGGTGTGGTGTATCCCCAATCGTCACATTTCGAGTATTACGGGAAGTCCAACCCAGGCGAGGATAATGAGAGGTTTGTTCCGAATTGGAACATCAAGAAGGGGTCCCGCTTTACTGATCCGGATACTTGTCTGACATTCGTCAACCAATGTGTCCCAACAGCAGAGCGGATCCATCAGCGCGGTCGCCCTCGCCAAGATCTTTATAATGATTATTCTTCGTCCCTAGCCAACACTATGGCTTGTGGGCAGGAAATTTTGCGCGAGTGGCGATCGATAGGGGAACGATGGGGTGAGATTACTCAAGCTTTTGAGGAAGCTAAGAGGGAGGCTCAAGAGCTACGCCAAGATGCTAATACTGCCAAGTGGAAGCAGTCGGATGCTGAAATCGCTCTCAGAAATGAGAAGGTTAGGCACACGGCTGCTTCCTGTCAATGGGAAGAAGCTTGCAAGAAGAAAAACACTCTTCTTCAAGCCGCTCGAGTGGACACCCAAAAAAATAAGGATGACTTGGCTAAGGCATTGGATGCCAACTCAGCATTAAAAGATCATGTGTCCCGCCAAGGCATCCTTATCCAAGAGCTCGAGACTGAATCCAAGTTACAGAAGGAGCGGGTTGCTCTTAATGTGAAAAAGAGCTGATGATATGCAAGCCGCCTATGACTCGCTTCTGCAAGCTCGAGATAAGGCGGAAGCCCGTGTAGCTGAATCCTTGAATGAAAAAAAAATGCTGACGGGTTCCGTGAGCTCCAGGAAAAGGCAGAACGGGCGGAAAGGGAGCGACGTTGGCTGTTGGGCCGGGGTCTTAGCGTGTTACGTTATTCCATTCTTCCCTTGTTGCCCATAGTAATATTACTATCGATTGTTACTGAATCTGTCTAGTTTCCACAGGTTATCAGCCATATTAAAGAAGGCACGGAATTGACGGACAGCTTGGCTTTTTTGCTTGCTGTTTCGAAAAATTCTGGCCGTGTATTGGGTTTTAACGAAGGAATGGGCTATGCCCAAGCCAGTCGTTCATTTGCAGTGCATCCGCTGCATGGACGTAATGTTGTCCAAGAATATGACGCGCGCGTTCATGATTATGACAATTTGTCATTTCCCTTGGAGGACATGCTTCCGGAATTCGCGGCGGCTGACGATGGCGTGGAACGATTGAAGGAATATGTAGGAGAAGGAACTGAAGATGATCCGCCATCGTCTCCTGAGGACGCATCCGCCCCAGACCCCTAGATTAGACTGTAGTCTTTATAATTTCTTTTTGTACTTTGTAAATATATTTCACTATGAATGAAAAGAAATTCTTTTTTCTTCTTGTGAATTTTGCATTACTTCGCATAAGGATAATATCCTATGATATATTTTTTTTTAAATTCTCCAATTTCAAATATTGTGCAAGTGGGGGTGAGAGTAGATGATGTGGCGAAAAGAGAAACGTCACAAGGTAACTAATAAGACGTGTACACGCCTTTTGACAGTCTGTTTTTGCTTTTTCGTATTTCCCGCCCGAAGTGTCAGTGCCCTATTGGGCTATACTTTCTCTCTCCACTGGCGTCTGACCCGTCGCATTAATTGCGAAATGTATAAATAAGGCATCCCTTCTTTCCATTCGTTCCTATATTTCACTCTGCCACTTTACTCTTCGATTTCAGATCTGAAACCTCCAATTACTGATATTATCCAGTTCTATTTTTGATTAAGATGGGTAACGAGAAGAAGAAGATGGATGTTTCGATAGAGAACGTTTTTCTTCACTGGAAGAAGAGGGATTATGAAGATATCGTCAATATCTACGGCCAGGCGCCTGACTGGGAACCCGAGTATCCGGCGATTGGATTGGTTGCTACTAATCCGCCGGCGAAGAAGATGGCCGTGTATGCGGACCACTTCACTACCAGAAACTTCCGATTGCCCATAACGAAGTTTATGCGGTCCGTCTTGACGACCTACGGGATCCACTTATCACAGATCCATACTTTGGGATGCTGAGAATTCGACACTTCGAATTCTGTTGTAAGGCTCACACCATATAGCCTACAGTTGGTCGGTTCGTCGTCTTTTATTAGATCGCTAACCGAGGTGGGTGGTATAGTTGGTCTACCATCGGGAAGGGACCCATTGGTACTGAGTGGTAACGGAGTTTCCATGATTGGAAAACCAAGTTTTTCTGGATCCGGGAAGATGTCATTCCCTTTGAAATGACATATCGCAAGGCGGAAGGCGGGCTTCCTGTTGTCCACGCTACTATAGAGGTGAACCTTTCGTGGTTCAATACTTTAACTCACACACCTACCCCCATGCGTGCGATACATGAGGGGGCATTAGTGGCTGCCAAGATGAGCCGTTTATTGCCAATTCCTGACTTGGAGCCATATTACCAAAATCCCGACAAAAGTAAGTGTGTGTTTTGATTTTTACGGGTTCCGCCTAAATTCTTACTGTTGTTTTTGTTTATGCAGGAGAGGTTTCCATCTTCAGCACGCTTCTAGACCACGAGGAAGGTCTAATGGTGCGTCGTCCTATTGATCCAAGAGACGCGCCCATTCTTGAGCATACCAGCATACATTTTTTGTTCTCCACCACCCTCCGCTCGGAACCTATAGTTTCCTAAGAGATGTATGCTAAAGGTGACGAGTTCATTGAAAGTGGTGAGGGAATTCTGAAACCCCGACCACTTACTGTTGTTACTTCTAGCGGGGTGATAGTACTTCTCTCATCTAGCGAGGAGTCATCATCCCGCGAAGAAGGAATATCATTTATAGCTACTGACCCTTTAAATGCCCTACAATCGATTGTAGGCCTTACCCGCAAGCGGAACCAAGTTTCAATCACCATTAAGGTGACCGATGATGAACGCACCAACGCCACCTCCGGAGATGAACATCGAGCTGCTGGCGATGTCGTCAAAGAAGGTGATCATCCTGATGACGCTGGTGTCTCCAAAATTTCTGGGAAATGGAAGGTGTAGACTACCAAGCCCGCCGTTACCCAGAAACTCAAAAAGACAAAGTTGGCATCTCGTCTCCGAGACATTGCAACCACTGATGATTATTCAGGTGACTTTGATTAACAATTGCTTTTTCTTTAAGTATGGTGTTGATGCGATCATATTTGTTTTTGCAGAATTTCAGAAGGAATCTTTCGAGGATCCATCTGGTCCAAGGGGATCAATGCCGCCTGCTACACCGCCAACGTCTCCGCCAACGGGTGTGCAGGAACCGATTGTTATCGTGGATACCCCTCCTTCTGGAAGTAAGAAGGATGGGAACCCGGGAGACCCAATTGTTTCTTCACCCTTCCATTTTTCCTATCGTTTTAGGGATAAAGAGGGGGTTAGTGCGTACGGTCGTGGCCCACAAGCGACCTCGCCTCTTCATGAGGAGGATTCCTCGATGCATCGTCCGCATTGGTCCCTACGCTAGGACTCAAGGTTTTCCGACGTGGAAATTTGCGAGGAATAACTTCAAGGGAGTCTTCCCTCAGGAGAAAGGGAACAACAACGCTGGCGTCCGCGCCAAGAGTTATTAAACTTCTACTCTTACAGCCTAGCCAACAATATTTCCACTACTCAATAGTTGTGTCGAGATTGGCTTGGCATGAATGACGAGTGGGAGGATCTGGGTTAGGGCGAACCAGGCGGAACAGGAAGCCAATGACAATCGTCTGGCTGCTGATACCGCCGAACGCCAGTTGGCGGATGCCAGGACAGCATTAGAGGCGGAGAAAGCTCGTCGGTCTGCTGCTGAGGAAGCCAAAACTGCTTTCCAACAACAAGTGGATGAGCGTGAGGAGCTTATTAAATCTTTGAAGGCTGAGTCAGCTGCCAAAGATGAGCGCCTTGCCAACCTTGCTACCAAGAACAAGGAGCAAGCCTTGGAGTGTGCAGAGCACAAGATGGAACTCGTTCGGGCCAAGGCGGACAAAAAATGGTTGCAGGTGGAAGGAGTTCCTCAAGTAATTCATTATTTTGATTTTTGTTTGTGATTATATGCGAAACACCTGCTCACATTTTATCTTTAACAGGTTATTTTCCACATTCGGGAAGGCGATGAGCTTGGCAACTTTCTTGTCGTGCTTTTGAACGCGTCTTCTCAAGCCGACCGTCAAAAAGGTTTCCAGGAAGGATTCAAATTTGCAGAAGACGGAAGATTTCCGGAGGAATTTGTCTTGCACGGCCGGGATACCGCTAAAATCCTTGACGTAAAGACGAAGACGTTTGACAGTTTGAAATTTTCAATTGAAAATTATATTGTCGAACTTGCGGATAAAGAATACGGGGTTGAACAACTAAAGGAACTTCTTGCAACTGTCAACGCCAACCAAGAGGATGCGGAGGATGAAGACGAAGAAGATGAAGCATCATAGTTTTGTATTTGTTGTAATCTTTGTTGATTTATCTTCCTTGTAAAATATTTGTAATCCCATTTGCATGTATATAAGAAGTTTTTTCTATCCGGTACACTTTGTCTTAATTCACATAATATAAGTGTTTGTAGGATCTTCTTATTGTCAATAAAGGATTACGCCATTCTTGCTGTTTGATCACATGAGTCTCTCTGGTACACGGACCATAATATGTGTATTACACAAGACTTACATATGAAACTAACAATTTTTCATAAACAAGGCCTAAGCCGAATGAAATTACAAGAGACGATGTTACATGTCTTTCATTAATCTAATTGGCACGCATGCCTAAAATAAAAAACATAAGACATGTCTTGCTATATGTAGCATTTTTTTAACCGTGTTATGTTCCAAGTTCTAGGGATCTCAGTCCCATCCAACTTTTCTAACATGTAGGCGCCTTTAGATAATACTTGTTTAATCTTTTAAGGGCCTTCCCAAGTTGGGGCCAACTTGCCTGGAGGCTCTTGGTCGGAAGCTTCATTACTGCGGAAGACAAAATCTCCCGCATCGAGCATGCATTTTTTGACTCGCAAATCATAATACTTCTGCAGTTGGCGTTTGTAATTATGCTGGCGGATTGATGCCAATTCCCTTCTTTCTTCAAGAAGGTTGAGGTTCATCCGTAACTCTTTGTCATTGTCATCGATCAATAGAGTTTGTGCGGATGAGACCCCTATTTCGGCTGGGATCATGGCCTCGGTGCCATAGGTTAAGTTGAACGGCATTTCAGAATTGCTTGAATTCTTCTGAGTGCGGAAGGCCTATAGTACATGGGGCAATTCATCGACCCAACCGGTTCGTTTAGTGCCTAACCTAGCTTTGATCCCGTCTTTGATTGTCCGGTTGGTTCACTCAACCTGACCATTCGCTTGCGGATGTGCTACCGATGTGAAGACTTGAGAGACATGAAGTTCTTTCAACCATTCTTGTAGTCCGCTATCCGCGAATTGAGTACCGTTGTCACTTACAAGTTCCAGCGGAAAATCAAACCGAAAGATTATGAATTCCCAAAGGAATTTCTTGACACTCGCTGCCGTTATAGATGCGACTGGTTTGGCTTCCACCCACTTCGTGACGTAGTCGATGGCCATTATTAAAAACTTGACGCGTCACGGGGCTTTGGGGAAAGGTCCCATGATGTCAATAGCCCATTTTTGGAATGGCCATGCGGAAGTGACTGGAACGAGTTCGTTCTTTAGTAGTAGTGTGTTGGGAGCGTGACGCTGACAGGAATCACATTTCTTGATTTTCTGCACAGCGTCCAGATGCATTCCTGGCCAATAATATCCGGCATTCATTAACTTTGCAACGACCATTCTTAGACCTGCGTGAAGACCACAAATGCCTTCATGAACTTCTCTGATTAAATAGTTCGCGTCCTTGGCATCCACGCATCTAGGTAGTGGGCCAAGAAAGGAACATCTGTATAAAACAACATCATCCATCTGGTAGTTCAAGGCTTTTTGTTTTATCTTCCGAGCCGCAGTCTTTTCTTCTGGTAGAACACCTGATGACAAATAAGCTATGATAGGTGTCATCCAAGACTCTACTCCGGTTTGAATTATCAAAACTTGGTGTTGCGGGATGGACAGGCGATCCAAAACTTCAATACGAATGTCCTTAGCAAAATGCTCTAAATTTGTTGAAGCCAATTTGCTAAGGGCGTCCGCCAACTTGTTCTCGCTTCTCTTGGTGTGGACAATTTTGAACGAAGAGAACTAAAGGATTAAGTCATTTGCCTGTGACAGATACGAAGCCATTACATCGTTTTTTTCTTCATAAGTCCCATTGATCTGCCCTGCTATTAGCATGGAATCCACCCGCGCTTCCAAGTATTTTACCCCAAGTTTGTTAGCTATCCATAAGCCTGCCAAAAAAGCTTCATACTCCGCCTCATTGTTAGTACTTTTGAAGTCTAATTTGATGGCGTAAGTAAACTCATAGCCTTCGGATTGACTAGCCTGAGGCCTGCGCCAGATCCCTCGCTACTGGATGCTCCGTCCATAAACAATGACCATACTTTTCCTTATTCCAGAGGTACTTGAGGCTGCTGTTCAACTAAGCATTCTTGTTCTTTGTGCTGTGGAACCTCTGTGACGAAGTCCGCCAGCACTTGCTCTTTGATTGCTGGCCTGGGTTTATATTCAATCGCATGCTCACCAAGTTCGATGGCCCATTTCGCCAATCGTCCAGACAGTTCTGGTCTGTTTAACACATTCTTGAGTTTGTATCCGGTTAGGACATTGATGGGATGACCTTGAAAGTATCTGCGGAGTCGCCTGGCGGCATAGACCAACGCAAGAACCAGTTTTTCAAGCATTGAATACCTGGTTTCCGGGTCAGTTAACGTCCTATTGACATAGTAAATTGGTGTTTGGACGTTCTTTCTATCCGTCAGTAGTACGGCCCCAATGGCGATGTCAGTAGCTGACAGATACAGTGTCAAAGGTTAACCCGCATGTGGTGCTGTTAAGGTAGGCAGTTCCATTAAGCACTGTTTGACCTCCAGGAATGCTTTTTCAGCTTCCGCTGTCCATTTGAAATGTGCCTTCTTGAGGCAATTTCTCAGAGTTGACATGAACGAGTAAGACTTGGCTGCGTGACTTGCTAAAAATCTGTTCAGTGCAACCAATCTTCCGTTGAGTGTGTGTACCTCCTTGAGGGATGAAGGAGAAGGCATGCGGGCTACTGCCTGGACTTTATCCGGATTGGCCTTAAAACCCACGTCGGTAACGATCACTCCTAGAAATTTTCCCTCTTCCATCCCGAAGAAACACTTGGCTGGATTAAGCTTCATATTGATGTTTCTCAAAGTTTGAAATGTTTCTTCGATGTCTCTCAGCATCTGATCTTCCTCAATGCTTTACGAGATCATCCATGTAAAGTTCTAAGTTCCGACCAATCTGTTTCTTGAATGCCTCATCCATCAACCGCTGGTATGTAGCCCCCACATTCGTTAAACCAAATGGCATCATCTTATAACAGAATGTGCCTTGGTCTGTTCGGAATGTTGTCTTATCTTCATCACCCGCCGCCATGCGGATTTGATGATAGCCTTTGTAAGCATCTAAAAAGCACTTGAATTTGAATGGAGCTACAACATCAACTTTGAGGTCGATTTCCGGCAACGGGTAACAGTCTTTGGGACACGCCTTGTTCAGATCCTTGAAATCTATGCACATCCGCCATGTCCCGTTGCTTTTAAGGACAGTGACCGGATTGGCGACCCAAGTCTGATATTGGATTGGGCGGATAATTCCAGCATGTAAGAGGTCCTGAACTTGTTCGTTCATTGCTTTCGTTTGTTCCGTCCCCATCTTACGCTTCTTCTGCACAACGGGAGTAAACGTTGGGTTTACTCGCAATTTGTGTTCAGCAATCTTTCGCGGGACCCCGGTCATGTCCGCGGGTTGCCAAGCGAACATGTCAACATTCTTTGTTAGTAACTGCTTAAAAAATGTTCTCACTATCTCAGAGATAGCGGGTTCAATTTTTATATTTTGCTCTGGGAATTTCTTGTTCAATACCCATTTCTCAGGTTCAATCCGCCGAGTTTGCTTCGGAACTTTGCTTGGCTTGGAGCTTTCTGTTGCGAAGCAATGGCGATTGATATGAATGATAGCCACACCAGTGCGAGTCGGAACTCCAACTGCACCATGTGCTGTGGAAGGATGGGAATTGAAATCACCGTTCGCTTCTCGTCCCAAAATAATGTCATGTTTTGATGTTGCTAGTAGAACTAAAAATTCGACCTCCTCGGTTCTTGAATGAATTCTGTCACTTAGATTGGCTGGAAAGGAAATCACCCCTCGTGGGTGCATTACCTCGCCTCCAAATCCCGATACAGGAACATGAATGGGTTTCAATCTCTCCTTATCGTCCTCATCTAGCTGTTCGAAGCATTGCTCATACATTATATCTGACGTGCTACCAGTGTTGAAGAAAACGTATGGTGAGAGATAATGACCAAAAAGAGCGGTTATGATCAAAGGATTCTAATTGAAAGGATCTCCTTTGACTCTTGGAAAAATCACAGGCTCATTCTTCCATTCTTCCTCATCGGACTCTCTTCTTTTTCCCCCGACCTTGTGTCCGCCTTGGATCATATGAACGTTTATGTCCTTGACTTGCTTTTTAGGCGGGCCCAAGTTATCTCGCGCGGGAGCCTTACCAGTCCCAGGTTTTCCACCCTTCACCGATGTCCAAGTTTCCCTGATTTCACAGCCTCCTCAATCTCATTTTTTAGAGCAACACACTCGTTCATATTATGGCCGATGTCATCATGAAACGAATAGTGTTTTTTGGCGTCAAGGAATGATCTCCTTGTGAGTGGTTGTGGTTTCCTGATATTCATATTCTCCGTAGTGAAGATTTCAGCGGGAGTCTTCGAAAGTGGAGTCCAACTGTTTGAGCCTCGAGCTGAGGAGCCTGCTTTGTTCTTGTTGCCAATCAAAGATCTGGCATCAAATGGCTTAGTCGCTTCCGCGGACGGCTGGAGACGGGACCAAATGGTTCCTTTTGCCTGTCTGTTCGGCCGCGGATTATGGAATTCGAATTTCAAATTATGTTTCTGATTGTTGGTTGCCAACGTCCTTTGAGTTCTGGCGAACAACTTCGCCGCAGTCATGATATCATTACAAGAGGTGGGCATACCATCTTTTCCAGTCAACGTCATAATCAATTGGTCACTTTTCACATTCTTGCGGAATGATCCCCGCAACATATCCTCGCTTACGCCACCGATATTGAGGCTTTTTTTGTTAAAACGGGTAATGAAGTCATCGATAGACTCATTGTTCCATCTAACGACATCTAATATTTCGGATGGGTCGCGGGTGTGCTTTCTTTGCTGGCTAAAGTGTTGTGAGAATTTAGCAACAAAATCGTCCCAGTTCTTTATCTGTCCATCCGGAAGTTTTTCAAACCACTCCCTCGTTGCCCCAGTAAAGGTTAGTGCGAACATGTGGCACCAGTATGGAAGAGTCCAACCGCTGACTCCTCCAACTGCCACAAAATTTAGCAGGTGATCACTGGGATCGGTCATCCCGTCATATTTTCCCACGGATGTTGGGATCTTAGTGTTGACTGGGAACGGGGCAGTTGCAATCTTTGCGTTGAACTTCGACTTTTCAGCAAAAGCAGCCGGAGGATATGGCTTGGAAAAGTCTTCCTCAGCATCACTGTGATAACCCGCCTGGAGAACTACCGCCTGCGGATGGCTAGTTCCCTTATGTAAATGAAGGCAACTATCACCAGTGAAGTAACTGATATCACCTGGACGGTACGAAGGGTCGTAATTTTTGTACTCGTCAAGGTAGGATGGTATGTGTATGACCATACGAGGACGGTCCCGCATCCTTCGAACTTCTCTCGGATCTCTCTCCGCCTGAATACTATGGCGGATCTGACTCCTCCTTACTGCTGGGGGGAGGAGAAAGAGATTTCCTAGGAGACTCTTCATAGTTTAAAGTTCGAGCCTGGAGTCGCTCTTCGTGCACCCGTCGCTCATACTATGCTACCACCTTTTCTTGTTGGAGACGGAACCACTCGTCCGGAGACAATGGTCCCCTACTTCTGGAACTATGATGATGAGTTCCTCATTTCTCAGACTCGTCAGAATCATCTCCCAGACCTAACTCTGAATTTGGAACCTCCTGGCGCTGTGACATGCCCTAAGTCCGTCGGAGTAGGACCTGCTGGAATCGTGGCATGTCCCAAATCACCTGTAGCAGAACTACCAGGAGCAGTGATACGTGCGAAGACACTCGAGGCAAAGCCTACGGGCGTTTCAGTATCGGTAACACGTGAAATAGGTACAAGAGTTCCCTTCGGCCCTTCAGGAAGCTTACTCATATCGTACGAACCAAAAAAACCAACGAAAACTTGTGCAGTTTTAACACCAAAACGGATGGTGCTAATGAAGAAATACTGATCCAATCCCCTATACGGGTCGTGGATCTAATGAGTCAACCGGGTAGGATACAACAACAACCAACACGATATGAGCACAACTTCCTAAAGTCCAGCGACCGGAACCTGCAAAACAGACACCGTGAGCTCGTTACGGGAAGGACAAGAGGGGGGTCTTCCCGTAACCACTCTCCGACGTGAGAATAAGTACTGTTCTGACGTAAAGAAATTACAGAGTATTGAGAGTAAATACTTGGGAGTGAATGTGTACCTCATGCAGATGTAGAGGGTATTTATAGCCGAAGGATGTGGGAATTGTGATTGGGCCAGCTGTCTCATTCTAGAAGATCTCCAATAACCATCTGGCCGCGTGTCCTTATGTAATAGGTTGAGCTATACGTCCCATGTGCATGGGTATAACAATCTGGACACGCGTCATTCTATGATAGGACAAGTTGATCCCTGGCCATGTGCACGGTTATAACAAACTGGTCAGGTGTCCTTCATTCATTGGTCGATGAGTCACGTATTCTTCAAGTAACGATCGTGGTTATTCTTCTAGAAGATAGTTAGTTATTAACAGCTGTCCTATTGGCATTGCCTTCCGTTCAACTCGGCGGATAGATGTGCTATCATGCGGGTGACGTCTGAGGGTGCCTGGATGCTTCCGCATGTGATGTAAGGGTGTTCTTCCTCTGTTATGTTATGCGAATTATCCATAGGTTTTGCGGGTGGCATATGAGGGATTTCTTTCCTAACCGCAGGTGATACTTAAGGGTATTTGGGTCTTTTTGGTACCCTACCTCTATAACAAGTAAAACCTTAGTCGGGATTTTATCCAATAGAGCACTTGAACCATAAATTTTGTGGTTCACTTTTAGGCTTCAACCATCATTTAGAAAGAATTAAGCGCATGATTAAAAGCTCAAAGAGAACCTAAACTCAAACCGCCACTATTTTTAAAGACAACAAGATCAAGTTCCAATTGGACCAACGAATGTTTTTCATTGAAGACTTGGTCTCCTAATTCTTTCCAAAGTATAGATAAAAAAATAGGGAGAGATTGGGTCACCTTGTTACTAAACTCTTTAGTTGCAGCATTCATTTGACAATATAAGGAGTAGAAAACCTTCTCAAAGCCAACTTAAAAGGTCATTATTATCTTTGTATTTGGTCTTCATTGATGAATATGATTAAAGGTCCCTCTAAATATATTATTTCTGTTAGAAATAGAAGCAGTTTGGGTCTCATCCATAATAGAGGAGATGACCGATTACAAGAATTTTGAGGATGACCTTAGTAATTACAACAATTGGACAGTATTCTATTAAAGATAAAGGATCAATCAATCTGTTTTTGGAATGAGAGCATAAATGAAGAACTACACCCGAAGCTAACAAAGCTAATTGTGTCATGCTCGTTAAAATGACCATGAAGTCATCTTCAAGAAGATCCTAATAGGACTTAATGAAATTAAAGGTATACACAAAATTTGTAAGTTCTAAAATAAACCACATCCTACACACAGATACGCATATATGTGTGTGTAATTTTGTGTTGCTTCTTGTCAACTCATAAACCCATGAATCGAAGACAGAGACGTTAAACGTAAATCAATATTTGATTGGCGTTCAAGAAGGGTGGTACGGTTCGATCTCGTAGGGGCGGTAGGAGGAGATCAAGATTCAAATAAAAAGATAATAATTAAAAGATTTGGTTTATCTTTTAGTAGTGTTTTGAGTTTATCTTTAAGTGCTTTTATTTAGTTTTTTGAATTTAAAGTCCTAGTTGAGTTTGGTTAGGATTGCTATGTATGGGTCTATATAAACCCATTAGTTTGTTTATGTTTATAATGTATCTAGTTTTCTTTATCGTAAGTCGATTAATAAGAAAAGCTTTTCAAGCAAACTGTGAATCGGTGCGCGTGCGTTGCGTTGTTCTAGATACCCACTTCCAAGTTTAACAATTGGTATTAGAGCGGTTGCGCTCTTGGTGTTTGTCGATTAAAGTTGTGATCGATAAGGAGGAATTGAATTTTTGGAGAAGCCGTGTTCGAGAAGGAGATCGGTGATCAAGAGTTCCTTCCATTCGTTTGTTTTCGTTCCAAATTCGTGGAACAACCGGAGATTACCATCGAGTGGATACTAGCAAGACATAGCCGGTAATTTGTAAAGGAAAGCATCAGAAAAAAAACAAAATTTCCTACGGCGGTTATTGCTTCCGGAAAGGTGGGAGCCATCAGAATAACAAAAGGATTACGGAAAAGTGATTTTAAGGGAAAGAAAAAGGGTTGAACGAGTTCGGTTCTAACCAACTTTTCACGGATCAAAGTGGTGATTCGGTTTTTGAGAGGCATTTGTAACTGGTTTCTGGAAGCAAACGAGTTTGGTTTTGAATTGGCTGATCGAAGACCGGCGATCGAGTTCGGGGTTGATTGGAATCCTTTGTAGGCTACGAAAAGAAACCGAAGTTGTTTCCGTTTTTGTTTATGATTAGTGATATATAAATTGCAAGTAGGTGTTGAATAAATTGATTTGAAGGAGAGTAAGTGCACACCTTAATTAATTCACATTGTGCATGAAAAAAATAATAATAATAATAAAGTGCAACCAGGCTACTACGCTACTACCCATCTCAAATTGATTGAGGACGGAAATTTTTTGGTGTTTATTTTTCGAGAACCCGAAGTCACGATCAAATCCGTGAGGGCTGCTAAGTGTTTAGCGAAGTTAAGTCTAGTAACTTCCTATTAAGAAGGGCCCGTGTTTTTTATCCTAAACGAGTTGCGACCTGTTCGTCGGGTTAGCGATTGAACCGGTCAAAGTCGAAGGAAGCTAGGGTTGGCTGTTTTAGTTCGTCTAGAACAGAGGATCCGATCGAAGGCTGAAGACTATGAATTAACCTGTAAGTCAGGTTCAGATTGTGTGGTCCAAGCTGAAGATCCAGGAGTGGGGAACGAGCAAACCTCCGATGATGATAGATCTTCTAGATATCGGTGCTATGAGGAAACTCAACAACCAAAACTACAACGTCTGGTCGACATGCATAAGTTCGTATATGCAGGGCGAAGATTTTTGGGAAGTTGTTAATGGTGTTGAGACGGTACAACCACCGAGAGAAGATGCAACAGGAATGCTACGGAAGTGGAAGATTAAAGCAGATAAAGCCAGCTCATATTGAAAACAACGATTGAAGAGGAAGTGCTAGAACAGTTTCAAGATGTTGAGACGCCCAAGAAGTTGTGGGATATTCTTGAAAATTTGTTTTCCAAGAAAAAATCGATCTCACGTTCAAACCAACAAGACATAAGCAGAGATGGTCATCTGATGAAGAAGATCAAGGCAATGAAAAGAAATCCAGATCCGGTAGAAAAAGATTTCCTTTCATGTGTTACAATTGTGGACAAACGGGTCATGTGGTTCGTGACTGTCAATCGAACCCATGGGAAGATGGAGACTCCTAAAAAGTTCAGAATAAAGAGGCGTGGGATGAAGAGACGTGTGTCGTCCTAGAAACCAATGCTTTTGCATTTACAGCTATCATTGAAGATGGTGTTGATATGCTAAATGTGAACGAGTCTACAAATATTTTGGTGGCTACCGTTGATGATGTTGTGGCCCATAACAGTGATGATGCATCGGTTGTTAGAGGTTATTCAATGATGAATACCGGTAGTGTGGAGTTGATTACGGATAATACAGTAGTTCATAATGATGTTACGGTGACCGAAGGTGATGCACCGGTCGCTAGCGGTGGTCCGGTGTTGAATATTGGTGTCGGAGTTGATGTTCTGGTTGTGGAGATTCAAACCAACGTGACGCAGAACATAGAAGGAGCATCCTATGGCTTGGAAAATCCTCAAAATTTGGATATTCAAGATCCAACAATAGAGTCGGTGAAGGTTATGAATCAAGAAGTCAACAAAGAACTTATAAATATAATGGGTCTAGTAGTTTCTTGTTAGATGGATCACGTGTGATGAACACCATGCAATGGCATGCATGTGAGATGAAGGTGACGGTGGTTACACACCCACCAAAGGTTCTATTTTGGTGTTTATCTGGATCAATAGATACAAGTCCATTGACAAATGGAAATAAGCCGGACGCCGAAGTAATTAATTTGGTAAAGAATGAAGTTGGTCCATGTGACCATGAAATAAATCGGATGAACAAAGGTAAAGAAACTCTTTCAAGAATTAATGTTGAAGAGCTAAGAGTACTATTGGGGATTAGAGATCTCGGTGGAACAAGTCACGAGAGGGAATCTTGGAGAAGCAAATATTGAGAGGGAGTGTTAAACGTAAAACAATATTTGCTTGGCGTTAGATGGTGGTACGGTTCGATCTCGTAGGGGCGGTTGGAGGAGATCAAGATTCAAATAAAAAGATAATAATAAAAAGATTTGGTTTATCTTTTAATTGTGTTTTGAGTTTATCTTTAAGTGTTTTTATTTAGTTTATTTGAATTTAAAGTTCTAGTTGAGTTTGGTTAGGATTGCTATGTATGGGTCTATATAAATCCATTAGTTTCTTTATGTTTATTATGTATCTAGTTTTCTTTATCGTAAGTCGATTAATAAGAAAAGCTTTTCAAGCAAACTGTGAGTCGGTGCGCGTGTGTTGCGTTGTTCTAGATACCCACTTCCAAGTTTAACAAGAGAGTTAGATAGCAAAGTAGCAACTATGAGAAAGGTTTTCAAGTTGCAATGCTTGGTTTCCGCTTGGGTTTATGTTGAGGCTACCATTGTTTGATTCTTAATTATGTAGCGGTAGTAGATTGGTTTTTTAAGTATTTTGGGTAGAATAACAAGTTTTGTGAAAATAAAAAATGTTTAGACACAAGATATTTGAAAATCCATGTCCCCCCAGCCCACAAGTTGAGGGTTCAAATCCCGTGAAAAAACAAATAAAGGTATAGATTATGAATAGGATTGGAGTGATATGGGTTAAAAAGATGTTTAGAATACTAGGCTGAAACTCGGTTGGGCTGAGAGCCCGAGGCAGTGGAAGTAGAAAACATTCAAACAAACAATGTTGATTTATACAATCATGCAATCCAAGGCTCTTTTTGATTTGATGAGGTTTCATACTTTGATCCACTACTTGGAATCTTCTAAACTTTTTGGTTCTGATTACTGAGTTTATTAATTGGATTTTTTATGACTGTCATATATAACTGTTCTAGTTGTTCTAATTAGATGACATTTTCATTAGCCAACATAAACTATTTTCATAATAATTACAACATGGATATATATATATATATTTTTATTGTAACCAGGTACTATTAAATGCAACCGATGCTAGTTTAGCTATCATGTTTACAAAAATCACTAGTTGAAAAAACCTCATACCTACCTAACACGAAATCGATATATTCCTCCAGCTTTATTACCCTAAAAAATGTAACACGCATTTACAATATTGCTCCATATAATGGACTATTCGTGTAAATAATCATTGAAGTGATTAAAAGACGACTTGTAACGCTGTTCCGAATAAAATACTAAGCCAACAGCATAAATTTTATGCATAGACCGGGCCGGCTTCAAGTAACTTGTTCTTTTTGGAGGAAATACATGTTTATTTAGGCCAAGTGAAGTCAGACCAGGCACTACACCAGGAGAAGAAAAGCCCGCCTAGTACCATACCTAATAAGACCAATTTTTGACCAGGTCGGGCCGGGCTCTTCTAAGTGATAGATGTCAATTCATCAAGTGCGTGATATTTTTGTTACCAGTCTCATTTGCATTGTCAAAAGATAACTAAAATACGCTTCTAAGAAACATCAAACAAAGAAAAGATAAACAACAGTGCACACAGGAAAGCATTAGAATCTAAAACCGAATGAAATTCGACAAAATAACACGTTTATAAACAGTTACAAATTCGGGGTACCAAAAAGTCATTTCTTGACAGTAATAAGGAGCAACTCTAGTATCATCAGAGTGAGGATGACTGACCACATCAAATGGTAAAAAAGTATGCCTTTTAGAATGGTTGAGCCCCCCTCGTTTAACGGCTAACAAAGCAGCTTGTGCTGTCTTCATTTCCATTATCATCTTGTGACTGCGCGCGTGGAACAAATAACATCATTTCAGCCTGTTTACATTCATCGGGCCTTTGTGGGTCCCATTATCATTTATATTTTCATCACAGAAATGAAACTTAACAAAAGAATAAGACCTATATTAAATGGTTTTGACTTTTGAAGGTATGTTTATACCTCTATTACTTTTCAGGTTCTCTTTTAAAGGACCCAACAGGAACCACACTCGCACAATCGTTATTACCGCCACTAATATCCATTCCTTGTTCCTTCAAATAAATACAAGAAACCAAGTAATGAACTGAACAACCACAAATGGAGCATCTTCGTGTTCATTTAACTTTAACAGAACAAACAATCAAACACGAACTAAACGAACGGGATTTTTCTGTTTGTTTTCGTTTGTTATTAACATAATGAACATGTTCGCTTATGTACGTTCATTAAACAGCATTAATGAATGGTTGACGAATGAACGTAACTGAACATAGATGAACGACCATATTTGACTTAAAACCAGTTAAAAGTAATATGAAGAAAATGTGCTGGGCCTAAAAAGTTATTAGAACTAGACTAAGTTGTAATAGATCAAAATTTTAAAAGAATATATTAACGAACATAAACGAAATTAAACATATGAAAACAAAGAAACATAAACGAACGTTCACAAAAATAAATGAATGAAAGAGGCATGTGCTCATGTTTGTTCGTTTATTAAATAAACAAACATAAATGAACTTCTTGCTGAATGATTCACGAACAGTTCACTGAACGTTCGGTTTGTTTACAAGCTTATTTTTGGTTGTTTAATCTCTTAATATCTCAAATAAACAATAAAAATAATAATTAAAGTAGATTATCTAATAAGATTTTTCATAAAACATAATACCTGATTATTTGAAGTTTGACCATGCATCCTCTGAGGCCTCGAATTAAGATCAATCAACCTATTTTCCATCCTGGAAACACCATCATTATTATTATTATTATTAGTATTATTGTTATTATAATTGTTATTCTCCATCATTCCTATTGCAGATAACCGATGATGTTGATTAGTTGTAATCTTTGGTTCAGTATTCGGTTCCCTCCTTACTTCGCCACCTGGATCAACAGATTGCAACCCTAATTCGTCTTCACGACCACTTCTGTCACCTGGAAACTACAAAAGAATCTCATACGATATAAGTCAATGTTTCATTGAAGACATCTTTTGAACACATTAAGTTTAAGCGAGCAAAGGGATGTGGTACAAAACCAGAAACCTCGACTCGTTGCCTTAAAAGCAAATATCTTCCGTGAGTTCTTTTACCACCGACATGAACGATCATGTCACATTGTAAGCAAAGTGAGCTCCCATCTATTCCACAGTAGAAGAAAGCTACACAGTACACACATATAGTAAGAACAAAATTCATGGCATCATCTCATGTTAATATATATAAATTGTAACCCAAATTTTAATATACATAAAGTATGAATTATAGTTTAAAAATTCTGCATTATTTGTATGTTACAAATATTAATTTTACATAATGTATCAGATTATAAGGATCATCTCAGAACTTTCAAATAACTGAAGAACATTAAGACTGTAAATAACAATCATTTTATTTATTTGTTTTGTAAATTTAATATTATTTGATGGTAAGTCATTTATTATACATATTTACGATTATATATATATATATATATGTAATTTGGTTATTACACATATGTAAGCTTGTGATTACATATATGTAATCTATGTAATCACAAAATTAAATATAATATGAATTTTTTACAGTCTTAATGTTGTTGAAGTTCTTAATCTTTTTGGATTTCCAAAGAGATCCAAACCCTATGTGTAAAATATAATTTTTTTTTAAAAACAGGACGAGTTGCTCAAGCTTTTGATGAGCCCAGCTCGGCTTGTTTACAGCCCTAGAGCCATTTGACATGTTAAAGATAAAACAGGAATACCTGGTGCGTTTTCACATATGTCACAACGTGGTACATCACTAGGATCAGCAAGTCCTACTCGTACGTGTCGACTCGCAAGTTTATTGCACATATGCACCTAGTCCCCACAGAACAAAATATAGATGATATTAGAGAAATACAAGAATCTTTTGAGAAATCATTTCAAAGGACAATATTTTCTCTGGTGCCCGTTAGGGTCCCACCAATGAAAGCTGGATTCAAATATGAGACCTTTGCTAGAAGAGAATCGATGGTAAATGTTTACCACAGAATCTCAAGTAGCATGTAGAACCAACGACAGACTCTCGTTACAGCTAGAAATAAATACAAAAGCCGAAAAAGAAAGAGCCGAAAGAAAGCATGGTCCTGGTTCATACATCTGGATGCCAAACTTGTGCTTAAAAAAGGTGGACCCGTAAAATAAAGATGTGGCTGCTGCCTTCCTAGACGGAAATTCATTAGAAAAAGCAACCTAAACACATGCATCTTAACAACCAACCACAAGAATTAACCTAACTTAAAAATCATAATCAACGTAAGCTTCTTACTGGTATGGTGCTGCTGCATAGATGCTTTTATGGACCAAACAAAACAATTAACTCGCAAATCCCAAATTCATGATCAAAGGACTAGCTAGATCCACCAGAAACAATCAAGACTTATAAATATATTTGAACCCAGACAGCATCATAAATATAAATAAAGATGAAACCTTTTCGTCACAAGCACGACAGAGAGCAGCTTCATCAGCAGCACAAAACAAGATCGCAGCAGCGCTTTCGCAAACATCACACAATGTTCGCATAATTAACAAGGTGGGTTGTGAAATTAGCTTCTTTTGCGGCTCAAATAGGCCATATTGATGAGGGTATTTGATGAAGCAACAGAGGAGGAGAAGAAGAAGAAGAAGAAGCAGCAGCAGCAGATGAATTGTGACAACCAAACAGAAGACTGTGTGTTTGAGAGAGAGAGAGAGAGAGAGAGAGAGAATACCCGAAGGAAGGAAGATGGTTTTTAAAGTCGACTTTTTTGTTTTTATGAAATATAATCCTTAAAAAATGTTTATATAAATTTTATTTTTAACACTCTATCCAAAATGTTATCCATTTATAATATTTTCATTCATTGAATATTATGGATTTTTTTAATCAAGGGATGGTTGAATTTAAGTAGAAATTTACTACAACTCTTTTGATAAGAATTGAATTAGGTAAGGCTATGGTTGTCTCTTTTTCACTCTTTACTATATACACCCCTGTATCATTTTATAAAATAAAATTTATTAATCAAAAGGTTGGTAAGCAATTTATAATTTTAAGCATATAAATATATAATAAGAAAAGCCATAATTTTATATACAAAACAATAAATAATAGCAATAATTTGGATAAAAAGTGAGGTCACTAATAAGAATACATTAGTGACACCTTGCTATAAGGGGATGCCAAATAGTCTAGGATTTATAGTTATCATTATTACGAATACATTAACGACACATTGCTATAAGTGGATGCCAAATGGTCTAAGATTTATATATCAACCAACCAAAAGCGGTAAACACGTAAACACATGAGCATGTAAGCATAGAACACCAAATCGAGCATTTATTTAAGTAAAGTTTACAATAACGTTTGTAGTTTAAGACTCAAGTATAAAGCATTTAATTTGAAAAAGTATGAAATGTCACCCCCAAAACGAAAGATGGAAAACGGGGTATGAAAGTAATCACGTTCAAGTAATAAACTTGAAAGGTCGGTAAATTGGAGGTTAACCGGAACGACGAGTTTAACGAGCAAAGCCTATATAAAAGAGAGTCTTGAATTAAAAGGTTGTGTTGAAGGTCTTTAAATAAAATAAATGTTGAGAAATGAAACAATTTAAAATTTAACTATTTAAGAAATTATAACAATAGTCCTTAAAAAATGTAAGTTTGCTCGAAACCGGGTTAAAGTATCTAACCTTAATATTTACTCAACCTATGTTAAGTAATAAGGTGGGTAAAAATGCAAGAATGCATGTCCCTTTGAAATAAAGATACTAAAACGGGTTTTAACGAGTGTTCGGGTTGTTGGTTCGGGTCTTGATAATTGGTCAAACCCAAAGTCAACTTTTTAAAATATTAAATGATATGAGATAACTCATAAAAATCCAATAATACTTAACCAAGTATGTAGTTCTATTGTTTTAGAACTAACGACGTACGTTAAGTGATGTGCAAAAATATATATATATATTAAACACAAGTCGCAACTAAGCTTTAAAAACCAAACAATCTATCCTAGTTCACACAAACGACAAGTGTACCGATCGCGTATAGCCTAGATAAGGAAAGTCCAGATATCGAACTCGAAGACACGTGAAAACGTTTTTAATTACTAAACTCTAACTAAGACTCACCAAAATAATATTTAAATGATTTTTAATATTTAAAATTGATTAAACTACTTAAATTAATTAAACGAAAACTTTTAACAAAACTCTTTGAAAACTTTGACTGCAGTGATAAAAACGTCTACCTAGAAATGAATCATGTTGACAGAAATAACAAGACAACGGATTGAAAATATTCAAGACACCAGTTATAAAATATGACACAACTAAAACTTGTTTAAGAAAGTCAAATTACCTCTCAGTCTCTCTAACAAACTCTAACTTATTTTAATTGACTTTAAAGAATAAACCGGACAAACAATTATTAACGTGTTCAAATACCGACTCACCTCTCGGTCTCACCGACACACTAACCTAATGGAAACGAATACTACGCAACCAAGGATAGAGGAACAATTTAACTTAACCCAAATTAAACCAACTAATTGCACATAAACACTCAAACTTGACAAGACAAAAACCCGCTCTCGCGCGTTCTTAATTCTAAAAAGTAAAAGCAACGAGACAATATTACTTCTTATCACCTCTTAGTCTCAAAGAAGGTGTATTTTAACTGATTTTAGATGATTATATTACCCACTTATCCCTACGGTTGTACACCCCGCAAATAAACCCAAAACACCAAGTAAAGAGTTTAACAAGCAATCAATTAATCAAAACCGATTCAATTAACTAATGCAAGAGGATTATAAGTAATAACAAATAAAACACAGCCATCACACACAATCTAATTTATGGTTTAGTTAAACTTTACATCAATAATTCAAGTCTTGAACATTAACAATCCATTAAACAAGTTAAAACCACTCAACAATCATCTATCCTAGGTAGAACAAACAAGTTTAGCTACTCATTAATTTTGGACAGCCATGCATACTTAAGAAAAACACCATAAACATTATCATAAACATTATAAAACTCATTCAAGATCCAAACACAATCAATTATAAGACAAACAATCAATCAATTGCAAAACAATTCAAATCAAAAGACCAAATTAATAAAGTTAGGGTTCTTGAACAAAAAGTAAAGTTTATAGATGATTACTTAAGTACTATGGCTGATATTGATGATATATAAAGTCTCTAGCAGCAGCCCCAAGACTCCTCTTCCTTCTCCAGCCGTCCAAGACCACCAGCCGCTTCCTTTCTTCCTTTTTTTCTTCTTTTTCTTGCTGCCGGCTGCTGTTCCGATCACAGAATTAGGGTTTAGGGTTCTTGGCTGTGTATTTCGGGATTATGATGAGATAATGGCTGGTAACTCTTGTTATTAATTAAATATAATAATATAAAAGGCTTTTAAGATGTGGGCTTGGGTCGGGCCTTGACTTATAAGTTTGAAAGTTGCACAATTAAGCCCCTAAACTCTTCAATTTAACTCTTTTTTCCACCAAACTTCATCACCTACAAGAAAACAATCATCTTTGTAATATCAAGCATAAACAAACCATAAAACTTAATAATTAAACTAAAAAGTAATTAAAACATGATAAAAATGATACGGAAAGTAAGTGTGTTTCACTACACATCAAACATCCCCACACTTAAACCTTTTTCATCCCTGAAAAAGTCTAATGCAGTTGGATCAGAATCGGAAAATCAAAGTTAAATCAAACATATAGGTTATATTTTAAAGCTCAGAAAAACGCAAAAACCGCGATCATCGACATTGTTGTCCACCTAAACCCATGCCTTAATCTTTACCGGGACAAATAAGATCCGACAATAATATTACTTAGTGGTTTACACAATTAAGACCCGCTTATTTTCTGCTTTTACCGGACCAGACCACCCCAACTTGACTTAAACCTCAAAGTTAGCAGAATTAAAACTTTGTTGCTCCACATTTATGAATAGTTAAGACGATCAAGGGTATTGTTTATCCACCTAAGCTTAAGCATCAAAGTCTACCAAGCAGCCATTAGATATGATTAAGGTTCAATTATTTATAGCCAGTGCTCCCCACAACATGACATACCCCCGTTATCAAGCAATACCCCAAATCCTTCACCATAGGTGAGTATGAAAAATTTTATATATAGGGCTTACATGTAGCGTGTCCCTTGTGGTCCGTTTCTTAATGATAATGAGACGCGAGCAAGGGGACCCCACATAACTAATAGCGTGGATGATCAAGTCTGTAGTGTATTTGTACTTTCGTACTGTTTGTGATCATGTTTATAGACTTATAAGGGTTTGCTCTTTGGCTTTATTTTAAATATCCACAACCCCACTTAGGAATTGTGAATACCCAGCTAAATAGATTGCATACAGACCCATGGTCTCCGGACCCGAAGCATCCCATCAATACAGGATTTAAGGTTATAAAACCATACGCCGATGAGGTGTAAAACACTAAGCTAGCATTTTAAGATTTATATCACAGGCTACACGGCATACTCTAACGTTAAACCTACCCAAGCATCATATGATAACGTATTCAGATTTTTAAAAACTCATGATATTTCCACTTTTTTTCATACCAAAATTTGAGGCTTGAGTATGGCCCGATCTTTCATTGCTTATTTTCCACGGACAAAACGCTTTACCCACAAAAGATTTCCGTTTAACCATTTTATCAAATTTGCCCATTCATTTATAAGGCTGAGCCTACTGACACATCCCAAGTTAAGTGCGTTTTCTTTAATTTATCTCATATTATTAGTAGTTTGAAAAACCAATTTCCGAATAAAATCATCATCTCCCATTTTAATGCAAAAGAAACTAAAAACAAGGGACATTTTTATTATTATTATTTCTTTCTTTTTTATATATATATTTTTTTGTTTTTTAATTTTAAACAACGTACGAAAACAAAAAAACAAGTGAAAACTTTTTATTTATTTATTTTTTTTTTAAAATTTTCTTTTCTACAACTAAGTAAAATAAATTCCTATCCCCACACTTAGAACGAAATTGTCTTCGATGAGAACAAGGAAAAGAAATAAAATAAAAATAAAACGTAAAGCATAAAATTAAAACCTGAAAGAACAGAAATTAAAATATAGAACGGGTTACTCCCCTGGTTTAGATGCAGATTCTTCATCGGCTGTGTATGACCGAACGACCGTATAGCATTTCATTCGCGGCCGCAACCACGGGTGAACCAGTTCCAAAACGCCATCAGAGCTACCATGCGCATAATAATACCTGTAACAACTCAAACTCGCTCGCATGTAGCGGCGTACAAAACAGAAAACAAAAACATAAGAAATAAACATATTTTTGTGTTTTTGAATTTTTTAATTTTTTTGATTTTTTTTTATTAAATATTTATTTTTTTTTGTATTTTTATTTTTTTTATAAATAGAAATAAAACAAATAAAAAGAAAAAGTAAAGGGAATCATAATACAAACTCTACAACTCGGGCTATCTCCCGAGTGATGCATCCATCACGACTATTCCCCGGTGAATGAGTCAAGGTAGAACACCTCGACTGTCTGATCAGTTATCGGCTCTCCAATGTAGTGCTTCAATCTATGGCCGTTCACCTTAAACTTCCCGCTTCGGTCTTGTATCTCAATCGTGCCATACGGTAAAACCTCAGTGACCGTGAACGGTCCCGACCATAGGGATTTCAACTTTCCCGGGAATAACCTCAACCGTGAATTATACAGTAAAACCTTATCCCCACACTTGAACTGCTTATTACCCTTCAATTTCCTGTCATGCAGTTCCTTTGTATGCTCCTTATACCGAAATGATTGTGCATATGCGTGATCCCGGAGCTCCTCTAATTCATGTAATTGATGGAAACGATTACCCTCTGCGGCGGGTAAATCCAGATTAACCCTTTGAAGGGCCCATGAAGCACGGTGTTCCAATTCAACAGGAAGATGACAGGCCTTCCCATAAATCATCCGAAATGGTGTGGAACCAGTCGGAGTCTTGTAGGCTGTACGGAAGGCCCATAGAGCGTCATCTAATTTGTCGGACCAATCCCGACGATTTGAACCAACCGTTTTCTCGAGAATACGTTTGATTCCCCGATTACTCACTTCTACTTGCCCACTAGTCTGTGGGTGGTAGGCGGTCGCAAGCCGATGGGTGACCCCATAACGCTTCAACGCCTTTTCCATCTGCGAGTTGCAGAAGTGAGTACCTCGATCACTGATCAAGGATTTCGGGACTCCAAAACGAGCAAATAGATTTTTCAGAAAACGGACTACCACTCGGGCATCATTGGTGGGTAGAGCTTTGGCCTCAACCCACTTAGACACGTAATCGACGGCCACGAGTATGTATTTGTTTCCACGCGAGGATGGAAACGGTCCCATGAAATCAATACCCCATATATCAAAAACCTCACAAACTTGAATGGAATTCTGGGGCATTTCGTTTCGCGAAGAAATGTTGCCGACACGCTGGCAACGATCGCAACTCTTAACGAACAGGTGAGCATCCTTAAAGATAGACGGCCAGTAAAAACCAGAATCAAAGACTTTCTTTGCCGTAGAACTCACACCGTGGTGACCTCCAGTCGGTACCACATGACAATGGCTCAAAATTTGCCATCCTTCCTTGACATCTACACACCTCCTAATAAGCTGATCATCACCAATGCGGAAAAGATATGGATCGTCCCAAAGGTAAAATTTGATGTCAGCAAAGAATTTCTTCTTTTGCTGGTAAGGCATCTTTGGGAGGTATCCGTCAGCAAGATAGTTCGCGAAATCAGCAAACCATGGAAAACCTTCCTCTTGTGCAGTAACGAACATCAGACTCTCTGTCCGAAAACGATCGTCGATCCTAACTCCCGAGTCTCCTAAATCAACTCCCTCTAGTCGTGAAAGATGATCAGCCGCCACATTCTCGGCCCCCTTTTTATCACAGATCTCTATATCGAACTCTTGCAGCAATAGGATCCATCGTATAAGACGAGGCTTAACATCCTGCTTGCTGAAAAGATATCTAATAGCGGCATGATCCGTATAAACAAACGTTTTGGACAAAACCAGATAGGACCTAAATTTGTCGAAAGCGAACACCACAGCTAAAAGCTCTTTTTCGGTGGTGGGATAGCTTTCCTGTGCGCTATTTAAGGTCCGGCTCACATAATAGATCGGATGGAAATGTTTATCCTTCCGTTGTCCAAGAACCGCTCCGACTGCGAAGTCGCTTACGTCACACATCAACTCGAATGGTAACGACCAGTCGGGAGCAACCATGATCGGGGCGTTAACTAGTTTGTCTTTTAGAAGATCAAACGCCTCGATACACTGCTCATAAAAATAAATGGAGCATCCTTCTCCAAAAGTTTGGTCATGGGTCTCGCGATTTTAGAAAAATCTTTGATGAACCGGCGGTAGAACCCAGCATGACCTAGGAAGCTACGAACTGATCTCACAGAAGTAGGAGGGGGAAGATTAGAAATGGTCTCGACCTTTGCCCGGTCAACCTCTATCCCCGCACTTGAGATTCGATGACCTAGAACAATGCCCTCGCGAACCATGAAATGACATTTTTCCCAGTTAAGGACTAGGTTGGTGTCAACGCAGCGGGACATCATCCTCTCGAGATTTGATAAACAATGATCGAAGGAACTCCCAAATACGGAAAAATCGTCCATGAACACCTCCATGGAGTCCTCGATCATATTATGGAAAATGGCCACCATACACCTCTGGAATGTGGCCGGAGCGTTACAAAGTCCGAACGGCATACGTGTGTAAGCAAACGTTCCGTAAGGGCAGGTGAAAGTGGTTTTCTCCTGGTCATCGGGAGCTATCGGAATCTGGAAGTACCCGGAGAAACCATCTAGGAAGCAGTAGTACTGCTGACCTGCTAAACGCTCTAACATCTGATCAATGAATGGGAGAGGAAAGTGGTCTTTCCTGGTGGCATCATGTAATCGGCGATAGTCAATGCAGACTCGCCATCCCGTCACAGTCCTCGTGGGAATAAGCTCGTTCCTCTCGTTGGTGACGACAGTCATGCCACCCTTTTTTGGAACCACTTGGACTGGACTCACCCAAGCACTATCAGAAATGGGGAAAATGATCCCCGCATCAAAGAGTTTAATGATCTCCTTCTTTACGACCTCTTGCATTTTCGGATTAAGCCGCCGTTGCGGCTGGACGACAGTTTTGAAATTTTCCTCCATGAGGATTTTATGAGTGCAGAACGAAGGGTTGATACCCTTGATGTCGATAATCTTCCAAGCAATAGCCTCCTTGTGCTCTCGTAGCACCCTCAACAACTTCTCCTTCTCGACCTCGGTCAACGCAGATGCAATGATAACCGGAAGTTTCCTCTCTTCATCTAAAAAAGCATACTCAAGGTGGGAAGGTAAATCCTTAAGCTCTAAGGAAAGAGGAGGACTCTCGACTGAAGGTCGGTCTATCGGATCGTCTCGTACGATCTCAGCAGACACGCCAGATTCAGGGGTATGCGACTCAGTGTCGTCATTTAAGGACTGATTGGTTACGGCAACCATTTCAATCTCCGGAATTTCCCTATCAAGAATCTGGGTGTCGGTGGCAGATCCTCCACAAATTTCGCTGAAAAACTCCCCGACATGTTCCATGATGGTATCAATGAAGTATAAGGAGTCATCAGCAGACTTGGGGTGTTTCAGTGACTGTCGAACGTCAAAGGTGACATTCTCATCCCCAACTTTTAAGATTAATTTACCCTCGCAGACATCGATAAATGCCTGTGCAGTGGCAAGGAATGGTCGGCCCAAGATGAGTGGGACACTATCGTCATCGTTCATGTCCAGGATGACAAAGTCCACCGGGAAGATGAACTTGTCAACACGAACAAGCATGTTCTCGACCACCCCTCTGGGGTATTTCACAGAACGATCAGCAAGCTGGATACTCATACGGGTAGGCCTCGGTTCGCCTAGACCCAACTTGCGATACACGGAATACGGCATGAGATTAATACTGGCACCAAGATCTGCTAACGCATGGACGACCGTATTATCACTCAAGATGCAAGGAATTGTGAAACTCCCAGGATCGGACATCTTTTTTGGTAACTTTCTCTGCAAGACTGCAGAGCAACCAGCACTCAGGGGAATGGACGAGACTTCGGCTAACTTCTCTTTGTTCGAAAGAATATCCTTAAGAAACTTTGCGTATTTGGGCATTTGCGTAAGTGCCTCAAAGAAAGGAATATTAAGATGAAGTTGCTTCAGAAGATCAAGAAATTTGGAGTTTTGCTCCTCGTCTCTATCCCTACGGACTCTCCCGGGAAATGGGAGTCTAGGTTTGTAGACTCTCGGTGGTGTGCTGGGTAATGGTTGGTTCTCGGCCTGTGCTGTACTTCCTGGGCTGTGCCTTTGATGCACCCTGGCCGGTGGAGACTCCAACTGAATCTCCTCGTCTACCTGCTCCTCTACATCTACCGCAGGCTCGTTAACGACTCCTCTCGTCGCCTCTTGAATCACGGGCTCGCTACGTGCCCCCGCACCGCTCCTTGTCGTCACAGCCTTCGCAAACGCCTTCGGATTTTGTTCAGTGTTACTTTGAAGTGTACCTGGCGACCTCTCATTTAGACGACTTGCTATCTCTCCCATCTGACGCTCAAGATTTTGAATTGACGCTCCTTGATTTCTCATGAATGACTCGTGCTCCCGGAATTTCTCTTGAGTTTCTTTGTGATGGGAGTCCTCTCGAGTCATGAGTTGCGACAACATCTGTGTCTGCTGTGTCATCATCTCCTCTAACGTGGGCTTCTCCCCACTACTCGGTCCCTCACCGGAATCCTGGAATAGGCTCTGACGTTGCTGGAAGCCGGACTGATTTCCGTTCCTCCAGTTGGAATTTGGTTACCTCTCCACCCCGAATTATAAGAATCGAAAGAATGTTGATTTCGGTTTGGATTATTAACGAATTCGACTGCCTCCTCCTGGAAACCTATGGGGCACTGAACCGTATCATGTCCCCCTCTACAGATCTCGCATAACTTACTTTTCACTTGCAAGTCCTTCACGATCTTTGCTAACGCTTCAACTTGTGCCGCAAGTGCGGTGCTCGTGTCGACCGAATGCATGCCGCGTGATAGGGAATCGACGGTTTTGGTACTCTTAACTGGTGGTCGCTAGTATCCACTCATGGCTAAACCGTTAAACAAGGCAATGCACTCATCCGTATCTTTCGTTGTTAGTAGGTTACCTCCTGCAGCTGTGTCGAGCATACTCTGAGTTGCGTACGTCACTCCGTTGTAGAACTTCTCGACAACCGCCCAGTCTTGCAGGCCGTGGTTTGGACATAAAGCAAGTAGATTTTTGAACCTTTCCCACGCCTCGTAGAATCTCTCGGTGTCCTCCATCTGGAAAGAATGAATCTGGTTACGCAAACGAGCGGCCTTAGTCGGAGGATCGTATTTTTCAAGAAATTGGGTCTGCATGGCAGCCCAGGTAGCAATGGATCCCTGTGGGAGGGACTCAAGCCACAGACTCGCATGATCAACGAGTGAGAACGGAAAGATTCGGAGTTTTATGGCCTCTTCGGATACGCCGGCAAGATGAAACGTGTCGCGGACGACAACATTGTTGGTAATGGAATTGCAATTGGCGACTTCAACAGAAAACGGTCGGGAAAGCTTGGTTCGAGGCAAAGCAAGTTTAGACTCAAATTTCAAAGAAATAAAACTTCTATCGGCACCAATATCATATAAAATAGAAGCCAAATGATGGTTCACCAAAAACATACCGTTCACAACATCGTTTGCCACTTGAGCTTGGTTTGCATTTATCATGAAAGCTCGCCCTTGATTTTCATGGTTGACTTGAGGTGCTTGCGTGGGAGGAGGAGGTGGTGCTTGAATGGATTGGATGGGTTGGATGAGTGGTGCATTGAGTTGGGGAAGTTGGGGTTGGTAGGTTTGGACTTGGTAAGCTTGGGTTTGGTAATAAGGTACGGTCATGGTCTGGTTAGCAAGAGCGATGCGAGGAAATTTGTTGCGGAAATGGTTAGGATCGCCACAATTGAAGCAAGCTTGGGGTTATTGGGGTTGGTTTTATGGGTAGGGTGCATATCGGTTTTGGGAATTTTGGGGAATGGTTCTTGGTTGGTTAGGTTGGGTTCGTTGTGCGGACCGGCATGTAGTGTTGAGATGACCCAAACGGGTACAAATGGCACAATGGCGACAGGGCATGTGTGAGGGGTGGTGAAGTTGGCAATTGTCCAACTTATAAACCTGAACATGAACCTTACATACATGAATATATTCCAGGCCACCTTATAAACCAAACCAATACACCATACCAATCACCAACACATTCCCAAACATCTAACCAATCACATATACCAACCTTCAAACTCAAACAAACATATACACCCACAATACAAACCCGAAACCCATTACCAGCAACCAGTTAAAATATCATAGAAAGCTCAACCCATGACACTCAACAAACCCCAATCCCTGATCTATTTCCCATCTCACCAATAAACTCACCTTCCCCTGATGCCAGATTGAGAATACTTGACAGGCATATGAATTTACTTAATGAAAATTGTGATATGGGGAGGGAGAACGAGGAGTTGAAGAAGAAAAATAAAATTTGGAATCCAACAAGCTTTTCTCAGGATTCAAACCCTGGTCAGTTAGGTTGAGAAGACCTCAGTTGCCCTAAAATAGGGGGAGAATTCACCTGTTGCCAGTGTGGTTGATGCTGACATTTTAAAATCCTTGGGTGAGATGTATAGAAGTTATGTTGAGGAGGAGGATGAGGAGTAGGAGAGAGATGAAAAGGGTGGTTATGAAGCAGATGTATCAGAGGATGTGGTGCAGGACTACAATATGAATGGCACTTTAATTAATGATGACATGGTGATTGAAAACAGTGTGGTGAATGAGTAAGAGATGGAGGATAATAATAATGACATAGATGAGAATGTGGATGATGTGGAAGAGATAAACAATGATGAAATTATTTATAATGTGATAGCTGATGAGGGTATGAATGATGAAGGAGATAAAATTGACAAAAAAAACATAATTTGGATCTTGATATACTGTATGGAGAGTTTGAAAATGTTGAGTCTTTCATTATGGTGGAAAAAGAGAAAGAAGTAGATGCTAAACTTAATGATCTATTTGACGAAATAGATAACTTCCGACAACTTCCCACCTACTATGGTGAGGGAAGTAGACCCATCTAGACTTGAAATTATTGATGAAGAAAGAAGGAGGATAAAGGGGGAGCAGATGTATATGAGGATGTGGTGTAGGACTACAATATGAATGACACATCAATTAATGATGACATGGTGATTGAAAACAGTGTGGTGAATGAGGAAGAGATGGAGGATTAATAATAATAATAATGAAGGTGATGAGAATGTGGATGATGTGGAAGAGATAAGCAATGATGAAATTATTTAGAATGTGATAGCTAATGAGGGTATGAATGATGAAGGAGATAAAATTGACAAAAACAACATAATTTGGATCTTGATATACTGTATGGAGAGTTTGAAAATGTTGAGTCTTTAATTATGGTGGAAAAAGAGAAAGAAGTAGATGCTGAACTTGATGAACTTCCCACCTACTATGGTGAGGGAAGTAGGCCCATCTAGACCTGAAACTATTGATGAGGAAAAAAGGAGGATAAAGGGGAAGGCAGTGGCCGAACATGAAGGCCAACTGAAACCCTTAAAACTTAAAAAGGTTCAGCCTAGTGATGATGTCATGTTTGGTGATAAAGCAGCTAAGGATACTATTAAAATACATGATCATATTGTGGGAGAGTGGATGCAGAGGGAAATGATTAACATATTATTATCTGATAAAGAATTAGAGGAACAGAGGCTGCTGATGGAGGAGTTTGAATTGATGATGAAGCTAGAAGAAGAAAAGGGGGAACTTGATTAAGATGTGATTGAAGGGTTGCTAAGGTTGCAGCAGGCTGAGGAGGCTGACAACTCTCTAGAAATTGTTATTTATAAATTCAAGCAATCTGAAACCCCTGAAACAAAATCAAAATCCTCTGAGCCTGAACTGACTATACCCACTGCTACCGATGAGCCCGAAGTTGAAAGTCATGATAAGCAGATGGTGACTAATATTAATGGTAAGAAAATCCACGAAGATAGAGTGAAAAAGGCTAGTGATATGATGAATCAGAGCCTGTTTGATGAGATGAAGAAGGATGAGAAAAGCTGGCCTGCCGACTTGTTAAGATATGTCAGAAAAACAAAAAGATTCGGTGTTGACTACATTCCAGAAGAGGTCATGCCTAAGAGGCAGAAAAAGACTATTCATGTTGTACCTCTTCAGGCAATGAAACCTGATAATTTTGAAAATGAGCCTAAAATCGATGCATTGATTGATCTGTCTTATGATGAAGATGAAGATGAAGAGGCACATGACTTCTCAGGTGGATATGATTGAGATTCACAGAGAAAATATCCAGGCAATGCTTGATAAAACTAAAAGGGAAGATCCCAGAATTATCAGCCTTATGAATCATGGCGTTGAATTCTAAAAATTGGCATTAATGACTAATGAGGATATGGATTCTCTCCTTGAGGAGAAGATAAAAGAACTCAAAAACATAAGGGAGAAGAAGAATAAGAACACTCAAAGATATCTAGCTTTTTTGAGGCTTCACAATTTCTCAGACAGACAATTAAGCCACATGAGCTATGATGATCTTGAAAGTGCTTACAGATCAACAAAGGAGAGAATTGAAAGAGGAAGAGAAGGAAATATTGAGAAAGAAAGCTGCTGATGATAAAAACAAATATGATCAATTATACAAAAAAGTATGGAGGAAAATACAAATTTTTAATTGATCATGGTGTAAGTGTTGAATAGGTTACTAATATGAGCAAGAATGATGTTGAGGAAAAATTCAAGAAAACTTCAAAGAAAATTCATTCTGGTTCCAGTTATGTTAAAAGAAAATCAAGACTGATGAGTTTGGCTAAGAAATAGAAGAAGAAGTGGGAAGATGAGAAAGAGATCTAGTTGGAAATATTGATGACTGCAAGGGGTGAAGGGGAGAAGGTTAAAAAGATGAGTTCTAAAGATAAGATAAATCTATATGAGTCTGAGCTTAAGAAATACAATGAAGAGATGAAAAGTAAGTCAAAACTAAATCAGGCTCGTCCTCTGATTCAAGTGAAAGAGGAATTTCCATGGGAAGATGAGAACATAATAAAAACTTTGAAAGGCTTGATGACGAGCTAGGGTATGGAAGAAAATATCTTTGACAATCTTGGTAAGGCTCAATTGAAAGAATTATTTTATACTAAGAAAGAACATTGGGAGAGGTTGGAGGAAGAACAAAGAAGATTACTATCTTTCCAGTGTGGACCTGTGGGGGAACCAATTCAGACCCAAAGATCTACCCCAACTGAGCATTTTGATAAATAAAGATGGAAATGATTACTACTCTGGCCAAAGAAGGGGGAGACTATTTAAAGATGATTATGATGACAAAAGCTCAAATTGGGAATCTTTTTGAACAATCTTGGCATGTGAGAAGACCTAAACCTATACGGAAATACACTCCAAGGGTCTCCACTGTAAGTGTTCCCATCCCAACAAGATCTACTTTCCAAAGACAACAAAGGCCACCTTCAGATGTGGACCTACCAAAGAAGCTATATTTTGCTTCAAGGACAAAAACCTTGAAAGTGATTATGTCCAATGTTGCTTTGAAGAATATTATTTTCATGGATGATTTTAAGGAATACAAGAAGGAACATCTTGAAAATAGCCAGAATGAATCTACATGATTATCAAGACAGACTTAGATTTTGCTGGACAATAAAGGAATGAACTTTCTAGATACTTAAAAGAACAATCTAGGAAGGGACGTCCTTTACTAAATAAGAAGAGGAAGCTGGAGCTCTCACTTTGAAATAACTAAAAGGCAGAGGAAGATGAATGATATCATGATGATTGAAGCATCTTACAAACATGCAAAAAGATACTCAAACCCTCTATCCAACATTAGAGAATGTGTCAACATGAGCCAGCAGATGTTAAGGCCGAATCATGAAGTCCAGAAAAATGGGAGGATCTCAAAGATCATCTTTGATCATGATACTCAATATTTTATCATGAGAAACTCATATGGCCTTCGATTGGCCTGGAGTTTCTACATGTGGAGGATTTGGATGATATAACTAGATGGAATCTGCCGTCCCAACATCCACACCACAGGGAGATCTCCTTATTTAAAGAAAAGGTTGTTGCTGTAAAATTTGACAGGAGAAAAGAAGCTGGAATCTCAAGGTGATGAATACTTTTATTTTTTGTTCAAGTTTGATATGTAATGTCCATGAGATAGAATTTTGCTATGTAAATGTTTTCTTCAAGTAATGTAATTTTTCTTTTGGAAAATTTGATGTGTATTTTGAACACTGTATGTACCCAATAGGTATTTTGGTGCAGCTGAGTTTGTTCCAATATAGGGGGAGATTGTTGGGATAAGAATATGGTAAAGGTAGATTGGAATCTTCTCAGCCTCCTAGAGAATGGCTAAGTATGGAATCGAGAAAACTTAGACATTCGAGCAAGCTTAAACTTAGTCAAGCAAGGTATTGTGCTTTACGAGCAAGGTTATCTTCTTGAAGTCTTCTACGTATTAGTTCGAGCAAACTACACTTCATAAAGCAAGGTTGTTCTTCAAGTCAAGAAAGATTGGTTTCAAAGCCAACCCTTGACTAAAACAAGCTAAAACCAAGTAATTTGATGGATCGGGCAAGGTTGTTATTAAACAGTAATCCAAGCATACTTGAAGGAAGTTAATGAAGACTTGACCTTGTTCAACCTCGAGCAAGCTACAGTTTCACCAACACACTTGACCTTGTTCAAATAAGTTAAGTAACAAAAACGTTGAAGGGACCCAAGAAGAACATGTTTTCCCTTAGGATACATATCTAGCAAAGTTTGATACTATCATAAAGATTGAAGTCTGCTTGAAGAATATTTTCTTAGAAAAATATTTTATGTAAAGCTTACTCAGAGAACTGTTCCAAGCACACTTAATGGTTACCAGGTTTTATTGAACACCGAGATCCAATCAACATCGATTCATATTGTATTGATTAGATAGTAGATCTAGTTATATGATATGCTTATAGATTAGGTAATTGTAGAATAATAATGTTAACGAAGTAATTGAGAGAGAATAATTGGGCAGCGGTTTGGTATAAAACTTAAATCAATACTTGAAATCTCAAGGAACTAACATGCCTTATATCGATGATGGGATGCCATTCGTTACACATCTCATAATGAATCCATTCGTAATCATTACATAAGTTTTAACATAAGGTATAGCGAATGTGACATTCGTGACAAAACGAGGTATATTATATTCACTATGTAGCAAGTAAACGATAAATCGGTTAATTCGTAGTGCTTAAATGAGTAACCGACCGATACTAATTATGACCCGTATACATACTGAGGGGTTATATACGAGTTATATATATATTATAGAGGCTAACATATTGATATTTAGGCCCCAGTACGTTTAAAACTCTTTAAACGAAAAAGGTTTCGTTTATCGATACGCTATAAGTTTAAAAGCAATCGTTAATATCAAAACGAGCATTGTAGCATCCGTGAAGCCGAAAAAGATTTATAAAACACTTATATGACATGTTCGAGGCAATCCGTGAAAATATTTTGGATTTTTACAACAAGTCAGTACGTTTTTCTTATTTTACAAAAAGAAGCTGAAAAACACTCGTTTTAGCGTTGGTTTTCGCACTCGAACTAGTTTTCTTGCGAAAAACCAAACCCGAACTAAATTTTGGACCGACTTTTATGCGTGGCACGATAACCGAGGCACCATTGGGCCAAAAAGAGGCCCAATGGGCCTTTAATAGTTGCGACCGCAAGTTGGGGGGGGATGGACCCCTTTGTATAGCTTGTTACATAAGTCACACTTTAAAGATATTTTTCACATTCCAAACTATCCATGAACAATCTCAGCTGACTTCTTCATATTTTTCAGCCCAAACCCTAAAGGTAAACCTCTAAATACATGAGATTATATGCTTGATTATTAAGGTTTAATCATGGAAAATTAGTTCTTGATTAGTTTTAAACATGTTTAACCATCCAAAAACCATAAAAATCAAGTAAAACCATGTTTTGATGTTAAACATGTTTACAAACCAGGAACATGTACTTTTTTGGTCAAAAAAGCGGATTAGAACATGAATACAACGTTTTTACGGTTTGAAAGTTCGGTTTGAACCCAAAATCGAAACCCTAATTATCAAGGCTATCACATGGGTTATTTATGCTTGGTTTGATGTTATATGATATGTAGATACACTGAGTTTGCAACCCGAGACCCGGAGAGTCGTTTAAGCTAGCAAAACTCATCGAAAACCGACAAGGTAAACCCGTAACACCTATTTAAGGGCTGTTTCGTATTAGGTTGTGACGTTCTTGTTGTTAGCCTGTGAAAATTTTCAGGGACATTAGGGATTATATAAATGAGTCCCTGTTCAAATTTGGTAATTTTTCGATAAACGGAGAATATTTGGTGAATTTATTTCCGTTTATGAGCGTTTATTTGGGAAAAATAGCTAAACATATTGAAAAATTTTGAAATTTGGTTTTGGAGATTAATATGTGATAGTAAGATCACTGGTAATGTTTGGGGATCATTGGAAATGCCTAAGTATGGTTTGTGCAATTATGATTTAACCGAATTTTAACAGCTGAAAAACGCACAAAAAGGCATTTTTTCAAAAGAGTTACGTTCTAGGGATTTTGCAAGGGCTATGTAATAAAATTGAGGCCATTTGTAAAAATTATCGGATTTTTCGGAGGTCGTTTGATATAAACGGGCCATTTATTACACGATTATAACCTATTAAATGAATTTTTATAAATAAATAATTAATCATAAAATTTTTGAAAATATTTTTATAAAATTCTCTATATTTTAATGTATTTTTACAAAAATTTACATAATTTATATATAAGCACATATTTAGTTATGATTAATCAAAGATTTAAATTATAATTGTTTTAACGAAACCGGCAGTTTTGTGTTTAACGGACCTACTGGTATGTTAAAATGTTAAAAGTGGTCAAATGTCATATTTTTAAATGAAATTGATAAAAACGAACTTTTTACGAGAATTCCGGACAATTCGGGTGGATTGTACGTGTTTTGTATAATCAAACCCGTGTGAAAACGGAAACGAACCCTGCGATCAAACCAGATACCGAAACCTTAAAATTCTTTCATAAATCAAATCATTTTATCAATCAATATATTTACTTAAGTTTTTATGATCTTACCTATTCCCGAAACGCGTAAACGATCAACTGGGCTAGGCTCGGGAAACGGTGAAACTGAGCCAAATCCAGTTTTAAACATTTCATAGTATACAACGTCACAATCTAAGACTATGGTCATGTTCTGGGCCTAACAGCTATACCCAGATTATCTATACAGCCCGATTTAGCTTAAACATTGTACTAGTATTAACGATACGATACCGTTTATAGGAATCAGGCTATAAGCGAGGCACCTGACTTATTGATACATAATTTCTGTGCGAACTACGATAAGGTGACTTTCACGACCCCCACTTTCTAAACTGTTTTACGAACTTTTGGGGTGGAAAGCATGTTTACATATACTTATATACTTGAAAACGTGTGATGATGTGGATTATCTAAGTACTAACACATGACAAGTCCCCACAAACACAAGTGATTAACTTCGTGCCGGTGACGTGTGGATAGTACTATCGGTTTGACAAACCCAACTGACAGAGCCGGTGGGGTATGCCGGAACATGTTAACCCAGTTGCACATTGTCATTTAAACTTATTACATACTGCTATGTGGTGTTAGACATAGTACATACTTGGGCAAAGTGGCTGTTAAATGCCAACGGGAGTGCATGGGCAGGGGTGGCCATGTATTTTAGCTCGTTTCGGTTTCACTTGTGGCTTAGGATAATACATCATACACATACATGTATACATACACACTGTAAACTTTACGAACTCGTATACTGATTTCGTTGATACTCGTGAAACTTGAAACTCACCAACTAGACGTAGTTGACCCGTTTTAACATGCTTTTCAGGTAAAGCAAAAGTGGAATGATTTGCTTACGTGCTTGGTGTTAGAAGGAGAGTTGAACAGCTGTGAATAGACGCAAATATATAATATTAAATAAAAAGCTCGTAAACCGGTTATGTGATTCTCATCTAGTTTGTAAACATAGTACCAACCCATGTAATATGATGTAAATTAGTTTGTGAATTTCTTTATAAACAATATTGTTAATACCAGTATTATGTGTTACATTCCCGTTTTACGCTTCCGCAACTACCTAGTCGGGGTGTGACTGTGAATGACTCATTCGTTATACCCCATTCGTCAACATTCCATGACGAATCGATTAATTATACAGAGAACTAAGGTCCATTCGTTAAACATCCTTAACGAATGGACAAATACAAATAACGATATAGTTCATTCGTTAAACATCCTTAACGAATGAACTGTACAAATAGCGAATAGGCTCACTCGTTAACATCCTTAACAAATGAGTCTTACATAACGAATGGGATTATATTTCCATAAACACCCCTTTAACATTACAATAATAATAAATTACAAACGATAATTACAAAGACTCGAGAAGACAAAACCGTGCACTAACAAACACCCCCTCGTCTTAAGCTCTTTGTATTTAATTACTTGAACCACTTCGTCTTCCAATCTAGAAAACTATGAATCCCGAACGTTGGTATTGTATAGCTCGATCTTAATCTTCTTGACGTTCGATCAGAATCTTGTTCTAAAAAAGCACGTTATTTTTGGTTTCCGATAAGTTAATGAGCCACATTGGGTCGATAACTCGTATAAAGCTGGTCTTCAGTCCTTTACCTAGTACAATGACGTCCTCGCCGGTTCGATTATCGTAATACCATCGATTGAACGATAGGTGAAGACTCTGTGGAAAAGTCTTCACCGGTACACGTTTCATTGTTTTCGATGGTTTAACTTTAAGTACAAGTTTCCTCCAACCCGTACGAGGATAAATTTCATCGATGTACTTACGGGTTGGGACTTGTGGCTTAGAGAACTTAAATCCACGGTTTACCTTGAAAAGCAGATGTTGGTGAAACCATTCTGCTAATCGATCTCCATCGCGATTTATGAACGGCCGGTTGGCGAGCGTACGAACGTCCCACCACGGCAGTGAGAGAATGTCAGTAATGTATTGGTAATTGTCACACCCGGCCCTGAACGGCGGAAACAGCCGGGCGCGCGCGAGTGGGGATTGATAATTAAGCACGGGCCATTGCAAACATTCAAAGTAGGATATTCATTGCGCATGAAATGTTTAATACAAATACATTACATTGTTTAAAGATTACATAAAAACATCCAAGTATAAAAACTGTTGAAGATTTCCACGCCATATCCCCTTTGCGTGGCGGGATCAACCGCGCGCATCGAAGGGATAGAACTAAAATCTTCCAAAAAGCTAGTTTTAGATGTTCAGCGTGAGGTGCTCTAAGTGTGACTCCATGCGCTACCTAGTTATCTCCTGAAAGACACGTAAAACATTTGAATCAGTATAAACTGAGTGAGTTCACAAGTTTTAGTAACTTGATAAATCGTATTGCATCATAGTCTTGATAAAAATCCTTCTAAAACATAATTCTGATAGCATCATTGAAACACATGCTTAGTAAAACATAGTTCTGATAACGTTTCCTTTGATAAATCCGTCCCGCGGGTTACGCGCGAACATTTCTGAGAACCGTGCTCGTCTGTGTAAGTGGCGCTGCCACTACGAGCGAATAATACCGTCCCGCGGGTTACGCGCGGACATTTCTGAAAACCGCGCTCGTCTGTGTAAGTGGCGCTGCCACTACGAGCGAATAATACCGTCCCGCGGGTTACGCGCGGACGTTGTGCCGGAAAACAAGGCGCTCGTCCGCGTAAGAGGAGCGACCTCTACGAGCGGGCTCAATCCCATAGTACTGCCCCGTGACATGCTAGGCACTCGTCTGTGTAAGAGGTGCGACCCCTACGAGTGGGCGGATCAAACCAGCAGTCCCTACCCTTAGAGTTCCAATGGTAAAGTGATCACTTGCTCGAATCTGGTGCACTAACATCGAAAACCATAGATAACCGTTTGCATTGCTCATCATGAAACATAATTTAAACACATAATCGCTTGCATAGCTTGTAAGTATACCATGATAAAACATTATTTCAGTACGTGTCCCTCGCCCCGAAAACAGTTTAAAAATAGTGAAAACAGTGAAAATAGGGGCTGTGAGACTCACCTGTGGTTCTTGTTAAGGGATTAATCGAGATTCGGGTTTTCTTGGTGTTGGCCTCGGAATTGAAGGTCTAGAATACGATTAAATAACAAGTATATATATTAAGATCAAGAAATAGGAGAATATAAGGGTTGGAAAGTAGATCTCAGGGTTATAATCTCGGCTTACCTAGTAACAGGAACGGAATTGAAAATCAAACGGATGCTTGGACGATGATTAGTGCAATTTGCAGTTTTAAGAGAGAAGTTTGAAGTGTGTTTGGGTGATAATTTGGGTTACATATTTATAGGCAAGATTTAGGGAACACAATCCCTTACTTTAGGGGATTGTAATCTTTTCATATCTTGGTGTAATGATGATAAAGTATGGAAATTATTATTATTTATTTAAAAGTGGAGGAGTGGGTAAAAGATTCTAATTTGATTTGGACAGGACATGCAGGTCTGTGGTTGGTGAGAGTAGGGTGGCTGACAGTTGACTTTTCATGTTACAGTATGCTTTTTCAGGTGCTTTTGTCAGTGTACAGTTAAAAAGTAGAAATCTCTGAAACACGCAACTGTTTCCTTTTTGGGCGGGAATAATCCCCTTATATCTGGAGATTAGGCTAAGTGTTCTGCGCGTATAGCTTTGTGCGCATAGCTTTCTACGTGAAGGACATTTCTTTGCTGCGGGTAGGTACGTAACCTTCTCGCAGTCAGGGACATTGAGTTTCATTTGTAGATTCTCCAGGTGGTCTTGGTATTTCAACATAGTGATCAGTTATGTTGAAGTCAATTCCATCTTGGAGCTTCAGACAAACTAACTCTCAATGTTCCCGCCATGCGGGGAGGTTAGTTCTCCTTCCGCACGCGCATAAACGATTTAGGATGCACCCGCCTTAGCATCGTGCGGGATGGTCAACCCATCAGACAACATAAAGTTAAGTTACATGAAAACATAAAGTCAAAACATTCGCGCATGGCGCACATAACATTTGCCCACGCTGGTTCTTACATCGCGCGCTCGCGCAGGGCGCACATAACGTGCCCGCGCTGATTCTAATTTAGCGTGCTCGCGCAGGGCGCACATAACGTGCCCGCGCTGATTCTAATTTAGCGCGCATAATATTCACAATCACCTAATTATTAGGTTGATTACTTAGTTTATAGGGTTGGGAAATTACCGGGTGTCACAGTAATACTGAACCCCGTTCTCCCACTTGACAATACAAACTATTAACTCGGAATCGTATAACCAAGAGACAATATCACTTTTCACTGTCGACATGACTTTGAAAGTGGTCTTCTGATTTGCTTTAGCCCGTGCGGCAGTGTCCAATTGTTGTTCTCGATCAATGTACCAGTAAGCCTCGATAATCTTACGAGCACGTTTGCTACGTTACTCAAACCAACCCAAAATATCAGCATCGGACGGATCAGAGTCCCGTTCTAGCGTCTTGGCTTTGTCCTTTGTTGTCTTTTCTAGATGTCTTCAGCAGCTTTAATGTAGTATTCAGTAATGTAGGAACACCCTTATCAACATTTGAACATTGATATCGATCATGGTATTCCTCTGCTATCACCTCCTCTATCTCTATCTCCTCGTCTTCATATATAAACAACGTTTTCCCACGTGGAATATTCGCATCCAACAACACTTCATCATCATTCACCACCTCAACATCCTCCTCAGCCTCCTATGTGTCAAGTTCTTCATGGTTCAACTCTACTCATAATGAAATATGTTCGCATTTTAGGGCTTGATCAACAAACTCACCTTCTTTGATTACGTCCGCGTTGGCAGTGCTCATCACCACCTCCTTCTTGAAATCCATAAACAAGATGGTGTTGGCTTTGATTGACTCGATAAGTTGAACATTTGTCGAGTCCTGAAAGATCACTATCTATCGATCATTGCCTCCACGTCCACTCCTACTGGTAGCAGCCCGAAAGATGAGAAGTGAGCTGGAGCATCAGGATCGTCATCATCGTTCTTCATTTTCTTCAGAGCGTCGTATTTGCATGTCAACTGAAGGATGAGATCTTCCTGCTCCTTAATCTTCACCCCCGGAGTCGTGACAATATCAGGATGCTCTTTCGTTTCATTCTGAAAGAAGGAAACGTACCCTATCAGACGACGTTGGTTCAGCATCTTCTAGCTCTTGAGCTTGATGATCGACCACCATTTGATTCTCGTATATGTGAATCAAACTCAAGAGCATGTCCATATGATGGTGTTGGAACCCGTATGATTCGTATCAATAACAGTAACAACGAACAGATCTTAGATCTGTGTTTATATCATTAATACGATTAAGGATCTAGCTCATAATTAACATTGATTCAGTGTTACATATGTATATCTATTCTCAATATATTATCTGTATAATATTAGGTGAAGCTTGAGAGAGAGTTTGGACAGAACTTCGTTAATCAACTCAAAACCTCTATTAAATTATGAACAGGAGTTCACTATATATAGAAGGTGATCTGGTTCGCTAACATCCCCTAGCGAACCAGCCTCTCCTTCGTTACATACATAAGCTTAGCGAAACATCCCCTGATTCGTTAACATCCCCTAACGAATCAGGAGGGAATACATTTAATGTAACACCCCGTAACCGCAGCGGAAACGTACACGGGATGCAACAGACACATCTGATATCAACAGCATTGCTTATAAAGAAAATACCACTACATTAATTTATAACATATTACATCGTTGCGAGTTTCATTACTGTCTAGGTGTTACACACATATTTTACCGATAAGACATTAATAAATTCATTACAAAACAAAGAGCAGCAAGCTTCCAACAGGTAGCACAGATAGTTAAGCAAACATCAATCAATCCAACTTGGGCATACCTAGAAAACATGTAAAGGAAACGGGTCAACTACGAATAGTTGGTGAGTTTCACTAATTTAAATAAACACTGACAAATCATTTTAATAATCATTTATTAACAATATAATCATGCTGGGAACTTTGTTACCCCAGAACATTTCCAATATCTTTCTGGGAACTATGTTACCCCAGAACAATAAATACCCCTGGGAACTATGTTACCCCAGAACAATAACAACCCCTGGGAACTATGTTACCCCAGAACAACAATAACCCCTGGGAACTATGTTACCCCAGAATAATAATAACCCCTGGGAACTATGTTACCCCAGAACAACAATAACCCCTGGGAACTATGTTACCCCAGAATAATAATAACCCCTGGGAACTATGTTACCCCAGAACAATAAATACCCCTGGGAACTATGTTACCCCAGAACAATAATAACCCCTGGGAACTATGTTACCCCAGAATAATAATAACCCCTGGGAACTATGTTACCCCAGAACAACAATAACCCCTGGGAACTATGTTACCCCAGAACAATAATACATTATAAACATTTTATATATTCTATGCATCAGCCCATATATATATAAATGTACAAGTATTTCCATACGATCGGTATGTACTTAAATACTTTAAATAAGACATGTTTTCCGCCCCGGGAAAATATAATTAAAACAATTCATTAAAAGGGGCTCGTGAAAACTCACCTTGTTGTGAGTTGGTGAGTAATATAAGGAACAGCTACGTGCCTGGATCTGTAATATAATATCTAGTCGTTACTATAATTCCCATAACTTAAATACATATCAATCGGTACATCTGGGAACATTGTTAACCCAGTACTGTACTCGATTCGGGGACAATGTTAACCCCGTGACACTTCTAAGGACTCGGATTGACATTGCTTAGAGTTTGACAGTCAATTTAGTTAAGGTGATGAAATTATAGCTCGGTTTGACACCCCGTTTGGCCGTGGGGCCCGTTTCCGGTATTTCGGTGCCGGAAACGGTAAAATCGGGTAAAATTACCCAAATCATCCGAATTATTTTCGGATGATTTATTTTTACTTAATTTACTTAGATTTATGAAATAGTCTATTTTTAGAGTTTTCATGTACCAGTCAGCTCGCTTATGCGAACTTTGCCGGTTTACACGTTTTAAGCTTTAAAAACTTGTTTTTATGTTCTTTTTAGCACAAATAATTACCCGATTAGTCTCGGGTCTTGAAATTTTGCACAAAACTTAATTTGACAGTAAGGAATTTTGTAAAAATTTTCCAGATTTATTTTCTTATATTTATATTTATTTATCTATTTTTAAATCTTATTAAAATACTAAATATATCAAAAATACCAAAACACTTTAGAAAAATCCCAAATTTTTCTGGGATGATCTTTATCATCCTCATAACTTTCTGGAATTTTCCCAGATTTATTTTCCTACATTTTCATTTATTTATCTATTTTTAAATCTTGTTAAAACACTAAATATATCAAAAATACCAAAACACTTTAGAAAAATCCCAAATTTTTCTGGGATGATCTTTATCATCCTCATAACTTTCTGGAACTTTCCCAGATTTATTTTCCTACATTTTCATATATTTATCTATTTTCAAATCTTATTAAAATACTAAATATGTCAAAAATACCAAAACACTTTAGAAAAATACCAAATTTTTCTGGGATGATCCTTGTCATCCTCATAACTTTCTGGAATTTTCCAGATTTATTTTCGTAAATTTACATATATTTATCTATTTTCAAATCTTATTAAAATACTAAATATGTCAAAAATACCAAAACACTTTAGAAAAATACCAAATTTTTCTGGGATGATCCTTGTCATCCTCATAACTTTCTGGAATTTTTTCAGATTTTAAAACTCATTTTTCAAGCCCTTTTCACCCAAAACCGAGCTAGAAAGCCCTAGAACTCGTTTCACCGAAAAGCCTACTTAGACTTTTCCAACTGAGCTCAAATTTTGTGGGTGACTTTTATGTGTGATAAAAAGCTTATCTTAAATTTTCCAGAATTTTTCATCATGTTTTGCTATTTTTCACTATTTTTGGCCAAAACCGAGCATTAAATTCACCAAATATTCATCTTTTATCCAAAAATTACCAAAAATTCACAGATCTCATATTTTCATGTGTAGATCATCTCTGTGAAATTTCGTGATCCGACTCTAAGCACACGAAAATCTGTCCAACTTTCTCATACACACGAAAACCGAACTATCTTGTGTTTTCTAGCTTTGGATCACAAGGATCTCGGTTTCTAGCCTTTGCTAGCCGCTAGATACAACACTTACAAGCACAACAACACCACACCAAGCAAACTATACCAACAATCAAGCCATTTCTTTCCTAGTGTCGGTTAGAACATCAAAACAACTATTTTGACCGTAAAAATTCATTCTAAACACTTTTAACTAATTACTTGGATCAAAATCCTTTGTATAACTTGTATACATCCCTTGATCGTGCAAGGATTGGTTCCATCTCGGGTTTTCACCCATATGTCACTTGGAACCCTTTTGTTTCTTGCAAAAATAACTCAAACTAAGTAAATAAAATCAAAGATTATGCAATATAACATGCTTATACCTTCCAATATCTTGGTTAATATGATGAAATTGGATGCAAACTTGAAAGATATGAGAGGGATTTGAGAGAAAATGGGAGAGTTGTTCTTGAGTGAATGGGTTGTAATAAAAAGAAAAGAAAAAAAAATTGTGTGATATTATCAACTTGGCCGATCGGCCAAGTGAGAGGTTGGGGTGGGCCCCCACACTTCAATATTAACCACACACTCGGATTCCCGTAATCCGGATAATGTTGTGGATAATCTGGTTCAGTTCGTTTCTCGTTTAAACTCGTAGTTCGGCTTAAAACGAGCCTAAATTGGTTGTTTTTCGGGTTAAAATAAAATTTATATAAAACTGATTTAAAAACTTTAAAAACTTAACCCATGACATTAAAACATCATATCATTAATAATTACGCATCTTTTTCGGCTTGATTGATCGTCTCTTGCTTGGTTTGGTGTTAAAGGTTTCGTTTATCGTACCGACGTACTAATAAATCGAAATCCTTTTTCTGTGCTATAATTCACTTATCCCGAAGCATTAATACCTCGTAAATATCACTAAACATTATATACTTCGTCTATAATGTAATTCCCGATTCGTTCGGGTTTCAATAATCGTTCATTGGTTAATTGTAATTCCAATACGATTCACTATATAATTGAGTATAATTCATACTGTGAACCATATATATTCATATAAACGTACTATAACTCATATAATCAGTATTAAATAACACGTAAATAGTATATTCCGGCTAGGGTATACCTGGAGTTGCCGGAATCGTTACATTCTCCCCCCGTTATAAAAATTTCGTCCTCGAAATTTTATGCGTCAACTACTTCCTTTTGAGGAAATAGGTGGGGGTATTTCTTCCGAAATTCGTCCTTTCGTTCCCACGTAAATTCTGGGCCTCGTTGCGAATTCCATCTAACCTTGACCAACGAGATCTTATTGTGTCTAAGTTGCTTGATTTTCCCGTCTACTATTTCTATGGGCTCCTCTACAATGTTGAGCCTATCACTTATTTGAACACCCTCTAAGGGTAACACCGATGTCTCATCCGCCAGACATCTTTTCAAATTCGACACATGAAACACGTTATGAACTGCACTTAGTTCCTCAGGCAGTTCTAGTCGGTAAGCTACCGGACCGATCTTTGCAGTAATGTTGAATGGTCCAATGTATCTAGGGGCCAACTTCCCCGCCTTTCCAAATCTGACCACTCCTTTCCAGGGTGATACTTTCAAGTATACCTTTTCACCCTTCTCAAATGACAACGGTTTTCGACGGGTATCAGCATAACTCTTCTGCCGATCCCGCGCGGCTTTCAGGTTGTTCTTAATTTCAAGAATCTTGCTGGTCGTCTCCTGGACCAGATCCGATCTAATGATCTGCGGGTCACCCACTTCAGACCAAAAAAGTGGTGATCGGCACTTCCGCCCATACAATGCTTCATAAGGTGCTGCCTTTATACTGCTGTGATAACTGTTATTATAGGAAAATTCAACGAGTGGGAGATGTTGATCCCAATTTCCCTTAAAGTCCAGTACGCAGGCACGAAGCAAATCCTCCAAAGTTTGAATGGTCCTCTCAGACTGACCATCGGTCTGAGGGTGGTAAGCTGTGCTTAGGTCAATACGTGTTCCCAATGCTTCTTGGACAGCTTGCCAAAGTTTGGAGGTGAAATGGCTATCCCTATCGGAGATGATCGAGATGGGGATGCCATGACGAGACACTATTTCATTTATATAAATTTGCGCAAGTCTCTCAGTGTTAAAAGTATTCCTAATTGGAATAAAATGTGCCGATTTGGTTAATCGATCCACGATTACCCAAATCGCATCATGACCTCGGGGTGTCTTGGGGAGATGTGTCACAAAATCCATTGTGATCTGCTCCCACTTCCATTCGGGAATTTCCGGCTGTTGCAACATTCCCGAAGGTTTCTGGTGTTCCGCCTTAACTCTCGCACACGTCGTACACTTGCCGACGTATGTGGCTAGATCCTTTTTCATACCTGGCCACCAGTAAAATTCTTTCACATCCTTGTACATTTTATCTGATCCCGGATGTATGGAATATTTCGATTTATGTGCTTCATCCATGATCAAATCACGAAGGTCATGGAGGGTCGGGATCCAAATCCGATTTTTGAAATAAAGAATTTCGTCCACACGCTGTTCGAAATTCTTCTCATTCCCGTAAAGTCCTTCTTTATCCAATTGGCCCTCTTTCAACGCCTCGCGTTGAGCGACTCGAATCATATCTGAAAGGTTCGACTGGACTATCATCCCCAAGGCTCGCACGCGTAGTGGCTTGACTCGATCCTTTCTACTCAAGGCATCGGCTACAACGTTAGCCTTGCCGGGGTGATATCGTATGTCACAGTCATAGTCACTCAGCAACTCGACCCATCTTCGTTGCCTCATATTCAGTTCTTTCTGATCGAATATGTGTTGCAAACTTTTATGATCAGTGAATATGGTGCACTTTGTACCGTAGAGATAGTGTCTCCAGATTTTAAGTGCAAAGATGACTGCTCCCAGTTCCAAGTCATGAGTAGTGTAGTTTTTCTCATGAACTTTTAACTGTCGAGACGCATAGGCTATGACCTTTTTATTTTGCATTAACACGCATCCTAACCCTCTACGGGATGCGTCACAATATACAACAAATCCATCGTCTCCGTCGGGGAGACTTAAGATTGGCGCTTGGCACAATCTTTGTTTTAGTGTTTGAAACGCCGTTTCCTGCTCTTCACCCCATTCATATTTCCGATCCTTTTGAGTCAGCAGGGTTAAAGGTTGGGCAATGCTGGAAAAATTCTCAATAAATCGACGATAGTACCCAGCTAAGCCTAAGAATTGGCGGATTTCCTTTGGAGATTTAGGCGCTTGCCAATTCTTAATAGCTTCAACCTTACTCGGATCAACGTGTATTCCTTGGTGGTTTATAACATGACCGAGGAATTGCACCTCTTGTAACCAGAAGTTACACTTGGAGAATTTTGCAAATAACTTCTCCTGATCCAGGAGCTCTAAAACTAACTTTAAGTGTTGCTCGTGCTCCTCTTTACTCTTCGAGTATATCAAAATATCGTCAATAAATACAATGACGAACTTGTCGAGATAGGGTTTACAGACTCGGTTCATGAGATCCATGAACACTGCGGGCGCATTTGTTAGCCCAAAAGGCATAACTAAAAATTCGTAGTGGCCGTAGCGAGTCCGAAACGCGGTTTTTGGGATATCCTCCTCTTGAATTCTAACTTGGTGGTATCCCGATCTAAGATCAATTTTTGAGAAATAGCTCGCACCTTATAGTTGGTCGAACAAATCATCGATTCGGGGAAGAGGATATCTATTTTTGATGGTTAATTTGTTCAATTCCCTGTAGTCAATGCACATTCGAAGGCTTCCGTCCTTCTTTTTCACAAATAGTACAGGTGCACCCCACGGGGAATAACTGGGACGTATAAACCCCTTATCCAACAATTCCTGCAACTGGTTGGATAGTTCTTGCATCTCGGACGGTGCAAGTCTGTAAGGGGCCTTAGCAACAGGGCCAGCTTGTGGTAACAGATCGATTCTGAATTCGACCTGTCGGGTTGGCGGTAATCCAGGAAGTTCCTCTGGAAAAACTTGTGGAAATTCGCGCACCACGGGAATATCGTCCACCCGTTTTTCCTCAGAATCAGCGGCCGTCAGGCTCGCTAGATACGCCACACATCCCTGACGTATATATTTCAACACCTTGAGGTGGGATATAAATGGTATCATGGTGCCGGATTTTTCTCCCTGCACTAATACCTCCTCGTCATCCGACACCCGGATCTTGACGGTTTTCTTTTCACAGTTTATTTCTACCCTATTACGAGCCAACCAATCCATTCCCACTATCACGTCAAAACTACCCAATTCAACCGGTAACAAGTCAATCAGGAAGGATTGTTCGCTCAGAATAAAAGGGCAATTCCGAACAATCCGATTAACTATCATGGTTTTACCGTTAGCAACCTCTACGGTGTAGGGTTCTATGGTTTCACCAATAGGAAGGTTTGCTATCGAAAGGAATCTAACGGAGACAAAACTTCTATCGGCGCCTGTATCAAATAATACAGAAGCGTAATGATCAGAGACGAGGAAGGTACCTGTCACTACGCTGGGGTCCTGGCGCGCCTCGTTCGCTCCCATCACAAATGCCCGGCCTCGCGCCGGATTGGACGCCGATGGCTGACCCGCGAGTTGTCTCCCGTTTCCTCCCTGATTCAGTTTCGGGCAGTTCCTTTTGAAGTGATCCGTGCTGCCGCATTCGTAGCAAGCACGGCTAGTGGTCACCATCTGGTTTCCTTGCGGGTTCTGCTGTCGGGCTGGTTGAGTTCTAAATGGTTGCGCCCGAATAGGTTGTGGTTGACGGTTCAGGTTGTTCAGATTTGTCTTACAATTTGGTGCGTAGTGTCCAACCCTGCCACACCGGTGGCACACCACCTCCTTGCACACGCCACTATGGTGGTAACCACATTTCCCGCATTTAGGAAACGTTCCCCTCTGCGGTTCTTGCCTTCCGCCCGAACTAGTCATGGCATAGCTCTGGGCAGCGGGCCTAGCTCGTTTGTTTTGCTGCTTCTCTCGGATCCTATTGTCATACGTACCTCGCTTTCCCCCAGCCGACTCTCCCGTCGCCTTTATCGATCCGCTCCTTAAGAAATCATACGTGACAATACCAGCCTGTGTCACTGCACCCTCATACGTCTGGTGCCCTCCCGCGTTAACTATGCTCCTCACTACTGGAGTAAGTCCCCAAATATAACGTTCCACCCTTTTTGACTCTGGGGTGACCAACCACGGCACTAATCGTGACAGTTCATTAAACCGGTTGGTATATCCCAAGTGGTCCGCCCCATGCATTTCTAGGTTCCACAACTCATGTTCCAGTTTCTGCAATTCATTCTTTGGGCAGAAATGTTTCAAAACAAGATCCTTAAGCTCTGCCCAGGTCATGCGGTTTGTCGCCGCCTGACCTCGAGTCTGTACTATGGTGTTCCACCATGTCAAGGCATGGTCTGTGAACGTACAGGTGGCGTACTTAACGACACAATCCTCGGGACAGTTGCTGATATTTACCACTGATTCTATTTTCTCTAACCATTTCACTAACCCATTCGGTCCTTCCGACCCGTTAAATTCTAAAGGCTTGCATAACATAAAATCCTTGATTGAACAACCCCTGGATGGTCCAGTGCGGTTGGTCTCTACAGTAGGGATAGGGCCATTACTGTCGGTAGTGACCACCGTAGGCGGTGCGTCAGTACTCGGCATAGTGTTGTCATTCCTTGGAGGATTAGCGTTTTGTTCCCCATCATTATTTATGGGCGTTTGATTGCTCGGAGGGGTTGGATTGGTCGAGTTATTAATACTGGCGGCGATGCGCGATACTATATCCGGTATCGCCGCCTCCAACTGTTGAGCAATCAAACGGCTCACATCTACTTCCGATACTTTCGTTGATCGTTTCGGTGCCATTCTACACAATCATCAAAGAAATATATATAATCAATACCATCTCAAAATATAAAACACAATACATACTTCATTCATTAGTAAACATTGATTCATATTACACAAACATCAATTTACATACTTCCAGTCAACATTACACAACTAAGTTTTAATACAAATGGCCTATGTTGGTATCATCCTCGACATAACCCGTAAAGGGGTCAGTGCTTGAATGATACCCAAAAGTATCGATAATGATATGCCCTACAAGAGACCCCCTATGGGCCAGTAGTTGTACTATAACTAAACAAGATTCACTCCGTGTTAGTATCACCACTAACTACTTACACGGAGTATCAAAAAGCGGTTCAAGATTCTACCATCCAACACGTCTACACATGGTGGTAAACCAACCCCACCAACACCGCCACCAGCACCACCAGCACCGCCATCATAACCCGCATTCGGGTTTCCATCTGGTCGATCAACCAGTGGGAGTATGAGCACTCCCTTTTTAACTGGTTAATAGCATACTGGTGGTCCAGTATGCTGTCCCCGAGGTACGCCCGCCTCTGTACCCCCACGACCAGGGCGGCAGAGTGCTCGTTCACCTGCTCGGTGAGAACACGCAGCCAAGCCGCCAAGTCCCGCTCCTGCCTTGGCAGACCCCACACAGGTAGGGTTGCAGGCTCGGGTTGGGGGCGGGAAGACTCGCCCCGGTGGTATGTGGATCTGGGTGGGGTAACAGTGGGCGGAACATACGGGGCACTGATCCGCGCCGTGAGGCGGGGACCGTATCTGGGGGGAATCGGGGTGGTCTGTGGTGCGGGCGGGGTAGGAGACCTGGTAACCCTAGCAGGGGAGGGTACACTAGCACTCCTAGCTGGGGTGGTCTGTCTAGAAGTACTATGACTAGCCTCCGAAGGCTCGGAGCTGGGTGCTACACTTGGGCTTCCAGAGGCCCCGGAACTAGCCTCTTCCGGGTCCTCTTCCGTCGACACACTAGGTGTTCTTGCCATTATACCTGCACACAAGTTAACAAACATATAGTCCTTTTCGTATTGTAATTCATAATTAAATTAACACATACTTATTTATACAACTTTACCACATAATAATATTATCATATATTTACACATATGTTGCCAATTTTACCTATTTAAGTCCCCCGTGACTTCCCCTGAATTCCCTCGTGCAGACAAGTCTGTTATTATGTTCCGGACCATAATAACCCACTTGTCCATCCAAGTTCATCCCGATCTCGTCACTATATATTATTAGTTGATATTCAGATCCTATAATACTTGAGCTACTGGTTATATTTTAGGTATCTTTTTTTTTCAGACATCCTAATTCTTTATAACCAATGGCTCTGATACCAAGTTCTGTAACACCCCGTAACCGCAGCGGAAACGTACACGGGATGCAACAGACACATCTGATATCAACAGCATTGCTTATAAAGAAAATACCACTACATTAATTTATAACATATTACATCGTTGCGAGTTTCATTACTGTCTAGGTGTTACACACATATTTTACCGATAAGACATTAATAAATTCATTACAAAACAAAGAGCAGCAAGCTTCCAACAGGTAGCACAGATAGTTAAGCAAACATCAATCAATCCAACTTGGGCATACCTAGAAAACATGTAAAGGAAACGGGTCAACTACGAATAGTTGGTGAGTTTCACTAATTTAAATAAACACTGACAAATCATTTTAATAATCATTTATTAACAATATAATCATGCTGGGAACTTTGTTACCCCAGAACATTTCCAATATCTTTCTGGGAACTATGTTACCCCAGAACAATAAATACCCCTGGGAACTATGTTACCCCAGAACAATAACAACCCCTGGGAACTATGTTACCCCAGAACAACAATAACCCCTGGGAACTATGTTACCCCAGAATAATAATAACCCCTGGGAACTATGTTACCCCAGAACAACAATAACCCCTGGGAACTATGTTACCCCAGAATAATAATAACCCCTGGGAACTATGTTACCCCAGAACAATAAATACCCCTGGGAACTATGTTACCCCAGAACAATAATAACCCCTGGGAACTATGTTACCCCAGAATAATAATAACCCCTGGGAACTATGTTACCCCAGAACAACAATAACCCCTGGGAACTATGTTACCCCAGAACAATAATACATTATAAACATTTTATATATTCTATGCATCAGCCCATATATATATAAATGTACAAGTATTTCCATACGATCGGTATGTACTTAAATACTTTAAATAAGACATGTTTTCCGCCCCGGGAAAATATAATTAAAACAATTCATTAAAAGGGGCTCGTGAAAACTCACCTTGTTGTGAGTTGGTGAGTAATATAAGGAACAGCTACGTGCCTGGATCTGTAATATAATATCTAGTCGTTACTATAATTCCCATAACTTAAATACATATCAATCGGTACATCTGGGAACATTGTTAACCCAGTACTGTACTCGATTCGGGGACAATGTTAACCCCGTGACACTTCTAAGGACTCGGATTGACATTGCTTAGAGTTTGACAGTCAATTTAGTTAAGGTGATGAAATTATAGCTCGGTTTGACACCCCGTTTGGCCGTGGGGCCCGTTTCCGGTATTTCGGTGCCGGAAACGGTAAAATCGGGTAAAATTACCCAAATCATCCGAATTATTTTCGGATGATTTATTTTTACTTAATTTACTTAGATTTATGAAATAGTCTATTTTTAGAGTTTTCATGTACCAGTCAGCTCGCTTATGCGAACTTTGCCGGTTTACACGTTTTAAGCTTTAAAAACTTGTTTTTATGTTCTTTTTAGCACAAATAATTACCCGATTAGTCTCGGGTCTTGAAATTTTGCACAAAACTTAATTTGACAGTAAGGAATTTTGTAAAAATTTTCCAGATTTATTTTCTTATATTTATATTTATTTATCTATTTTTAAATCTTATTAAAATACTAAATATATCAAAAATACCAAAACACTTTAGAAAAATCCCAAATTTTTCTGGGATGATCTTTATCATCCTCATAACTTTCTGGAATTTTCCCAGATTTATTTTCCTACATTTTCATTTATTTATCTATTTTTAAATCTTGTTAAAACACTAAATATATCAAAAATACCAAAACACTTTAGAAAAATCCCAAATTTTTCTGGGATGATCTTTATCATCCTCATAACTTTCTGGAATTTTCCCAGATTTATTTTCCTACATTTTCATATATTTATCTATTTTCAAATCTTATTAAAATACTAAATATGTCAAAAATACCAAAACACTTTAGAAAAATACCAAATTTTTCTGGGATGATCCTTGTCATCCTCATAACTTTCTGGAATTTTCCAGATTTATTTTCGTAAATTTACATATATTTATCTATTTTCAAATCTTATTAAAATACTAAATATGTCAAAAATACCAAAACACTTTAGAAAAATACCAAATTTTTCTGGGATGATCCTTGTCATCCTCATAACTTTCTGGAATTTTTCCAGATTTTAAAACTCATTTTTCAAGCCCTTTTCACCCAAAATCGAGCTAGAAAGCCCTAGAACTCGTTTCACCGAAAAGCCTACTTAGACTTTTCCAACTGAGCTCAAATTTTGTGGGTGACTTTTATGTGTGATAAAAAGCTTATCTTAAATTTTCCAGAATTTTTCATCATGTTTTGCTATTTTTCACTATTTTTGGCCAAAACCGAGCATTAAATTCACCAAATATTCATCTTTTATCCAAAAATTACCAAAAATTCACAGATCTCATATTTTCATGTGTAGATCATCTCTGTGAAATTTCGTGATCCGACTCTAAGCACACGAAAATCTGTCCAACTTTCTCATACACACGAAAACCGAACTATCTTGTGTTTTCTAGCTTTGGATCACAAGGATCTCGGTTTCTAGCCTTTGCTAGCCGCTAGATACAACACTTACAAGCACAACAACACCACACCAAGCAAACTATACCAACAATCAAGCCATTTCTTTCCTAGTGTCGGTTAGAACATCAAAACAACTATTTTGACCGTAAAAATTCATTCTAAACACTTTTAACTAATTACTTGGATCAAGATCCTTTGTATAACTTGTATACATCCCTTGATCGTGCAAGGATTGGTTCCATCTCGGGTTTTCACCCATATGTCACTTGGAACCCTTTTGTTTCTTGCAAAAATAACTCAAACTAAGTAAATAAAATCAAAGATTATGCAATATAACATGCTTATACCTTCCAATATCTTGGTTAATATGATGAAATTGGATGCAAACTTGAAAGATATGAGAGGGATTTGAGAGAAAATGGGAGAGTTGTTCTTGAGTGAATGGGTTGTAATAAAAAGAAAAGAAAAAAAAATTGTGTGATATTATCAACTTGGCCGATCGGCCAAGTGAGAGGTTGGGGTGGGCCCCCACACTTCAATATTAACCACACACTCGGATTCCCGTAATCCGGATAATGTTGTGGATAATCTGGTTCAGTTCGTTTCTCGTTTAAACTCGTAGTTCGGCTTAAAACGAGCCTAAATTGGTTGTTTTTCGGGTTAAAATAAAATTTATATAAAACTGATTTAAAAACTTTAAAAACTTAACCCATGACATTAAAACATCATATCATTAATAATTACGCATCTTTTTCGGCTTGATTGATCGTCTCTTGCTTGGTTTGGTGTTAAAGGTTTCGTTTATCGTACCGACGTACTAATAAATCGAAATCCTTTTTCTGTGCTATAATTCACTTATCCCGAAGCATTAATACCTCGTAAATATCACTAAACATTATATACTTCGTCTATAATGTAATTCCCGATTCGTTCGGGTTTCAATAATCGTTCATTGGTTAATTGTAATTCCAATACGATTCACTATATAATTGAGTATAATTCATACTGTGAACCATATATATTCGTATAAACGTACTATAACTCATATAATCAGTATTAAATAACACGTAAATAGTATATTCCGGCTAGGGTATACCTGGAGTTGCCGGAATCGTTACATTTAATGTCTAGTTCGCTAACATCCCCTAGCGAACTAGACTATAACTTAACGAACTAGCTATTAAATAAACTAATTATTACATTAATTAATAAACAAAAACGTTAACGATAATTACAAAGACTCAAGACGAAAAACCGTGCACTAACAGACGCCCCATCATCTTGAGCTCTTTGTCTTTAAATTATTTGAAGCGCTTGGACAGCCAGTCTCTGCAACTATGAATTCCATGCTCATGACACACACGAACGACTCTTTGGAATTACATAGCCAGGTCGTAATCTTCTCGGCGCTCGATCAAAATCTGCTTCCTGTGTAGCACATCATTGTCTGTCTCTGATAAATTAACCAACCACATCAGGTCGATTATCTTAATGAGTTCAGTCTTCAGTCCACGTCCAAGAACAATGACGGCCTCACCAGTACGATTTTCATAGTACCAGCGGTTGAAAGAGAGATGCATATGTTGAGGCATCGTCTTCACATGAACCTTTTTCATCGTCTTCGGCGGCTTCACCTTGTTGATCTTGTTGATCCTGTGGAGGTTGTTCTTGTGGTGGTTGATTTTGTTGTTCTTGATCAGCCATGTTTTACTGTATAAATAAAATTGAATATGAGAAGAGATATCAAAATATATCAACATATCTATAGATGGTGTATATATATATAATTAAAAGATATGTGTAATTAATCTATTTACGCGTATTAGACGATTTAAATCCTTTAACTAAATTAAATGAATATTGGAATTAAGTTAATTAATAAATGTCATTCGTTTGGAATCACACTGATTCGTTACAATAAGATAACGAATCAGGCGATTCTCTATCAAGTAAATACTTTAACGAACTGAACATAGCGAATTACTATTTAATTTTGACGAACTAAACTCTAGTTCGTTATATTTTAAGAGAATCCATATCTGATTCGTTTAACATCTTATTCGCTTAGCTAGTTCGTATACGATCTTAACGAATTGGACACGAAACAGTCCCAATTCTCTAAGATTAACGAATGGTCAAGATAATTAAGACTTGTTCTTTGACCACCTTGGTCAAAGTCAAAATTAAGATGAACAACAATAGTCAACTGTATATCACAGATCCAATTAGGCCATAACTATCGTCGAATCATCAAAATAATGAGCTCATTGAACTCGGAATTCTACTCGTAAACTAAGATGGATGAGATTGAGACTCAGCATCACGAGATACTTAGGTTAAACGAACAGACCATAACCACCGAAAAAAACCAGATACATAATTAACACAGCAAACAACAATCAAATGATGATTAAATTCCACCAAGGGCATCAGAATGACATTCCGATCACAATGATATCTAAATTAACAAGTTTGTCAATACAAATTAAACATAAATGGGGTTTATAAACTCGGAAACCCTTAAACTCTTAACAGTTCATAATTTAACTATTAAATCTTAGCCATTTTTGACGTAAATTAGATCGCCATAATCGGCTATACCTTAGAAATCCAAAGATATCTTAGAAATATCAAAACGTGAAGGTTGAAATTTCAGAGAAAATTTTGAATAAGGTTACTTTAAGGTGAAGGAAGAAGGCGAACAGTAGAGAATTGTTCGTTTTCTTGTCTTTTATAACCTTGCACACAACCCGAGGTACAGCTGGCACGTAGTAGGCACTTCGTTTGTTAATTAACGTTAGCGAATTAGCCCATTCGTTAATTAATTTGTTACCTTAGGTTAGCGAATCACTTCCTGATTCGTTACATTTAGCGAATCAAGATATGATTCGTGGCGTGATTCGTTAAATATGCATAACGAAGGGATGATTCGTTACAGAGTGCGGAAGCGAATTAGGTTGGCGTACCAGAAGCTAGTTCGCTAAAGAATCACCTAGTTCGTTATCCATAAATAACGAATTGGATTTTTTTAACGAAATAAAATCTTTTATGTAATTTTAAATTAAATAACTAAAAGAATTAAATAATAGAATTATCGAGAATCATTTTATCTCGATAACTAAAATACCATAAAAAACGTTTCATTTTTCCGAAACATAACTTAAAAATATTTAAAAAGAAAAAGAAAGAAAATCTTTTTGGTATTTTGTAAAATAAAGAATAAAGAATGTATTTACAGAAGAATATCCGAATCATAAAAATAGACAATATTTTTGTGTTTTTCAATGTTTTTTTCAAACGAAATATATTTTTGTATTTTTGTTGAGTTTTAAGCAGAGAATCATTGTAACACCCCGTAACCGCAGCGGAAACGTAAACGGGATGCAACAGACACCTCTGATATCAACCACATTGTTTATAAAGAAAACTGAATACATTAATATACTTCAAATTACATTATCTCGTATTTCATTACCGTCTAGGTGATACACACGTCATACAATACGATACATAATTCTATTTATTATAATGTATCCTAACATCCCGCACGCAAATCTTACACACATCAAGCACTTAGCACATAAGCAATCACTTCATCTTAATTGTACCTGAAAAGCATGTGAGAAAACGGGTCAACTACGAATAGTTGGTGAGTTTCACAATTTGAGTAAACCATGATAAATCCATATCATAATATAATATTATCGATGTAATTATGCTGAGCCCACAAGTGAAACCTCTGACTATCCACAAACAACCCCCGTGGCATACTCCGCCCACGGACCTGCCCCAAACCGCTATGCCTAACATTACATAGCAAAAATATATATAACAACAAAATAGACATGTGCAACTGGCTGGGAAACATCAGCAAATCCATGCCGGACCAGTTGGGTTTGTCAGACCAATAGTACTATTCACACTCTACCGGCTTTCAGTTAATCACTCGTGTTCCGGGGCCTTAGAATGTTAGCAACTCAGACAATTACCATCTTAGTACATTTCCGTACGATTCCCGTACAATAAAATATATATAAATACACGCAAATCCATGCGTTCAGTATGTACTTAAACATTTCAGTAGTAACATGCTTCCGCCCCGAAAAAATATTTAAAAACAATTTAGAAAAAGGGGCTCGTGAAACTCACCTTAGCACATGCAAGCAGGTAACAACAGTCATTATCAGATAACATGTCCAATCTGTAATATGATCCTTACGATTGTTACTATACAATCACTATTAATATAACTTTAACCGTGTTAACCGGTACATCTGGGGACACTGTTAACCCAGTACTGTACCCATTCCGGGGGCAATGTTAACCCAGAAACACTTCTCCGGACTCAGATTGTGATATCGTTTAGAGTTCAGTAGCCAAATTTCTATTAGTCGTTTTTCCCGTTTTGCGTGCCTAGCACGGTTATCCGTTTTTACGTTTCAAAAATGGGTTTGGTCACACACGACCCGAAAATAGTGGTTGACTGATAATTTAATTAAAGTTGTGAAATTAGAGCTCGGTTTAGACGCCCCGATTGGCCGCGAGACCCGTTTCCGTCTTTGGTGCACCGGAATCTGTTAAATCGTTTAAAATTACCCAAATCATCCGAATTATTTTCGGATGATTTATTTTTACTTATTTAACTCAGTTATATGAAAATAGTTCATTTTTAGGGTTTTTATACACCAGTCAGTTCGTCTACCCGAACTTTGCTGGATTACGCGTTTTATATTATAAAAGTTCACTTTTGTTCCAAATAAATATACGTTCATCCTCGGATCTTGAGATTTTGGACAAATCACTTTTTGACAGTGGGGAATTTTATAAAAATATTTCCAGAATTAATTTTTATATTTAAAATTTATTTATCTATTTTTAAACACCATTTAAACACTAAATATGTCGTAAATACCAAACGACCTTAGAAAAATCCCAGGTTTTTCCTGGATGACCCCTGCCATCCACATAGTCCCCTGTAATTTTTCCAGAACCAAAATCTCTTTTTACATGCCATTTTCACTAAAACCGAGCTAGAAAACCTTAGAACTCGTTTAACCGTAAAGCCTTCTTAGACTTCTCCAACTGATCTAAAATTTTGTGTGTGACTTATACATTTTATAAAAAGCTTATCCGGAATTTTCCAGATTTTTTCATGATATTTAACTATTTTTCACCATTTTTAGCCAAAACCGAGCATTAAATTCACCAAATATTCATCCTTTGTCCAAAAATTACCAAAAATTCACAGAACTCATATTTTCATGTGTAGATCATCTCTGTAAAATTTCATGACCTAAATCTAAACCGTCAACAATCTGTCCAAAAACTCATAACCGAACATAAACCGAATATACCTTTTGTTTTCCGCCACTACAAGCTACACACTCGTCTTTCCGCCTTATTTACCACTAAATACAGAACCTACAACCAACATACCACAATACCAAGCAAGTTACACTCACGATCAAGCCTCTTACACTATAGTTTCGGTTATTGTTTCAAAACTAAAGTTTAAACCGTAAAAATTCGTTTTTGGTTCGTTTAACTCCTTTCTTGGACCAAGATCCCTTGTATAACCCGTATACATCACTTGATCATGCAAGAATCGGTTTTCATCTTTGAAACCTCATTTTCTTGCAAATAAACTCAAGAAACGAAGATGAACACGTAAATAACTCGATTTTACCTCGGTTTTTTGCTAAAAACTCGGGTTTTAGATGATCTTGTGGAGAGGAAAGGAAGAACATGGAATGTTTGATTAAAAAAAATAACAAGTAATGGGGTAACACCCCCTTATGTCCGATCGGTTTAGATGGGGGGTGGGGTGGGACCCACTTCACCATTCTTAGCCACATGTTTGGATTTTCGAAATCTGGATAATGTTTTGGATAATCTGGTTCAATTCGTTTTTCGGTTAAATGTCTAATTCGGCTTAAAACGAGGCAAAAACGGTCGTTTTTCGGCTTAAAAATGAAATTTATATAAAACCGATTTAAAAACTTTAAAAACTTAAACCATGACATTTATTAACTTAAAACATCATATTATTAATAATTGTGCATCTTTTTCGGCTTGATCGATTGTCTCTTGCTTGGTTTGGTATTAAAGGTTTCGTTTAATGTACCGACGTACCATTAAATCGAAGTTTCTTTTTCTGTGCCGTACTTTACTTATCCCGAAGCATTAATGCTTCGTAAAATCACTAAATATTATAGATATCGTCTATAATTGAACCCTCGATTCGTTCGGGTTTCAATAACTATCGATCGATTAATCACATATTCAATACGATGAATTATATATTCACGTACAATCAATACAGTGAACCATGTATTCTCGTATAATTACTATGGTAATTCATGTACCCGACATTAAATATAACGTAACTACTGTCTACCGGTTAGGGTATCCCTGGTTTCGTCGGAATTGTTACAATCATATTGACCAAATTGCCCTTCCATCACAGTTTTATATTTCAGGGATATTATGACCGGCGATAAGTCGGTCATTGGTATTGTTATTCTTGAAATCTGGATAATGTTTTGGATAATCTGGTTCAGTTCGTTTTTCGGTTAAATGTCTAATTCGGCTTAAAACGAGGCTAAAACGGTCGTTTTTAGGCTTAAAAATGAAATTTATATAAAACCGATTTAAAAACTTTAAAAACTTAAACCATGACATTTACTAACTTAAAACATCATATTATTAATAATTGTGCATCTTTTTCGGCTTGATCGATCGTCTATTGCTTGGTTTGGTATTAAATGTTTCGTTTAATGTACCGACGTACCATTAAATCGAAGTTTCTTTTTCTGTGCCGTACTTTACTTATCCCGAAGCATTAATGCTTCGTAAAATCACTAAATATTATAGATATCGTCTATAATTGAACCCTCGATTCGTTCGGGTTTCAATAACTATCGATCGATTAATCGAATATTCAATACGATGAATTATATATTCACGTACAATCAATACAGTGAACCATGTATTCTCGTATAATTACTATGGTAATTCATGTACCCGACATTAAATATAACGTAACTACTGTCTACCGGTTAGGGTATCCCTGGTTTCGTCAGAATTGTTACATTCTCCCCCCGTTAAGAAATTTCGTCCTCGAAATTTTTACACGCCCACTATCCCCTTCCGAGAGAAAGGTGGGGGTTTTTCCTTCAGAATTCACCCTCGCGTTACCAGGTATAATCTGGTCCTCGCTGTGAATTCCACTTAATCTTAATCAATAAAGCTCGGTGTGTCCAAACTGTTTAGTTTTCCCGTCTACTATCTCTACGGAATTATATATGATATTAAGCATGTTTTCTATGAGTACCCCCATTACTAGTACTTTCGTTGCCTCATCGCTTAGGTACTTATCAATCCGTATACATGGCAAAACATCATGTATAGTACTTAGCCCCTGGAGTACTTTAATCGATAAACTAAATGACCAATCATGGAGATAGTCTCATGAGGTCCTATATATTAAGGAGCTATTTTCGGTTTTGCCAAACCTCATATCACCTCTCTAAGGTGATGCCTTAAAAATGCCATGTCACCTCCTTCCAGTGACAATGGTTTCCTATGAATGTTGGCATAAATCCTTTGCCAATCTCGCGCTGCTCTCAACTTATCTTAAATATTATAAAGCCGATTGGTTGTTTCTCGAATCAATTCAAATCTTATGGCTTGAGTGACGCCCATTTTCAGTTCAACAAATTGGTGATAATTACTTCCCCCATAGAATGCTTCAAGCTCTCGATGCTTCCTTCCCCGCCTTCCAATAATGGAAGTGGGATGACCATTTCGATCTGAGATCATTGAAAATGGTACTCCACGACGAGTTACCATTTCACCATCAGGAATCTGGGCGAGAATTCATTGTGGTAATCGTCATGGATTGGGATGAAATGCGAGGATTGGTTAATCGATCCGCGATTACTCAAATTGCATCATGTCCTCGGGACGTCTTAGGGAGATGTGTCACAAAATCCATCGTGAATTGCTCCCACTTCCATTCGGGAATTTCCGGTTGTTGTAACATCCCTGAGGGTTTCTGGTGCTCCGCCTTAACTCTCGCACAAGTCGTACACTTACCGACAAACGTTGCTATATCCTTTTTTCATACCCGGCCACCAGTAAAACTCCTTCACATCCTTGTACATCTTATCCGATCCCGGATGTATGGAATATTTCGATCTATGCGCTTCGTCCATTATTAATTCACGAAAGTCATGGAGGGTCGGGATCCAAACCCGATTTTTGAAATAGAGAATTTCGTCCACGCGCTGTTCGAAATTCTTCTCATTGCCGTAAAGTCCCTCCTTTTCCATTTGTTCCTCTTTCAACGCCTCACGTTGAGCGACTCGAATCAGGTCCGAAAGGTTCGACTGGACTATCATCCTCAGCGCTCGCACTCGCAATGGCTTAACCCGATCTTTCCTACTCAAGGCATCGGCTACGACGTTAGCCTTGCCGAGGTGATAACGGATGTCACAGTCATAATCGCTTAACAACTCGACCCATCTTCGTTGAATATGAGATTGCGGTCTCTTATCATCTATAAAATTTGCACATTTGCGTCGTACAAAGGATTATAAGTTGGGTAATGTTAAAAAATTCTTCAATAAACCGCTGATAGTCTCCGGCTAGTCCTAAAAATTGGCGCATTTCCTTTGGCGCCTTGGGTGACTGCCAATTTTAATGGTTTCTACCTTACTCGGATCAACGTGTATTCCTTGATGGTTTACAACGTGACCGAGGAATTGCACTTCTTGTAACCAGAAGTTACACTTGGAGAATTTTGCATACAACTTCTCCTGATTCAGAAGCTCTAAAATATGCTCAAGTGTCGCTCGTGCTCTTCTTTACTTTTCGAGTAGATCAAAATATCGTCAATAAACATGATGACGAATTTGTCGAGGTAGGGTTTACAGACTCGATTCATGAGGTCCATGAACACTGCCGGCGCATTTGTTAGCCCGAAAGGCATAACTAAGAACTCGTAATGGCCGTAGGGAGTCCGACACGCTGTTGTTGCAACGTCCTCCTCTTGGATTTTTCATTTGGTGATAACTATATCTAAGATCAATTTTCTAAAAATAAATCGCTCCTTGCAGTTGGTTAAACAGATCATTTACTTCGAAGAAGTGAATACCTATACTTGATCGTCACTTTATTCAGTTCTCCCTAATCAATACATATCCTAACACCTCTGTCCTTCATTTTACAAATAACACTGGTGCACCCCATGGTGACTAACTAGGTCGTATAAAACCTTTATCCAATAATTCTTGCATTTCAGTTGGTGCAAGTCGGTAAGATGCTTTAGCAACAGGGCCAGCTTGAGGTATTAAATCGATTCTGAATTCGACCTGTCGGGTTGGCGGTAATCCAGGAAGTTCTTATGGGAAAACTTCTGGATATTTACGTATCACCGAAACATCTTCTATATATTTTCTTTTAAATCTGTGGCAATCACGTTTGTTAAATACACCACGTCTTCTTGACGTAATTATTATAACATCTCAAGACGAGATTAGAGTGGTAACATAATACCGTACACTTTTCTCAGTATCTAATCGCTTCATCGTCCGAAATAGAGCTTCTAATCATCTTCTTTTCATATTTGATTTTAGCTTCATGTTGAGTTAGCCAATCCATGTTAACTATTACGTCAAAACTTCTTAACTTTACTGGTCGTAGGTCAATAAGGAAAGGTTAATCTTTCAGAATAGTAGGACAATTCCGAACAATTTAGTTAACCATTAGGGATTTACCGTTAGCGATTCTACAGTATAAGGTTCTATAGTTTCACTAATCGGTATCTTTCCAAATGATAGGAGGTTAACAGGAACTAACTTCTATCGACGACCATAAAAATATCACTGAAGCCTATTGATTTAAAACTACAACATACTTAATACCACTTTGGAATCATGACGTGCTTTATTCGAATTACTCACAAAAGCACGGCTCCTTGCTTGATCAGAGGTTGATGCTTGTCATGAGGTTTGTCTTCCAACGACACCTTGGTTCAACTTGGGCAATCTCTCTTGAAACGTTCTGTACTGCCACAGTCATAGCAAGTACAACTGTTTGGCGTTATTTGATTTCCTTGGATGGATTGTTATTGAAGCTGTTGGGTTCGGAGTGGTTGTACACGAATGGGTTGGGGTTGCCGGTTCACAAGGCTTTAATTGGTTCTACAATTGGGGCATTACGTCCATCTTTACCACACTTGTGGCCTACTATCACTCGACATTCTTCTTCCTGCCGATAACCATATTTTCCACATTTAGGGAAGGACCCTTCATGTGGTTCATGTTTTCACACCGGAACTAGTCTTAGTATAATTCTGGGTTGTAGGACATACCTACTTACTCAAAAGCCTATCTTGCACTATACCTTTATCATTTCTCTTCTTTAACACTCGACGTCTCACCTAACGTCCTTCCAGTCCGCTTCCCATGGAGTCAAATATATCAATGCTGGCTTGTGACACAACCCTTCCAAAGGTTGTATATTTTACATGATTGACTATACTCCTTATCGTGGAGTTAGTCCCCAATATAGCGCTCACTTCGCTTAGTTTCAGGAGTAATTAGCCATGTTACCAGACATGACAATTCCTTCAAACGATTAGCGTGTTCTAAGTGATCAGCACACAACATTTCTATCTTCCATAGCTCGGTTTCCAATTTCTGAACTTAATTACTCGAATAAAAGTGCTCTAGCACAAGAATTTTAAATTTCGACCATATCATCTGAGTAATAATTTTCTAACTATAATTTTGTATCATCGTGTTCCATCACGATACAACATAATCTACCAACATATCTGTAGCATATTTCGCTACACAATGTTCTAGGCTCTTACCAATAACCTTAACAATTTCGATCTTTTCTACCCACTCGCTAATCTATTCCTCCATTTACCATCAGTAAACTATTAATAATTTCCTTAACGCAACCAACAAACATAGCCTTCATACCGGATCTAATTCATTACGACTACTATTCATGTTTAGTTTATAACTAATACTTGTAGTCATAATAGTATTCGGTGGGACATTATCACTCTTAGTAATACCACTAAGAATTGAAATATTCATATTCATGTGATTGCTCGATCCATAATTCTGCGATCACATTTGCATCAACACTAGCAGTGATCTGTGATACGACATTCGGTATCATCATCTGCTATCTTTGAGCAATCAACTGAATCATATCAATCTCCATCATTGGAGTTACTCTCTTTATGTCATTCTGCCGTACCCATCTCGTACGCAGTAATCAATACTAATCTCACCGTATAACTCGTTACCAGCTCAATCATAACAGCAAGTACTCATACACACCAAATATTATCATACATATTACACATACCAGTATCTAGTATATATGTCCCACAAATATAATAACATATAGACTTAACCTGACGTCGGTTAACGTTTAAATATGTTTCATAACCCTTGTCACCAACTGACATATAGATCTTTCTCAACAAAGATTAATGTTTAATATGCTTGATTTCAATATCCTTCTGCATGTCAGCATAACCGATACATGCTCACCGTGAGCACCAAACGATTACGTACCACGGAGTTATAATATCCGTGTCCATTTGTATACCCGGCATACACGGTATACCACCTACGAACGAACAACCAACTATGCTATAATGATTCCAACACCTCTTTGTGTATGGGTAATCATTCTATTCGAGTATGCATGGGTATAGGCATCTAACGGATGTAAGGATAACATAGGGAGTTGCAAGGTTCAAGGTAATCGCGCAACCCATGTTGCCTTCAAATATTATCAATTACTATCATGGGAAACTCTATCACTTGCTCAGTCAATGTCCTCAGGCGTTCTAGGTTTGCTAAAATCGGTAATTCTCGATCTGGAGGTGGTATGTCTCATATGTTTGAGAGTGAGAAATACGCATATATATTTCTATATATATTATTTTTATCTGCTCATTTATTATCAAATTTATTATTATTATTATTGATTTATTTTATTTTTTTTACTTATTTATTTATTTATTTATTTATTTACCTTAATGGAATAGGAATGGGTTCAGGTACAGATCCGTCCGTGCGTGAGGGTCGGCGGTTCGGGTGAACATAGGGGGTTATTAAGATATACGGTACCGGTATTGGTAGGGTAAGGGATTTATTAATTTTGGTTGGGAGTGACGGTTACTAGATATTTCTGGTTAATGTCAAACAGGAGATCTAACTTGGTACTATCATAACTATGGCCCGATAAGTCAGACTTATCATCAACCGATGCTCTAGAAAATTCAGCATCCTCGGTACTTTTATTATTTCATCCCCCGGTTCCTTATCCGGGTCCTATTTTTCAATACATGTACCCACGAGATATGTACATACATATATATACACATTAGCACGCATAAATAATATTATATACTTTACACATATGTTGCCATTTTTACCTATTAATGTTCCCCGTGACTTCCTCTGAATTCCCTCGTGCGGACAAGTCTGTTATTATGTTCCGGACCATAATAACTCACTTGTCCATCCAAGTTCATCCAGATCTCGTCACTATAAATTATTAGTTGATATTCAGATCCTATAATACTTGAGCTACTGGTTATATTTTAGGTATCTTTTAAAGACATCCTAATTCTTTATAACCAATGGCTCTGATACCAAGTTCTGTAACACCCCGTAACCGCAGCGGAAACGTAAACGGGATGCAACAGACACCTCTGATATCAACCACATTGTTTATAAAGAAAACTGAATACATTAATATACTTCAAATTACATTATCTCGTATTTCATTACCGTCTAGGTGATACACACATCATACAATACGATACATAATTCTATTTATTATAATGTATCCTAACATCCCGCACGCAAATCTTACACACATCAAGCACTTAGCACATAAGCAATCACTTCATCTTAATTGTACCTGAAAAGCATGTGAGAAAACGGGTCAACTACGAATAGTTGGTGAGTTTCACAATTTGAGTAAACCATGATAAATCCATATCATAATATAATATTATCGATGTAATTATGCTGAGCCCACAAGTGAAACCTCTGACTATCCACAAACAACCCCCGTGGCATACTCCGCCCACGGACCTGCCCCAAACCGCTATGCCTAACATTACATAGCAAAAATATATATAACAACAAAATAGACATGTGCAACTGGCTGGGAAACATCAGCAAATCCATGCCGGACCAGTTGGGTTTGTCAGACTAATAGTACTATTCACACTCTACCGGCTTTCAGTTAATCACTCGTGTTCCGGGGCCTTAGAATGTTAGCAACTCAGACAATTACCATCTTAGTACATTTCCGTACGATTCCCGTACAATAAAATATATATAAATACACGCAAATCCATGCGTTCAGTATGTACTTAAACATTTCAGTAGTAACATGCTTCCGCCCCGAAAAAATATTTAAAAACAATTCAGAAAAAGGGGCTCGTGAAACTCACCTTAGCACATGCAAGCAGGTAACAACAGTCATTATCAGATAACATGTCCAATCTGTAATATGATCCTTACGATTGTTACTATACAATCACTATTAATATAACTTTAACCGTGTTAACCGGTACATCTGGGGACACTGTTAACCCAGTACTGTACCCATTCCGGGGGCAATGTTAACCCAGAAACACTTCTCCGGACTCAGATTGTGATATCGTTTAGAGTTCAGTAGCCAAATTTCTATTAGTCGTTTTTCCCGTTTTGCGTGCCTAGCACGGTTATCCGTTTTTACGTTTCAAAAATGGGTTTGGTCACACACGACCCGAAAATAGTGGTTGACTGATAATTTAATTAAAGTTGTGAAATTAGAGCTCGGTTTAGACGCCCCGATTGGCCGCGAGACCCGTTTCCGTCTTTGGTGCACCGGAATCTGTTAAATCGTTTAAAATTACCCAAATCATCCGAATTATTTTCGGATAATTTATTTTTACTTATTTAACTCAGTTATATGAAAATAGTTCATTTTTAGGGTTTTTATACACCAGTCAGTTCGTCTACCCGAACTTTGCTGGATTACGCGTTTTATATTATAAAAGTTCACTTTTGTTCCAAATAAATATCCGTTCATCCTCGGATCTTGAGATTTTGCACAAATCACTTTTTGACAGTGGGGAATTTTATAAAAGTATTTCCAGATTTAATTTTTTATATTTAAAATTTATTTATCTATTTTTAAACACCATTTAAACACTAAATATGTCGTAAATACCAAACGACCTTAGAAAAATCCCAAATTTTTCTTGGATGACCCCTGCCATCCACATAGTCCCCTGTAATTTTTCCAGAACCAAAATATCTATTTACTTGCCATTTTCACTAAAACCGAACTAGAAAACCCTAGAACTCGTTTAACCGAAAAGCCTTCTTAGACTTCTCCAACTGACCTAAATTTTGTGTGTGACTTATACATGTTATAAAAAGCTTATCTGGAATTTTCCAGAATTTTTCATGATATTTAACTATTTTTCACCATTTTTAGCGAAAACCGAGCATTAAATTCACCAAATATTCATCCTTTGTCCAAAAATTACCAAAAATTCACAGAACTCATATTTTCATGTGTAGATCATCTCTGTAAAATTTCATGACCTAACTCTAAACCGTCAACAATCTGTCCAAAAACTCATAACCGAACATAAACCGAATATACCTTTTGTTTTCCGCCACTACAAGCTACACACTCGTCTTTCCGCCTTATTTACCACTAAATACAGAATCTACAACCAACATACCACAATACCAAGCAAGTTACACTCACGATCAAGCCTTTTACACTATAGTTTCGGTTATTGTTTCAAAACTAAAGTTTAAACCGTAAAAATTCGTTTTTGGTTCGTTTAACTCCTTTCTTGGACCAAGATCCCTTGTATAACCCGTATACATCACTTGATCATGCAAGAATCGGTTTTCATCTTTGAAACCTCATTTTCTTGCAAATAAACTCAAGAAACGAAGAAGAACACGTAAATAACTCGATTTTTACCTCGGTTTTCTTGCTAAAAACTCGGGTTTTTAGATGATCTTGTGGAGAGGAAAGGAAGAACATGGAATGTTTGATTAAAAAAAATAACAAGTAATGGGGTAACACCCCCTTATGTCCGATCGGTTTAGATGGGGGGTGGGGTGGGACTCACTTCTCCATTCTTAGCCACATGTTTGGATTCTTGAAATCTGGATAATGTTTTGGATAATCTGGTTCTGTTCGTTTTTTGGTTAAATGTCTAATTCGGCTTAAAACGAGGCTAAAACGGTCGTTTTTCGGCTTAAAAATGAAATTTATATAAAACCGATTTAAAAACTTTAAAAACTTAAACCATGACATTTACTAACTTAAAACATCATATTATTAATAATTGTGCATCTTTTTCGGCTTGATCGATCGTCTATTGCTTGGTTTGGTATTAAATGTTTCGTTTAATGTACCGACGTACCATTAAATCGAAGTTTCTTTGTCTGTGCCGTACTTTACTTATCCCGAAGCATTAATGCTTCGTAAAATCACTAAATATTATAGATATCGTCTATAATTGAACCCTCGATTCGTTCGGGTTTCAATAACTATCGATCGATTAATCGCATATTCAATACGATGAATTATATATTCACGTACAATCAATACAGTGAACCATGTATTCTCGTATAATTACTATGGTAATTCATGTACCCGACATTAAATATAACGTAACTACTGTCTACCGGTTAGGGTATCCCTGGTTTCGTCGGAATTGTTACAATCATATTGACCAAATTGCCCTTCCATCACAGTTTTATATTTCAGGGATATTATGACCGGCGATAAGTCGGTCATTGGTATTGTTATTCACATAAATCTAATAACACACATTCAAGTATTTTTGTGATATAATTAATTTGTTCAATTAAAGCATAAAATATCAGAAACTATCAGCCTCTAATCTCGGTTCAAGCTTAATTTGATTTTTGCCAAATCACCCCAACTTAACTTAAACCATTATATTGTCGATCAAAATTTTTGATACCAGTTTTGAAATTTTGAGCAATGCATCAAGTTTCCTTTACTGTGAGTGAGTATGCACGAGTCCATCTGTCGGCTTACATACATTGTATCCCCTGGTGTCCGTTTCTTAATGGTATTAAGACGCGCGCAAGGGAGGAACAAATGTATGAGTAAAGGCGGATTTTGATCAAGTCAGTAATTTGGAAGTTTGTACTAAGTAAAGCAGTGATCAAGTTTAATGACTTTGGGTTTCCTCTAGAAAGCGAGTGAAATATTCATGCTTATGAACACCCAGATGATTAAGCCGCATAAAGACTCACAGTGTCCAGAATCCTAACGCTTGTTATTTGCTTTATTTTATTTTTGGGTGATCAACAAATATAAGGCTTGAGTATGACTGGTTATTACATTTCTGTCATCCTCACCGAGACTTTTGCTAGAGACTAACACCCCTTTCAATTTGGCGTTCCTTTATGTTTATATCACATACTTTATTGTACTGGGTTGTTTTAAGACCTACCAATGCACCAATGCAATTAAGCACACAGTCTTTTAAGCTTACTTTTTGCTGGATTTGGGGTCAAGATAACCAATGTACTATCATGTTCTCTTTTTGCTTCAAAAACTCAAAATTTTGAAAAGCATAAAATAAAGAAAAAATAAATTTAATCGCCCCAGTTAACTTAAGTTTATAAATAAATGGCTAACCATCAATTCACAAGTGAATAATAGGACCAAGACATGCAAGCATGCTTCGCAAACTTAAATAACCGACATAATTTTCAGCGAGAAAATAATCTAAAAACGCTTGCAAAAATCTTTTTGGTTTTTCTCTATACAAACTTTAAAAACACAATATTTTTTTCTTTTTCAATTTTCTTATAAACACAATAAACTTCACAATCTTTTTGGATTTTCGGATTTTTCTGTACAAACATAAATCACATTCTTTTTGGTTTTTCAAAATTTTAAAATGTTTTTGGTTTTTCTAAATATTTAAAAGAAAAACATTAAAGAACGGAAATCACAATATTTTTGAATTTTGAAATTTTTAATGTTTTTGGATTTTATCTATACAAACGAAAAACACACTCTATTTGTATTTTCTAGATTTTCACCCCTAAAACCAAAATAAATTTTAAAAGAAAAATATGACAGAAAATAAAGATAGTCATCCTTGTTTAAGGATATCAGCGAGGGTCTTCAATCCGTTTAAATCAAGGAAAAATTTAAAACCCGTTTTGTCAAGAGCTTTAGTAAACAGATCGGCTTTCTGAAAGTCAGTATGTACTTTCTCAAGGTCAATCAACTTCTTCTCAAAGCAATCCCGTATAAAGTGATATCGAATTTCGATATGTTTTGTTTTCGAATATTTTACGGGATTCTTTGTGATAGAAATTGCAGCAGAATTATCAATCAAAATAGGAGTAGTAAGAAACTTCAAACCGTAGTCACGAAGATGTTGTTGTATCCACAAAACCTGGGAACAACAACTCGAGGCTGCAACATACTCAACTTCGGCGGTTGAAGTGGAGACCGTTGTCTGCTTCTTACACTGCCAGGAAACAAGCCGTTTTCCTAAAAATTGACATCCTGCAGTCGTTGATTTGAAGTTGATCTTGCATCCTCCATAGTCTGAGTCTGAGTAGGCAGTAAGATTGAAAGTATAATCCTTGGGGTACCATAACCCGATGTCTGGATTTCCCCTCAAATACTGAAGAATTCTCTTGACTGCAGCTAGGTGAGTCACTCGTGGACTTGCTTGATACCTAGCACAAAGACAAACAACAAACATAATATCAGGGCGAGAAGCCGTTAAATACATTAAAGAACCGATCATGGCACGATAGAAGGTGGGATCAACGGAATCCTCCAATTCATCCGGTGATAAATTGTGCCCTACTGAAAGAGGAGTAGATGGGATTTTTCCGGCAGAAATCTTGAATCGGCTCAAGACGTCGTTCACATACTTAGTCTGGTGAATAAAAATTCCGTGAGCAGACTGGTGAACCTGCAACCCTAAAAAAAAATTCATCTCTCCCATCGAGCTCATTTCGAACTTTGTTTGCATGGACTTCTCGAACTCCTTACACAATGTGTCATTTATAGACCTAAAAATAATATCGTCGACATAAATCTGGACTAGGAGAAGATCGTCACCAACAGTTTTATGAAATAAAGTGCAGTCGACAGTCCCTCGTTTGAAGCCATTATCAGTCAGATGGTCGGCAAGCGTGCCATACCAAGCTCTCGGGGCTTGATGTAGACCATACAGGGCCTTGTTTAATCGGTAAACACGGTTCGGATAATCAGGATCTTCAAAACCAGGAGGCTGTAAAACAAACACTTCCTCGTGTAATTCACCATTGAGAAAAGCACTTTTAACATCCATTTGATAGACCTTGATATTCTTATAAGCTGCATATGCCAGGAAGATTCGAATCGACTCTAATCTTGCAACTGGAGAATATACCTCTGTGTAATCAATACCCTCTTGCTGATGAAAACCTTGCACCACTAAACGTGCTTTGTTTCTGACAATCACCCCTCGATCGTCTTTCTTATAATTAAATACCCACTTAGTCGGAATGGCTTTCTTGACTCTAGCAGGTTTGTCTATTAACTCCCATACACCCAAACGTGCAAATTGCTGTAATTCTTCTTGCATAGCTTCTACCCAAGAAGGATTGTCAAGTGCCTTACGATCTGTCGTTGGCTCAACTTGAGATAGAAAGCAAGAGAGTTTAGAAAGATTTACAATTCCCGAAGAATATAAGTTAGTGTAAGCACACAATATGTTATTATCACTTGACGAAGCAACTTGATGACGTGTACGAACGCCCACATCAAGTTCTCCAATGATGTTTTCCTGTGGATGATATCCATGAATCCGAAGAGTGGGATTCTCAGGAACAACAACATTATCAAATAAGTTAGTGCAATGTTCACCTAACTCGGGAGATGAAACATTAACACTGTCAAGGTCAATAACTTGATCTTCAGCTTGATCATCATCAGAAGAAGTAGAAACATTATCAATAGCAACTGGAGAAACAACTTGAGGTTCTTCAGTTGGAGCATCTGGTTGAGCTTCAACATCATTAGAATTTGAAAATCTTGGAATGGTCAAATGATCTTCAAAGTATGCTCGAACCAGATCTTCGTCGATGTCTTCAGTCGAAGTAGTAAATGAATTAAATAAACTATCGTAGTCAAACATCCAGTCTGGACCTTTCCCTTGAGGAGGAGTTGTGTACTTTTGACAGTCCACATGGTACCATTCTTCAACACAACCAGATGTGAAATTACAAACCCTTTTCTTTGGAGATGCATATCCCATGAAATACCCTTCGATAGCTTTTTCTTCAAATTTACCCGAATCCTTCTTCAACATTGTACACGGACACCCAAATGGTTCCAGCTACTTTAAATTAGGTTTTCTATTATTTAAGAGCTCGTAGCTTGTCTTCTTGAGTCGTTTCACAGTTAGAACTCGATTAAGCGTATAACAAGCTGTATTCACTGCCTCATTCCAGAATTGGACAGGAAGCTTAGAATCAGCGAGCATTGTGCGTGCAGCTTCAATCAGAGTTTTATTTTTCCGTTCAGCAACACCATTTTGTTGAGGTACATAAGGTACACTATATTCTCGGTGAATTCCCTTTTGAATACAAAAGAAATCCAATATAGTGTTTTTGAATTCAGTACCATTATCACTTCGGATTCTCCTCACCTTTAGTTTATACAGTGATTCGATCTTAGTAATAAGGTTTTGTACCAAAACCGGTGTTTGATCCTTCGAACTCATAAATAACACCAAGGAGTATCTTGAATAATCATCAGTCACTACAAGACAATACTAATCCCCAGAAATACTCGCACGATTCACAGGACCAAACAAATCCATATGAAGTCGTTCAAGAGGAGTATTAATGGAATTCAATAACTTAGAGGGATGTGTCTTCTTCTTCTGCTTGCCCTTTTTGCATGCAACGCAGTGATTGGATAACTTAAAATTCTTTAACGAGACACCCTCAACTAAGTCATTTGCCATTAAATAATTCATCTTTCTGACATGTAGGTGACCCATTCTACGATGCCATAGAATCGAGTCTTTCTCGGTTTCTTTCGAGACAAAACATGTTTCGATCGATGTGGATACCTTAGAACTCATATTCAAGACATAAATATCATTTGATCTTGGTGATCGCATGGCAACCATGTCCTCGGGAATAACATAACCCGGTTTCAAGATAAGACATTCTTTGTCAGTAAATATCACAGTGTACTTTTTATCACAAATCTGCGATACACTTAATAAGTTATGATCAACTTTGTCGCAATAATTCACTTTCTCAAACGTAATTTGACCATTTGAAACTTCACCCTCTTGTGTGATCATGCCCCCAGAATTCCCAGCAAACGCTACATAACCCCCTTCAATATTTCTTACGTTGGTTAATAGGTCGAGATTCCCAGTGATATGACGAGAACATCCGCTATCCACGATCCAGTTTTCACCAGAAATGGTCTTGGATGAACCCTACACACAAACAAAAGTGATTAGTTCAAAAAGGCAGCCCAGGCCTCGGTCTTAGGCACCTTTTGGTTTTCTCTTTGATCATTAACTTGAACAGATTTCAACTGTTGTTCAGCCACTTGTGAATAAGTTACCGGCTTCCTAGACTTTCGTCTTAAGTAAGCTGCCTGAACAAAGTTTGAATTCTTGTTCTGACATATGGGTTCAGTTGGAACGAATTTTGGTTTCACTTGACCATGTGTCTCATTGACTTGAAGAACCTTCCGAGGATTCACATTAGAGAACAAAATATGAGTATCATCAGCATACGACGCAGGAATCGGTTTGGAATGGTCCTAGATAAAAGGATGAAGATTCTGATGGTACTTCTGACTACAATCCCTCACAACATGACCAAGTTGACCGCATAAGAAAAAACTTCGCATGTCTATACGATGTTGTTGCGAGGTATTTGGAATGAATGACCCAGAAGTTTAATGATGACTCACATTTTTAGTCATGCTCTTAGCAAACTCATCAGATAATTCAGATTTCTTCTTTAAGTAAAAATCTAAATTAGAACAGTTCGAAAAACTTTTTAGTGTATCTGTCTCAGTTGACTTCACAAAGTTAATTTTCTTAGCTTGTTTTAAAAGTTGTTTTGCCTTAGTCAATGGGTCAGATTGAACTGATGTTTTTGCTTGAGCATACACACGTTCAAGTTCTTGAATTTTTGAAGTTTCATTGACAAAAACACTCTTAAAAAGTTCAGGTTTGATAATACTTATTGGAATATCTTTTTCAGTGAACATCATATCCATTCCTTTTAACTTAAAAACTCTAGCCGATGAAGACTTAGAACTCGGAGGATTAATGAAACGCATTAAGTCCTCGTCAGAAATCTTTGGTTTAACTGACTTCTTTGCCCTCACTGGTTTGGTTTTCACAGTTTCTTCCTTGTTCAGTTGAGATTTGAATGAACCATACACAGCTTCCTCAAACTCTTGTGGTTCGCAAAGAATATGATTAGAACTATGAATGTTCTTATTCTTGTGTATTATCTCAGGTTCAAACACATCTTCAATAATCACTTTATCAACATTTTCAACAAGGACATTTTTACTTTGAACATGAGATTTTTGAGGAGCAACTTGGGTTTTAACATTTTTAGATTTAACAAATTTAACATTTTCTGAAATCATAGGTTCTTTCAAAATTACCTCTTCTTCCTTTTTAGCAAAAGGATTCATTTTATAGTCGTTGTGAAATGGTGGAGGAATTTATACAAAACCTATACCCTTTTTAGAGTCCTTTTGTTTTCCAGAAACTTCAATAATTTCATTCAACAAAAATGAAGAATTTCGAAATTTACCCAACTTGTTCTTCAACTCAAGAACCTCATTCTCAAGCTCAGTTATCTTAGAACGATGTTTCAATATTTCTTGAAACTTTTGGTCATTAATGGTCATTTTCACAGATAATTCGGCTTTGAGATCATGGTTACTTGTCGACAATGCTTCAATCTTTTCTCGAGATCTCATTTGAGATTCAAGAGATTGTCGATAAGTATCTTTCAGAGAAGCAATTTCTTGTATAAGACTATCATTTTGATTTTTCAAATCTTCTAACTTAGATTTGTTAGATTTACAGTCAACACATGATGCTTTAACAGATGAAGTAGCAGAAATAGAATTACTAACCTCGTTAATCTTGGCCTTGCAAGCAAACATTGATTCGGAAGGCTTGTCGCAAGAGTCGTCAGAATCAGATCCAGAATCATTATCGGAAGACATCTCACTACCAGTTGCATCTTGACAATCTTTATGTAACCCAAACATAGCCAAATATGCTTGAACATCATTGCATAGTAACCGTTGTGACCAGTCGGTTCCATCTGCTAACATTGCTTGTGTTGTAGAAGAAGATGGTTTCTTTTCAGCATCACTTCCTCGTGGTGTAGAAGCATTTTGACTTTGACCACGAGGACCAGTGTATTCTTTCCTTGGTTTGTCACATTCCTTTGCGAAATGCCCAAATTCTTGACAATTATAACACTTTACTTTTAATTTGTCAAAACCCAAATTCTTGTTTAAAGCTGGAAGATCTTTTCCAGTTCTCTGCATGAATCTTTTAACTTTACGGACGATCATAGCCATGTTCCATTTTAAATCCATGATTTCTAGATCATCTGGATCTATCTGATCATAGTCCTCATCTGTTAAATCACTTGTGGCAATCTTACTACTCACTAAGTTTTCATATGAAGACATAAAAGCTGTCAGAAAAGCAAAGTTTTGCTCAGCTTCCTTCATATTAACACTAGGTGGTGTAGCAAATGGATTTGTATTAGTTGAACTTCCAGAACCACCCGAATTACCAGCAGAGTAAAAACAAACTTTTGGATCATTAACCATAGTTGATTCTTGTTCACTTGCAGCATGAGTAAGAAAAGCAGTGATTGGAGAGATCGTTGAACTAAAAGGCATACTTCCACCATAGAAAGCTGGATCTTGATTTTCTTTGGAGGATTTTTGACACTTAAGATCATACTCTCTGGCTTCGATCTTTTGTAAAAATTCAAGTGCCGTCTTCTCATTCAAGAAATAGTCATTTTCTTTCAAGACCATTAGAAATGTTGAGTAAGAACTTGGAAGCACACTCTTAATAGTGTCAATTTTATCCCTCTCAGAAATCTCCATTTTCATTTTGTCAATTTCAGCAATTAAATGACTAAATCTAGTAGTCATCTCTTCAACTGTTTCTCCCTTCAATAAATTAAAGTTTCGAAACTGAAACTTGAGCATCACTTTCTTACTCTCAGCTGTGTTTCCCATACTTCTCATACACAGATGTTGAAATAAAGACGCACATCTCTTGATACTACCAACTTGATGAAAGATATTTTCTGGTAATGCCATAGTCAGAGTAGAATAGGCTTTTATCTCGATTTCTAAAGCTTTCTTCTCTTCTTGTGAGTATTGAGAAATAGCTTTAGGAGTATACCCAATAGTATCATCACCAATCATTGGTGCCACATAAACTTCATCAAGACAGTAAGAGCAATCAGGATGAACAGATCCCAAATGTGCACGAAACCGAGGTTCCCACTTGGCAAAGTCACTGAACTTCATTAATCTTGGACATTTAGAATGCGAACCTATCTCGGTATCAAGTTGCAACATTTGTTGCATTAACATGTTTTGAGACGCTAATGCATACATACCGGCCATCTTTGAAAAGTTTCAAAAAATTTAAAGGGTGTAACAAATAAAATTTAACAATCTGTGAACAGTTATAGCGAACTGTGAACAGTGTTTAACGAATCAACTCTTAACAAGGTTAAGATTGACCAAATGGCGAAACAGATAACGTATGAGATGAAGGTTTAGCGAATCACAAGTCAACTTAACGAATTGACCAAACGAATCACAAAGGATTTGTTTAGCGAATCACAAAGGATTAGTTTAGAGAATTAGATGATAATCAGTAACGAATCACTAAGGAATGCTTAGCGAAATAAGATAACGAATCAGCTACAGTTGATAGTGAATCAACTATAATGAATCAGGTTGTTACAACCGTTTGTAACAAACTCTGACACCTTATGCCACATGGAAAAGGTTGTTATGACACAAATCCCAACGTGGACGCGTGTCACACGAATCGGTTAATCTAGATAACGAACTAGATAACACGAACCAATAACTCACACGAACTGGCTAACGAACAAGGTAACGAAGTAACAAATTTGATAACGAATCACGAATAAAAATATAGCGAATCACCAGGAAGATGATAATGAATCAGATTCATCTTTAAATCTTCAAATCTTCAAACATTCAAAGTGAATTTCCAGAAAATTATGAACATCAACCCAGAAACCCAGAATTGTTAAATCCGTAATACGACTTCGTTATTCAACCAAATCGCACAATCAACCTACCAAAATCCTCGTAAACCAATTCCGAATCTAATACACTATACCACTAAGCCAATTAACATCTATTGCTTCATGGCATCTAGATTTACTGATAGTTCTGGGAGTTCTGGAGCATCTACTCCTGCTATAAACTTCTCTGCACCACCAAATGTTAACATGAAAGAAACCGAACAGAATTTTGCTTTCATTGTGCTTTCATGACGTCATATTAAAATTTGGTTGGTAGAAAGATAGCTACAAGTGAGCTGATTGATGAAGACTATGGCCAAATTGATCCAGATGATTTGGAACTGATGGATATCAAAAGTAACATGGCAATGATTATGAGAAAGGTGGAGAAGTCTGTGCCATATCTTAACAAACGAGTTGGTTTTGATAAGTTAATGGTCAAGTGTTACAATTGTCAAGAATTTTGTCACTTTGCCAAAGAATGTGATAAGCCGAAGAAAGAGTATAATGGACCTTGAAACCAAGACAGAAATTCTGAGAAGAAGGTTAATGATATAAACACCTATCAGATCTTGGATCTAATAAACTATAACAGATCTAGTTCATGATGCTCTTTAATGATTATGTATTAATGTTATATATTAGTATTAATTGTATATGTGTATGTATAATATTAGATTGAATACGTTAATGAAGCTTTGATAGAGGATTTTGGCAGAGGTTCGATATCTTAATCTCCAAAACTTAAATTAACAGTGGATAGAACCACTATATATAGAAGATGGGTCTAGTTCGTTACACATTCCGTAACGAACTAGCTACCCACTTCGTTACATTACATTTAAATGATCAAACTTAACAAATCACCCCCTGATTCGATAAACATACTTAACGAATCAGGAGGGAACGTAACTTAAGTCGAGTTCGTTAAACATCCATAACGAACTAGATGACTTCCTTAACGAACTAACTCAAAATCTTAATAATTATTACATTTATTAAACGATAAATACATTAACGATAATTACAAAGACTCGAGACGCAAAACCGTGTAGTCACAGACACCCCCTCGTCTTGAGCTCTTTGTATTTAAATTACTTGAAACGTCTTGTCTGCCAATCTCTGCAGCTGTGAATACCATGTTCATTACACACACGAACAACACATTGAAAATGCATTGCTCGGTCATAGTCTTCACGACGTTCAATCAATATTTTATGCTTGAATAGCACGTCATTGTCGGTCTCCGTTAAATTCACAAGCCACATCGGATCAATGATCTTTATCGGCTCGGTCTTTAAACATTTACCCAGCACAATAACGGCCTCGCCAGTTCGGTTATCGTAGTACCAGCGGTTGTAAGATAATTACATGTGTTGGTTAAATGTCTTCACCGGCACACGCTTCATGGTCTTTGGCAGCTTTACCTTAAGAACCAACTTTCTCCAACCCGTCCTTGGAACGATCGCATCGATACACTTGCGGATTGGAATTGTGGCTTAAAAAATTTAAACCCGTTGTTCACCTCGAACAACAAATGTTGGTGAAACCAACTTGCTTTGTGGTTCCCACCACGGTTAATAAATGGATGATACGCAAGAGTACGTACATCCCATCTTGGCAATGAGAGGACGTCATACATCTTTTCATAGTACTGAACACCCTTCTCCCATTTTATAATACATACTTTTAATTCAGAATCAAACATCCAAAAAATAATGTCAACTTGAACTTTAGACACGGCCTTGAAGGAGGTCATTTGATTTGCTTGAGCTCGAGCAAAAGCTTCAACTTTCTGTTCTTGATCTACATATCGGAATGACTTAATAATCTTACAAAAATTATTGAATGGATAAGCAAACCAACTCTGAATGTCAGTGTTGGGTCAAGAGTTTGACCCAAATGAGGAGATTTGACCTAAATGAAGATTATGGAAGATTGGAATCTTCTCAACCTCTTCAGAAACTGCTAAGTATTGAATCCGAGCACACCTTGGGATCCGAGCAAGCTTTTACTTAGCCGGGTATGAGATTTTGCCTCCCAGGCAAGGTTTACTTCAATTAGTCTTCTTAAGTGGATATCCGGGCAAGGTATACTAATTTAGTGCATTCCCGAGTAAGGATCATTGATTTGGTATCTCCGAGCAAGGTTCACTTTGTCAAGCAGGTTTGTTCTTCAAGACCAAGTATTTTACTCTTCCGAGTAAGGTTTGGTCAACCAAGTCCATGAAGCCAAGAGATTGCAAGACCGGGCAAGGTATTCTTTAATAATTATGGTCTGAGCAAGCTTGACGTATAAATGGAATATATCTCTAAGTAACATCAGGCAAGGTTCAACTCAAGCAAGGAACTGTACTCCCGAGTATGCTTTGCTAATAAGTTATTTATGGCAAAGAGTTGAATTGGACCATCGAAGAACAAGGTTGCTCGTAAGGGGTTGTCGGGCAAAGTCTGGCAAAGTCCAGAAGACTGAAGTCTACTTGGTGAATATTTTACTTGGTAAAATATTATTTAAGTAAAGTCTACCCAGAAACTGATCTCGAGCACACTTCTATATTACCAAGTTATGAAGGATGGCCGAGCATACTCGGAAAGACAAGATTGATGCAAAGCCTACCCGGAAGACTTGTTTTACACTTAGTTTATTTTGAATATGTAATTTGAATATGTATTATCGGATAGGGTTTCTAGAAGGAATGACAGCTGTCCTAGGTTGGCAGGCCTATAAATAGAATGTTTAGGGCACGCCGCCAGAGGAGGGAGGCAGAACACACAATACGGATAAGACTGACTCATTTATTGAGAGAATATTGTGTGACGGCTGTCTTAGGATTCCTAGAAAACCCTAAATCGGTTATCCTTTTGTATGATTAACGTTATATAAATGGAAATCTTTTGAGTGAATCTTGAGTGTGCCTTCTACCTGTGATTATTCATTGCAACCGTATGTTTGTTATTGATTCCGCCTTTAACAAACGGATATCTTTCTAAATATAGTAACCCGTCATTAACTCTCTTGTCAACACGATTAATCTGTGTGACTTATGACTTGATTGATTAAGATCCAGCTAAAATCCAAGGGACAAACAAGTGGTATCAGAGCCTGTTACTGCTATTTTTAGAAAGATTGTCGCTGATTGAAGATTTGAAGAAGAATGACGTAAGCAGACCACTGTTCGATTGATTTGTGACGTCAGCAGCTCTGTTTTTCATTTTTCTTCCAGATCTACAATCTACCGGTGTTTTCTCTTCCTTATTTCAATTAAAGTTCTAATCTTTATATCTAAATCTTGTTCTAATCACATCAGACACATCAGATCTAAGCATTCTGTTTTCAGATCTGATTATTTTGAAACTCTTTTTAAAGAAACTGATTTTTGATTTCTCAAAATATCTGGATATGAGGAACAAGAGGTGTCTACTAACAAGATACCTAGGTTGTATGGACAGGAAAATTTATCAAATGGAAGGTACTTTTTGAAGCAGCCGTATGCTACAATGATATTGACATGTGGAACTCCATCAAGAATGGTCCACAAACTGCTATTGAAGAAGGTGCAAATGCTATTGCAACTGCTGCTGTAAGGGAAAAAATGAGAAAGGTGGATGATAAAGCCTTAGCTATGATTAAGCTAGGTTTGTCTTGGTAGATTCTGACCAAGGTGGCTCATCACACAACAGCCAAGCAAATGTATGATGCCATTCTTGAAATGTATGAAGGGAATACTGAACTAAAGAACATAAAGAAGCAAAGATTGAAGCAACAGTTGGAAAGGATCAAGTATTGAGATGGAGAAAGGTTGAAATCAATACTAGAACGGTTTCTAAGTATTGTGAATGAATTGAGAACAACTGATATGTAATGACTGACTTTGATTTGAATACAAAGTTACTCAACTCAATGCCAAAAGAATGGTATACTGCTTGCAAATTCATCCTTCAGAAGCAAAATTTCAATGAATTGAAATTGGATGATGTAGTATGCTTTCTTCAGGCTGCTGAACTTGAAATGATTGGAATGAGATGATCAAGGAAGATAGACCATGTTTCAATGTTTCAAATGCATTGATTGCACCTATGGGAAATCTGTCTACCAAGAACCAACAGCAAATTCCCATTATTGAATAACCAACTGAAAATAATGCTGTCACTCCAAAATCTTTCATTGGGGGTAGCACAAGTAATCAAGGAAATCAGCAGAGGTTCAATGTGCAACTGATTGATGATTATGATTCTGCCTCTATGTCAAGTGGAAATGTTCCCAACACTGGAACAGGACATAGTCAAAGCAATGAAACACAAGCCTTGTTGTCTATGTTTACTGAGTCATATAATGCATTTGTTGCAAAGAACCTAATTCACACAAGTGTGGTACAAGATGATTTGGAACAAATTGATGCAGATGATTTGGAAGACATGGATTTGAAATGGCAAGCTGCCATGTTGGGTTTGAGAAGTAGAAGGTTGTATAACAGAACTGGTAGGTCTCTGGTTTCTGGTCCTAATGACAGGATTGGTTTTGACAAGTCCAAAGCAATATGCTACAATTGTCAACAACCTGGTCATTTTGCAAGAGAATGCAATCAACCAACCAAAAAACTTTCAAATGAATCAATTCCAGAATCAACCAGGAGGTGAGCATCAATATCAACAAAATCAACCAAGAGGTCAGCAGAATTACCAACAAAATCAGCCAAGATTCAACAACAACAGCAATCAAATGAACAACTTCAATAACAACAACTACAACCCAAACTTCAACAACTTTCAGCCTCACATGAATAGTCAACAACAAAGTATGCAACAGAATCAAGGTTTTCAAATTAATAACAATCAAAACCTTCAAGCAGCTCAAAATGTACCAAACACCATTGTTCCAGCAAATCAAAATCAAATCAGAAATCAAGGAAATGTGGCAGTGACTACACAACATGAAGGAAATATTGATTGGAGCAATCATGAAGAGGACATTGCAGATGACATCAGGAAAGCAAATGTGGCATTCATGGCCATAATTGAGAAAGAAAAGGGATCATCATCTCAGGTACACTCAGCTCCTACAGTTGATTTAAATGAACTTATCATTGAATTGAAAACAAAAGTAGGCAAGCTGGAAAGTGAGTGTTTCAGAAAACAAAGTATCATAAATGAGTATGAGGCAAGTGAGATGATCAGTGATGAAAAGATTAAAAGCCTTGAAGATGATTGCATGATCATTTACAGAACTCAAACCAGATACATCACTGAGATTGATGGATTAAAGAAGATGTTAGTTTAAGAAAAGGTGCAAAACACAAGACTAAAGGTTGAAACTGAATTTCTGAAGAATTTGGTCTCAACTGGCAATATATGTGGTATACTGAATCAGGTGAAAGAACAAGACAAATACAAAACAGTTCCACCTCCATTCAACAACAATTTTATGCCAAAAGTTGACAAAGAGAAAAGAGATGCATACTTGCAACAATTCAAAGATGTCTTTCAAGACAGAGAAGAAGTTGTTGATTTGTACAAAAAGTTAGAAGTGAATGAAGAAGGAGAATTTGTGATTAAGAAAGAAGTAAAAGAGGATAAGTCAATTGGAGTTCAAGTCTCTGAGGATGACTTTGATTCAGTTGAATTGGATCAAGATGATTTGAGTGATTTGAGTGATCAAATTACTGAAATGGAAATCAAAGCTGCTGAAAGAGGAAGAAAATATAAGAAACCTGAATCTGTTGATAAACTTCCAAAGTATCCACCAGTCCCACCAAAATTGAAGAAACAGAATGACAAAATGAAAAGAGAACATGTTTCTTTTGATATTTGTGAAAGGAGGAAGATAGACTACAATGCAGTCAGACCTCCAAGCAAGGCTGTATTGAGAAGGATAAAACTGAACAACAAGAAGAAGAAGGTGAATGAAAAGGTTGATACAGAAAATTTTATCCCAGTTTATCCAATATTTTCTAGTCATGAGGTGCTTGATGTTGGAGAAGTGGAAACTATGGAAGCATATGAGAAAAGACTGACAAGGGTTAGAGAAAGCAGTGATGAAGAATCTATGATTATGAAGAAAATTGTCTTTGTTAAAAGCAAAGTTGAAAGACAGGACATCAAGATTGAGGAATTTGTTCATTTTTCAATTGATTTTGATGGTCTAAAGAATCAGAAGACTCTAGGAGTCAAGACACCTAAGCCAAGTGAAAGATACAAGAAACCAAAAGAACATGAAGTCTTCAAGGGCAAGGTTTGGTGCAAAAGTTGTGATGAATATGGTCACCACACAAATTCATGTAATGAATGATCCAAATTCAAACCATTTCATGTACCAGATGGAACAAAGTATGGTCAAGACTTTGTCCTGTACAAACAGAAGTATGATGAATATCTGGGAAAAGGAAAGGTGTGTGGCAATGAAACCATGAACAAAGAAAAGAAGAAATCTGAAAAGGAGACAAGGGTTGACAAGAAAATGACTGAACTAGAAAGAAGAAGCAGATCTCCTAAAAGGCATGAGAAATTGACCAAAAAGAACTATCAGTCTGTGAGAATCAAGCAAGATACTCAATCAGTCAAATCTGATGGTTCTCAAGGATCATCAAGCAGTGAAAAGACAAGAAAAAAATATGCACATTCTAGAATTAAACCAACAGAACTCACTGGTGATGAGAAGTTTCTACTAAGACATGGATATGAACCACATGGTTTCCTCAGGAAACCCAAGACTGAGAGTAAGGCTGAACAAATTGCTGATGTAAGAGAATACTCTGAGATGAAGGATTATATAATACAGAAGTATGTCACTGACTCAGCTGAATACTAGTGTTCAACCTCACTTGTCAAAACTCCAAGAGAGTGTGATTATGAAACTGATCATTCAGACAACTTAGAATTAGCTCATGAAGATCCTAAACCAGCAACACTTACTTCCCAAGCTGTGACTAAAACTGAATCTAATGAGTTGCAAGTTGATAAGACTTGCACTTCATCACATAACTAATCAAATTTTCTCTGTATGTGCAGGAACAGTCCACTCCTCTTAATGACATATGGTATATGGATAGTGGTTGTTCTAGGCACATGACTTGTGACAAGAGATCTCTTGTCAACTATGAAGAGAAGTATGAAGGTCCAGTAGCTTTTGGGAGTGATGAGAATGGTGGAAAGATTGTTGGAAAAGGAATCTTAACAAATGGGAAAGTCTCATTTGATAATGTATTTCATGTTGAAGGTCTTCAGTACAATCTGCTGAGCATATCACAAATGTGTGATAAAGGTTACAAAGTCAGTTTTGATGATTCACACGGTTTCATTTTAAAACCTGAGTTTGTAATTCCACCTGAAATGATTATGATGATGGCACCAAGAATTGGAAACTTGTATGAGTTGAATATGAAAGAAGCCATTTCAAGAGGAGGTGCATGTTTTGTTTCCAAAGCCACTGAAAAATGAATCTAAATTGTGGCATAGGAAACTGTGTCATTTAAACTTGAAGAACATGAATAGACTGGTCAAAGGTGAGCATGTAATTGGATTAACTACAAGAGAATTCAAATTAGATGATCATTGTGACTCATGTCAAAAGGGAAAACAACACAAGTCTACTCATAAGACAAAGCTCATCAATTCAATTGATCAACCACTTATGTTACTTCACATGGATCTCTTTGGTCCTGTGAGTGTGCCAAGTATTAGAAAGAAGAGATACTGTCTGGTGATCATTGATGACTATTCAAGATATACTTGGGTTTATTTCCTAAGTACCAAAGATGAGACTGCTGAGTTGATTAAAGGTTGTGTCACAATGATTGAGAACAAACTGAATAAGAAAGTCAAGATGATGAGAAGTGACAATGGTACAGAGTTCAAGAATGGAGTTATGGAAGAATTTTGTACACAGAAAGGGATATTTCAACAATTTTCAGCTCCTAGAACTCCTGAACAAAATGGAGTGGCAGAAAGAATAAACAGAACTTTGATAGAAGCTGCCAGAACCATGTTGGCAGATTCAAATTTGCCTGTCACATTTTGGGCTGAAGCAATCAATACAGCATGTCATGTTCAAAACAGGGTGCTTGTAAACAAAAGGCATAACAAGACTCCATATGAAATTTTCAATAATAGAAAGCCTTACATCAAGTTTTTCAAGCCCTTTGGTTGCAAATGTTTTCTTTTGAACACTAGAGATTATTTGAACAAGTTTCAAACTAAGTCACTAGATTGTTTCATTGTTGGATATTCTACTCACTCAAAGGCATACAGAGTATATGTGAAAGATCACATGAGTGTGATAGAGTCTTCTGACATCATTTTTAATGAGAATCAGTTCAACACAGTCAGTGGTGCAGAATGGCTGTTTGATCATGAGAAGTTAATAAAGTCATTCAAGATTTATTCTGAAGACTTTGATGATTCATTCTACAAGACCAGTGTACTTGCAGAGAATAAGAAAAAAGAATTGGACTTAGAAGAATTGTGGAAAAAGGTTGCTAGAAAAGAAAAGGAATACACTTTTGTGAACAGCTCCTCAAGCAAGGTCATTGAACAGGATCAGGCTATGAACAATCAAGACAGTCCAAATGTACAGAGTGATCAAGTTCAGAATGAGAATGACTCAAGCAACCAATCAAATGAAGAAGCTGTCACCACAGAAAGATTTCAAGACTTATTCCAAAATTTGAATCTGGGAAACAATGGTGCATCTACTTCAGGATAAAACAATGAGGAAGCACCACAGTTTCATGATACAGAAGCTGATTTGATCATTGAAGAACCTGAACTCAATGAAACAAATCTTGACACAAATTTGTCTACAAATATGATAATACAAACTCCTACTATTGAAAAGAATCGTCTTGCTGAAAATATCATTGGTGACTTGCATGAAAGAGTTACAAGGAGTCATTCTGAGATTGCAAACATCTGTCTGTACTCTTGCTTTCTATCTCAAATAGAACCAAAGAACATTGCTCAAGCTTTAAAAGACAATAGTTGGGTAGAGGCAATGCAAGAGGAATTGGCACAGTTTAGAGATCTACATGTGTGGGATCTTGTAGACAAGCTATATGACATATATGCAATTGGAACCAAGTGGGTTTTCAGAAACAAAAGGGATGAAAGGGGTTTAGTGATTAAAAACAAAGCTAGACTTGTAGCACTGGGATGTCTTCAAGAAGAAGGAATAGACTTTGAGGATGTCTTTGCACCAGTTACAAGACTTGAAGCTATCAGGATTTTTCTTGCATATGCTGCCTCAAAGAACATTAAAGTGTTCCAGTTTGATGTTAAGTCTGCATTTCTAAATGGAAAGATTGATGACGAGGTGTATGTTGCTCAACCACCAGGTTTTGAGGATCCAATGTATCCAAACAGGGTGTATAAGTTAAACAAAGCCCTTTATGGATTGCATCAGGCTCCTAGAGCATGGTATGATGATCTATCAACTCATCAACTTTAAAATGGTTTCACACGGGGAGCCATTGACAAGACACTCTTCTACAAAAGAAAGGGATCAGATTTGTTGCTTTTACAAGTCTATGTTGATGATATCATCTTTGGATCTACAAATGAAATTATGTGTTTGGAGTTTGATGGGGTGATGAAATCCAAGTATAGCATGAGTTCCATGGGTGAAATGAACTTCTTTCTGGGACTGCAAGTTCTACAAAAGGCTGAAGGGATCTTCATTCACCAAACTAAATATGTGCAGGACATTTTGAACAAGTTCAACTGTCATGATTACAAGACTGCTTCAACTCCAATGGACACCAAAGAAAAGATGATTGCTGATGAAAAGGGGGAGTCAGTAGATGAACATGAATACAGAGCCAAGATTGGATCTCTGATGTATCTGACAGCAACAAGACCATATATCATGTTTGCTGTGTGTGTATGTGCAAGGTTCCAGTCAAATCCAAAAGTCTCCCACATGAATGCTGTGAAAAGAATATTCAGATATTTGAAGGGAAGACCAGACTTAGGAATTTGGTATTCTAAGAATCAAGCCTTTGATCTGCTTGCTTATACAGACAGTGATTATGATGGGTGTAACATGAGCAGAAAGTCAACATCAAGGGGATGCCAGTTTTTGGGTGAAAGGCTAGTGTCATGGCAATGCAAGAAACAGACTACAGTATCAATCTCCACTGCAGAAGCTGAATATGTTGCTGCATCTGCCTGCTGTGCACAAGTTCCTTAGATTCAAAATCAGATGCTGGATTATGGTTTGAAATTTCTAAACACCCCTATTCTGATTGATAATACTGCTGCATATTTTACTGTTAAGAATCCTGTGCAACATTCTAAAACTAAGCACATTGAAATCAGACATCACTTCATCAGAGATTGCAGTGAAAAAGGTCTGACTGAATGCAAAGAGTTGATACAAGTGATAACTTGGCTGGCCTATTCACCAAACCACTTGACAGAAGCAGGTTCAACTTTCTTTTGAAAGACTTGGGGATGATCAACTCTGATGAAATCTGATTAAGGATGTGTGCTTGGTTGTGTACCTCTATGTGCTAACTGAAAAGTTTAGAAGAGGTCACACATGTTGAATTTTTTTTTAAATATGTTGCTGAGTATGTTATTGAGTATGTTAAATGTTGTGTGCCTTAACTGTATGAATGTGTGTCTCTCTGTGATAACTGATTATTTTATTAAAGATTACACATAATGAATGTTGAGTGAATATGTTTTGAATATGTTTCAACTGAATGTTGATTGAATATGTCTTGAATATGTCACTGTTTTGAAGTTAACTGATAGGTGCTTAAGTAAATATCTGTGCAATTTGTTTGAAATTGATGATAATTCTTGACTATCATGTTAACTGATCTGATGTTATGATAAGTAGTTTGATCTATTTGGGTGAAATTAAATACTTATCTGATGTCATAAGTAATCACATGTTTATGGTTACTTGAATATGTGCTTTATCTGATCTTCTGATGTTGTTAAGATAGGATAGACATTGAATGTTAGTACAGTCTGTTTTCTTGATGATGTTAAGAATGATTAGATTTGATTATGTGATTCAACTGTTTATGTCAAAATGTGTTTTATGTCAAAATTAAGTGATTTAATGAATTTTATAATGAATTTTGCATAAATACTTTATTTTGATCAAAACATGAGCAAGTTGATTAATGGTGTGGAGATATGATAAGATTATTCAGTTCAAGCTTTAAAGAAGCTTAAAAGAAGGATTTTTTTTAGAAAAGTCTCAAGTAGTTGTTCTTGCTGAAAATTATGTCATTTGCCCAGTTGGAAGGACATGCACTTCTGTATGTTTGGTCCCTAAATCTCTATAGATTCAAAGGATAGCCATTGACCTGAAAACTGAAATCATTTGGGGCAATTATGACTTGTTTCTTATTCCTTCACTTAAAACTATGTCAATAGCTCTGACTTTGAAAGGACATATATTCACATGTATATTTGGTCCTGTTGACCACTTTTGATCAAACAGGATAGCCATTAACCTGAAAATGAAGAGATATTGGGGTGATTGAATATTAAACTTTGATTATTGGGAAATGATAGTACATTGACTACTTAGTTGATCATATGGAATTATTAGGCTAAAAAGACCTTAGTATAGTCATTAACATATATGGTTGCTTTCCCATGATGATGTAAAATCTAAGGTGATATAAACATAATGAATATGCTAATCTTTATGTGGAGATGCATAGTTGTTTTGCATGTCTCAAGATAAATCTCTCCGAATGATAGGCAGAAAAGTGATTACCCAGTCATACACGAGCCTGTTGTTATTTGGTCAACCAAAAATGAAACATCTTTAAATATGACAAGGAACATGCTTTAAGAAACTTTTAGAAAATATCAAAAACAAGGGGAAGAATGAATAAATCAACCAAAAGTTGATAAGTGTTTTAAATATTTATCAAACAAGAGGGTTACAACTAGAACTACAAAGATGTTGGCAAAAACTGTCTCATCTTGAATGAAAGGCATGTTTCTAACTGTAAGTCCAATGTTCAACCTCTAGATATGTTTGAATCTAAAAAATACAAAAATATAATAAGTTCTGTAATACAAAAATATTTTTGACCAAATACAGGAGGTTGGAGTCAAATTGGGGTGATCTGGGGAAAGCCAAATAAGCTTTGAGAAGAGATATGAGGCATCATTGCACAGTGTTGACCATTAATGCATTATGCTTTAAATGAACCTAAATCATATCACCAAAGAGATGAAATTCATGCTAAGTTTATACCTGCTGTTAACCTATCTAAGTTGTCATAATAATGCTGAGAGTGAAGTATTGAGATAGCTACTTAGTCAATATGATCCCATTCTTGAGATCTTTTCAGAAAATGGAAGAAAATGTTTTGAGGAGAAATATAACTGAAATTTGATCTCTAAATGCACCATTTGCTCTTAAACTATGATCTTTAATGAAAAAATATATTTTTGACAAGTTGTTTAAGTCAGAAAGTGTTGCATTTTGCCTAGAAAATGTTGAATATGTAAGTTTGGGTAAGGTTTAATGCTTTATAACCTTCCCGAGCACAAACTATTTGAATACGTTATTTCGGGTAAGGTTTGATAGTTTTCAACCTTTCCGAGTACAAAACAATTGTTTATGTGTGAATACGTTATTTCGGGTGAGGTTTGATAGTTTTCAACCTTTCCGAGTACAAAACAGTTGTTTATGTGTGAATACGTTATTTCGGGTAAGGTTTGATAGTTTTCAACCTTTCCTAGTAAGCTTAGTCATTTTTGACTTGTTTATGTGTGAATATGTTGTTTCGGGTAAGGTTTGATAGTTTTCAACCTTTCCGAGTAAGCTTAGTCATTTTTGACTTGTTTATGTGTGAATATGTTGTTTCGGGTAAGGTTTGATAGTTTTCAACCTTTCCGAGTAATCTTAGTCATTTTTGACTTGTTTATGTGTGAATATGTTGTTTCGGGTAAGGTTTGATAGTTTTCAACCTTTCCGAGTAGGCTTAGTCATTTTTGACTTGTTTATGTGTGAATATGTTGTTTCGGGTAAGGTTTGCTAGTTTTCAACCTTTCTGAGTAAGCTTAGTCATTTTTGACTTGTTTATGTGTGAATATGTTGTTTCGGGTAAAGTTTGATAGTTTTCAACCTTTCCGAGTAAGCTTAGTCATTTTTTGCCTTGTTTATGTGTGAATATGTTGTTTCGGGTAAGGTTTGATAGTTTTCAACCTTTCCGAGTAAGCTTAGTCATTTTTGACTTGTTTATGTGTGAATATGTTGTTTCGGGTAAGGTTTGATAGTTTTCAACCTTTCCGAGTAGGCTTAGTCATTTTTGACTTGTTTATGTGTGAATATGTTGTTTCGGGTAAGGTTTGCTAGTTTTCAACCTTTCCGAGTAAGCTTAGTCATTTTTGACTTGTTTATGTGTGAATATGTTGTTTCGGGTAAAGTTTGATAGTTTTCAACCTTTCCGAGTAAGCTTAGTCATTTTTTGCCTTGTTTATGTGTGAATATGTTGTTTCGGGTAAGGTTTGATAGTTTTCAACCTTTCCGAGTAAGCTAAGTCATTTTTGACTTGTTTATGTGTGAATATGTTGTTTCGGGTAAGGTTTGATAATTTTCAACCTTTCCGAGTAAGCTTAGTCATTTTTGACTAACTTTATGATTTTCGGGCATGCTTTGAAGTGTTTACACTTTCCGGGTAGAGTACACTGTTGTACTAATCTCCCGAGCAGGCTTGAAGTCTTGAGATGATTATGTGTTGTTATAATTAGCTTTTAACAAGTAATTCTTGTTTCGGGCAAGCTATGCATGTTATTTGCTGACTGTGATTCCAAGCAAACTTTATGAACATAAGTTAGTACACCAAGTAAGCTTTGTAATTTATGTGAATATGTTGTTAGGAAAGGTTTGTTAATCTTTCCGGGCACGCTTAGATGTTACTGTTTAAGTCTGTCATTTTTTTCGGGTATACTTTGAATAAGATTGATGTTCGGCATACCTGATGATTGAATGTGTTTATCCTAGCAAGCTTAGTGCTAACATAGGATTTTCGGGCAAGCTCTATGAAATTTTAGACTATAGCACACTTAAATGTTTATGTGTTTAATTTCATTCCGAGCATGCTCTGTGATATGTGTATGATTTCTTTGAAATTACAAGTGTTTTCGGGAAAACCTTGTTTTCCGAGCACACTTTATATTTCAGGTACACTTTTGTTCCTTCAATATACTTGGTAATTTCAAAACTTAACTTTCCGAGTACACTGTCTGCTAGAATTCCTTTCCGAGCACACTTTGTACTATATGAAGGTTATTCGGGTATACTTTGCATACGATTGTTGTTCGGGCACACTATTCTCCAGAAAGATTGCTCGAGCATACTATGTTTTCAAGCATACTTGAATGAATGTGTTGATTGAATATGTTAATTGATTATGATAAAATTGATTATGATTCTTATGAGAGTTCATGCTAGATAAGTTTTAATTTGAAATTGAGAAATCTATGTGGGGATCTTAATTGATTCTTAGAAAGGATGTTTATTTGATGATTATACTTGATTATATGCCTTGTGATTAATTTCTCAAGAAATCGAGTATTTTGGGTAAACATTCTTCATTATTGTCTTAACTTTAAATTAATTCATTTGACCGAGTAAGGTTTGTATGTGGAAGTACACCGAGTAGAATTTGGATATACTAATCTTTTGAGTAAGGTCTTATGAACTTAAATGAAATTAAATGTTTTTTAATATATCAAGTGGATAATGTTACTGGTTGACAGCTAATAATTCACAAAATGACAAAAAGCATTTAAAACCCACTTTCAAAAGGTATAAAAGAGGGAGTTAGGCAAATTTTTCAACATTATTTCCCTCTCTCTCCACTGCAAATCTGGTATCACAAAGCAAACCATTCTTGAAATAGATAAGAAATTTATGAGATAAAAGACAAAACACTTTTAAAATCTCTCACTTTATCTAACATGCTGAAGAAAAGCAAAATATGCAGACCTTTATTCATAACTCTTTTCTGATAAATCTACAGATATGTACCTTACATTTGACTTAACTCTCATTAAATGAAGACCTGCATATGCTATTAAAATTTTGAAACTTCACATTTCAAGAGTAACTCACATTTGTGATTTTGTTCAGATTTCTATATCATTCAAGACAACGGTTTGAATTGACATATTGTTTATACTTTAATTTTTTTTTTTTTGATCTAATTGACAATTGTGTGTTCATTGATATAACAGAAAATCAACAATGGATCCAACTCCAAGTAATTACAATTCCTACAAACATCATCTTTCTGAAGAACTGAAGAAAGCATTGCAACGAGTTCAAACCCTAATTACTGAGGTTGAGAAGATCTCAGCTGCCCCAAAACAGGGGCAGAAATCACTGAATCATGGGGAGAATTCGCTGAAGCTTCTCTCAATTTATGAAAAGAACAGCTCAGACGATGAAGCTGACAATGTTCCAGAAGATTAAAAGAAAGATCTTGAGGAAAGAAAGAAATTGAAAGGGAAAGAAATTTCTCAAGAGGATGATAAAGTTCAGACTTTAAATTCTCAGAAGGAAAATACAATGGACTCAGAAATGAATGAATCTGAATCAGAAGCCAAAAGAGTCTACGTACAAAGGATGACAGAAATTCATGACAGAGAATTTCTGAGTCAAATGATGTCTGATAACGACTTTGAAGAACAAGAAAACTTGCTGAAAATGTTTGAAGATGAGAAAAGGCTAAAAGATGAAGTGAAGAATGTTAATCAGAAGGATGTGCCTCAAGAACTGATTGAAAAATGCTTGAATGATCAAGAAATTCCAAATGGTGTGGTAGTCTCTCTACTCAAACTAATTAAGCAAGAAGAACCAGAGAAAGAGATAAAGGAGAAACTAGAAACTGTCATTGACAAGATTTCAAAGGCTTTGAGTAAAGAAAAGAATACTCAAGACAATGAACTAAAAGGTTTGAAATTGAAAGATGATTTGGAACAAGAAGATATGAACATTCAAAAGTTCTTGAGTAAATATGGTGGTAAACCAAAATTTTTGGTTAAAAATGGAATTCTTTTTGATTCAGTAAAAATAATGACAAGAAAAGAGATTTTGAGCAACTTCAAGAAAATGAAAGAACAACAGCTGAACATGAAGAAGGGAGCCGCTCAATATCTAGTTGGCATGAACAAAGAGATGGTTGATCTATCAAGTATGACAATGAAAGGGAAATCCAAAGTAGAAAAATTCTACAAACAGACAACATCCTTGCTCTCAAAGCAGAACAATACAAAGAAAAGAAAGATGTCTGTGACTGCTCAGGAAAAACCAAAGCAGATGCACTTGAAGGTGGATAAACTCTTTGTCAAGGGTGCTGTAAAATCCAAAAACCCTTCAGTCAACCACAATGTTATGCCAAGTGGAATATTCTATGATTCCATGACTGAACATCTGAATGTTATGATGGAAAATTGAGAGATTGTGAAGATCTTCTCTAAAAATGACTTCAGAAAATTCAATCTATGACAATTAACTGTGATTGCGGCATTGTATCTCTCTGATTGTAAGGAAAGGCAAAGGCCTACAAGTGATAAGCAATCAGAATTGCTAAGATTCTTGAGATAACAAGAAAAGTTGGACTTTCCATGCCTAAATAAGCATCTTTGGCTAAATTGAAGAATTTTTATCTTAGGCTTTGTTTTGTAATGTCTTCGGACAATTTTCTGATTATGTAATTTTGTTTATGTAATTTGATTATGAAATTTGACTTTTAATTTGATGTGTATTTTGCTGAGTGTAAGTAACCATAGAGTGTTTTGGGTCAGCTGAGGTGTTCCAATCTAGGGGGAGATTGTTGGGTCAAGAGTTTGACCCAAATGAGGAGATTTGACCTAAATGAAGATTATGGAAGATTGGAATCTTCTCAACCTCCGAGCACACCTTGGGATCCGAGCAAGCTTTTACTTAGCCGGGTATGAGATTTTGCCTCCCAGGCAAGGTTTACTTCAATTAGTCTTTTTAAGTGGATATCCGGGCAAGGTATACTAATTTAGTGCATTCCCGAGTAAGGATCACTGATTTGGTATCTCCGAGCAAGGTTCACTTTGTCAAGCAGGTTTGTTCTTCAAGACCAAGTATTTTACTCTTCCGAGTAAGGTTTGGTCAACCAAGTCCATGAAGCCAAGTGATTGGAAGACCGGGCAAGGTATTCTTTAATAATTATGGTCCGAGCAAGCTTGACGTATAAATGGAATATATCTCTAAGTAACATCAGGCAAGGTTCAACTCAAGCAAGGAACTGTACTCCCGAGTACGCTTTGCTAATAAGTTATTTATGGCAAATAGTTGAATTGGACCATCGAAGAACAAGGTTGCTCGTAAGGGGTTGTCGGGCAAAGTCTGGCAAAGTCAAGAAGACTGAAGTCTACTCGGTGAATATTTTACTTGGTAAAATATTCTTTAAGTAAAGTCTACCCGGAAACTGATCCCGAGCACACTTCTATGTTACCAAGTTATAAAGGATGGCCGAGCATACTCGGAAAGACAAGATTGATGCAAAGCCTACCCGGAAGACTTGTTTTACACTTAGTTTATTTTGAATATGTAATTTGAATATTTATTATCGGATAGGGTTTCTAGAAGGAATGACAGCTGTCCTAGGTTGGCAGGCCTATAAATAGAATGTTTAGGGCACGCCGCCAGATGAGGGAGGCAGGACACACAATACGGATAAGACTGACTCATTTATTGAGAGAATATTGTGTGACGGCTGTCTTAGGATTCCTAGAAAACCCTAAATCGATTATCCTTTTGTATGATTAACATTATATAAATGGAAATCTTTTGAGTGAATCTTGAGTGTGCCTTCTACCTGTGATTATTCATTGCAACCGTATGTTTGTTATTGATTCCGCCTTTAACAAACGGATATCTTTCTAAATATAGTAACCCGTCATTAACTCTCTTGTCAACACGATTAATCTGTGTGAGTTATGACTTCATTGATTAAGATCCAGCTGAAATCCAAGGGACAGACAGTCAGCAACAGACGGATCAGGCTTTGAATCAAATCTCGTAGCAATAACATTCTTTCCCTTGGAGGTCTTCTCCAGATGATCTTCTGCTGCTTTGACCGTTTCCTCAGTAAATATAGGAGCACCCTGATCAACATTTGTGTGTTGAAATAGATCAGGGTATTCCTCAGCAGTCATGTCCTCGATATCTACTTCCTCATCTACATAAATAAATGTCGTATTCATCTCAACAGTCGGATCAATTAAGATCTCTTCATCGTTCACAACCTCTGCGTCCTCCTCAGCTTCTAACAAGATTAACTCGTCGTCATTCAAACTAAGCAAGATCAAAATCTGCTTTCGTGTTAGAGACCTTTCAACGAACATTCTCACAGCAATCTCATCTGCATTCACTATGCATCTAACCACCCCCTTACCATCAATAAAGACGACAATATCAGCCTTGATCATCTCAATGAGTGTAGCAGCTGTAGTATCATGGTAAGCGATGATCTGTTTTTCCGAATCACCAGCTGCACTCGTACTAGCACCAGAAGTCGTGCCGTGAGTTTGTTTAGGCTCACTTCCTCCAGTACCCGAAGCATCTGGATTTTCTTCATCATTCTTGAGCTTCTTTAGTTCATCATCTTTGCAAGTAAGCTGCAAGATAAGATCTTCCTACTGTTTTATTTTCACCCCCTGAGACTCAATAATCTCACGGAGGGCCTTTGTCTCCTTCTTGCAGAAAGATACATAACTTACAATTTTGGTTCTCCATCATGCGTTCTTGAGTCATACGATCAGCAGACATTTGATTTTCATATAAATGAAGTAGACTTAAAACCATGTTCATCTGTTGATCATGAGGCATAGCAAGAAACGAAGAAGGTATTGGTTGAACAGGTCCTTGAGGTCGGTTAAGCCTCAAATATGAGAAATCCATAGGTGGTGGAGGCATCATCATCGGTGTAGGAGTGACCACCGAAGTAGCAGTTGAACGCCTTGGTATTGTAGATACTGATTGAGGAATCATACCAAGCCTGGGATCCGTCGTAAGCGTAGTTGTCAAAGTTAATTCTGGGGTGCTAGTAGTAAGCGGCACCACCGGTCTTTGAGGAGCGGACGACCTTGGAGGTTGAACTCCAAATGAGATGCCAGCACCAGCAGACACTCGTGGCTTAGACGACCCTTCACCCACAAACTCTTTTCCTTTTCTTTTGCATTGAGCAGCTATAATAGCAGCTAAAGCAGCCTCAGCCGCAGCCTGTTGTTCAGCATGGGCATCACCAGCACCACAAGAGGAAGGAATTGAATTTGAAGAAGTTTTTGCACCAGTGGCAAGACTTGAATCAGTAAGAATCTTTCTAGCCTATGATGCTTCTAAAAATATTAAAGTGTTTCAATTGGATGTTAAATATGCGTTTCTTAATGAAAAGATTTAAGAAGAGGTGTATGTGGCTCAGCCTCCAGGCTTTGAGGACCGTGATTTTCCAAATAGAGTCTATTAACTGAACAAAGCTCTATATGGTTTACATCAAGCTCCAAGGGCTTGGTATGATGAGTTATCAAATCACTTTCTTGTTAATGGCTTTCAAATGGGAGTTATGGATAAGACCCTTTTCTACAAAAGGAGAGGAAAATATTTACTCCTTCTACAAGTTTATATAGATGACATCATCTTTGGATCTACCAATGAACAACTGTGCCTTGAATTTGAAGAGGTTATGAAATCAAAATACTGCATGAGCTCCATGGGTGAAATGAATTTCTTTCTGGGTCTGCAAGTTCAGCAAAAGAAGCATGGTATATTCATTTGCCAGTCAAAGTATGTTTAGGACATTCTGAACAAATTCAAGTGTCAAGATCTCAAGACTGCTTCAACTCCATTGGACACACACGAAAAGATGATTGTAGATGGAAAGGGGGAGCCTGTTGATGAGCATGAATATAGAGCAAAGATTGGCTCACTGATGTATTTGACTGCTTCTAGACTAGATATTATGTTTGTTGTGTGTGTATGTGCAAGATTTCAGTCAAGTCCTAAGATGTCTCGTATGACTGCTGTCAAGAGGATCTTTAGATACTTGAAAGGAAAACTTGATTTGGGGATATGGTATCCAAAGAACCATTCCTTTGATCTAATTTCTTATACTGAAAGTGATTATGATGGATGTAATATGAGTAGAAAGTCTACATCTTGTGGATGTCAATTTCTGGGAGAGAGGCTAGTGTCTTGGCAGTGCTAGAAGCAAACTACAATGTCCATCTCAACTTCTGAAGCTGAGTATATTGTTGCATCTGCCAGCTGTGCACAATTTCTATGGATTCAGAACCAATTGCTGGATTATGGTTTGAATTTCTTGAACACCCCTATTTTCATTGATAATATTGTTGCACCATTTATTTTTAGGAATCCAGCCTAACACTCTGAGACCAAGGACATTGAAATCAGACATCATTAAATTAGAGATTGTAATGAGAAATGACTGATTGAAATGAAGAGATTTGACACTAGTGACAAATTGGCTGACCTATTCACCAAGCCACTAGATAAGACTAAATTCAACTTTCTCTTGAAAGCATTGGGTATGATCAACTCCGATGAGGTCTGATTAATGACTTATGTTTCTTTGATGCTTAAGTTGATTAAAATCAGTAAATGTGTATGATATCAAGATAAGTGAGTTTGAATTTAATTTGAAATGATAAATCTATGTGCTTATCTGATATTTTGAATTGCTTGGATGATTTGAACTGATGATGTGTTTAGGATAGGATAATCTTTGCATAATCAGTCTTGGATGTACATTATGTGAGGTCTGCTTGTTTTTAAATGTGTCATTCATGTTCTAATTATTCCTGAATATGTTATTATTGCTAGTGTCAAAACAGAGTTTTTGTGTCAAACTTATATGCTCAAACGAATATTATGCAAAAGAAGTTTTTCCAAGAAAATGTTTTTTTTTTTTGACAAAGTGAGAAAGTTGTATGGTGTTGAGACATCATATATTATTTGGTTCAAGCATTGTGGAAGCTTAAAAGGTTTTAAGTGAAAATTGATCCAACCTTATGGGAAATGATAGTACATTGGTTATTTATCTAATCGTATGGATTTAATAGGCTAAAAAGATAATTAATACAGTCATTAATATGTATGGTTGCTTTCCATGATGTGTAAAATCTGAGGTGATATAAACATAATGAAAAATGCTAATCATAATGTGGAGATACATTGTTAAATATGCATGTTTCAACATAAATCTCTCCGCATGATAGGCAGAAAAGTGAGTACCCAGTAATACACGAGCTCGTTGGTATTTGGTCGCCAAAATGATTTATTTAATACATATGACAAAGAACAAATGTGGACAAAATTTTTATTTATTCAGTCAACTGTTGATTGTTGTTCACAAATTTTAACGAAAATGCAAACATGAGGGTTAACCATAGAACTACAGGGCTGGAGACAATACTATAAGTCCTTTAAACATTCAGAATGAAAGGCATGTAAGTCCGACTTGCGTGGCATTAAGTCCAACGTTCAACCTCAATATTTTTGAAGTTATGAAAAGAAAAATTGAACTAAATTTAGCTGTTCTGTCATACAAAATATTTTGACCAAATGTCAGGGGGTTGAAGTCAAATGGGGGTGATCTAAGGAAAGCCAAATAAAATTTGAGAAGAGATATGAGGCATCATAGCACAATCTATGTTGGTCATTTTTGAATTATGCTAAATAATTGAACCTTAAAACATACCACCAATAAGCAATGAAAATCACGCTAAGTCTAGACCTGCTGTTAATAATGCTGACAATGAAGTATTGAGAGGCAACTTAACCTATATGATTCCATGTTGAGATATTTTCAAAAGGAAATGAAAGGAGATATAACTGTAATTTGATCTCTTAATGCACCATTTGCTCTAAAACATTGAACTTTAATGACAATACGGTGTGAAAAATGGTTTAAGACAAAGAGTGTTGCAATTTAACCTTGAAAAAGTTTGAATATATCAATACAAGCAAGCTTTAATGAATTTTGAACTTTCTAGCACACTTAGTTGTTTTCAAGGTTGTTTAAACTCATTCTAGCAAGCTTTACACTTAAAAAGGTTTGAATATGTTGATTCTAGCAAGCTTTGATGATTTCTAAACTATTCTACCAAACTTAGTTGTTTTGTAAGATGTTTAAGTGATTCTAGCAAGCTTTACATATGAATATGCTTGAATTTGTGAATTCTAGCAAGTTTTGATGATTTGTGAACTATTCTAGCAAATTTAGTTGATTTATAGGATGTTTACGGCATTCTAGCAAGCTTTACATTTGAATATGTGTGAATTTGTTATTTCTAGCAAGCTTTGATGTTTTAGACTATTCTAGCAAACTTAAATGTATTGATTGAATGTTTATGATATTTGAGCAAGCTTGATGATTATTTGTACTTAAATGATCTATTCATGTTTTATCGGGTAGACTTAGATAAATGTATGCTTTCGAGTAACTTGGATGTTCAGAAAGTTGTATGCTTGTCTAGCACACATGATACTTATGTGATATATGTCTAAATATGCTTTACTTGTCTGTTTCGGGTTAATTTTAATGTAGCATACTTCATAGTTTTTGGTGTTATTTTCTGAAATTACAAGAGTTTACTAGTAAACTTTGTTTACCGAGCAAACTTTATGCTTGGAGCACACTTATAAAATGTTGGCTCATTCCATGTGTTCTCCCAGCATACTTGTAACCTTCATAATACTACCAGCAAACTTTACTTTTCGGGTGCACTTTGTGTTTAGAGCATACTTACGCATCAAAGGATAAATAAGTCTTCTCTAGAACACTTTGCACTACTAAAGTATTTTCGGGCACACTTTTGTTTTAAAGTGTACTTGAATGAATATTTGTTAATTTTATAAGTTTATCGGGTAAGGTTTTTGATATTCAAATATTCGAGCAAGGTTGAGAATTAGAAATATCTCTAAGTAATTATTTGTGGATTCATTATTGATTCCTAGCAAGGTTGCCTATTTGATGTTTTATACTTGATTATTTGTCTTGTGATTTATTGTCTCGAGCAATCTTGTATATTAGAGTAAGCTTCCTTCATCTTATCCTCTTAGTGTTATTTTTAATAACTTTTTATATTTGAACAATTCTGGAATGAGCAAGCTTTGAAAATGGACTTTCCTAGCAAACTTTGAAAATTAAACCTTTCCTAGAAAGCTTTGTGAAAATACACTTTATCGAGCAAGCTTTATGCTATGATATTTAAAATGAATTTTTGGCACTATTCATGAGCATAACAACAAAATGCATTTAAAACCCTCTTTCAAAAAGGTGTATAAGAGGGACTTAGAGAAATTTTCACACTTCACTTCTCTCTTCCCACTACTGCATTATTACCGCTACTCTCGTTCCAGAATATCAAACTCTTAACTAAATCCCTACCCTAAATTGGCCAACACTCTTATTCCGACTCGAAAAGCATCAATTGATTGTTTTCCGACATTGATTATATGGAATTGGGCTGCTAATTTTCATCTTAACTACTTTCTCTGGTTTTTTGTGTGTAGGTTAACAATTTTTCGAAGAACAGGTTCATAAAGAAAATCTTACTTTTTTTCTTTAAATTTTTACTCATAACATGTCAAAGTAGTGAACTTTATGACTAAATTATACTTTGAATGTGTTTTTGGTGTTTGACAGTTATGGGAGAACCGACATATTCATTTGAGAAGAAGCACAATATTTGCTCTCTTCTGCAAATCACTCCTGATAATCAGTTGGTTGCTTTGTGGATACGGTGGTTACAACAATCAAACTTGAGATTCTCCTTGACAGAGTGCCCTGTAGTTAATAGAAATCACCAATTGGAATTCGGGTACTCTGCCCAACTCGTTGACGATGCTGGAGGAATGAGGATAGAGGCTACAATCGCCCGACAGGAGATACTAATTACTAAGAAACTTATAAAGGCGAGCCTTCAGTTGAATGATGCATTTGAAGCCCCATTTCATTTTCCACAGATCGTTTATTAACAACTTTCAGGAGTGTATGGGCTATCAAGGTGATATCCATGAGGGACAATTAAAAAAGGGGATGTTCCTTAACCTTTGCAGGTTTCTTATACATCACATCGTACAAGGTTATGCACCGAGGAAGGGCTCTTGGACCTTGTTGAGCCGTGATCTGGAAAATGCCACTGTGGCAGTTGTGTTAAGACAACCTTTCAACTTTTCAAAGATGATCTTTAACGGTTTAGTTTCCAACTAGAGGAATCCAAACAAGGAAAAATTCTTGGTTTACCCAAAATTCTTGCAAATTATTTTCAACCGGGTGCTTCCTAACTTGCCAACAATTGGCACAACACATCTATTGCAGGATCCTAACGTATATAAATCGATTGAAAAGTTGGCTTCCACAAGCCACTTCAATCCTAATGTTGAGTTTGATGCATTACCATGGTTGGTGAACTATGACTTGGAGTTTATGGCAGTTTCAGAGTCACCTTGTGTGAGCTCTGAGGAGGAAGAGGTGAGTAAAGATGATGAGGATGATAATTCTGATGATAATGTTGATGTTGGAGATGATGGTGATGATGCAGGTGATGGAGGAGGCTACAGTCGCCCGGTAGGAGATACTAAATACTAAGAAACTTATACGGGCGAGCCTACAGTTGAATGATGCATTTGAAGTCCCATTTCATTTTTCCACAGATCCTTTATTGACAACTTTCAGGAGTGTATGGGCTATCAAGGTGATATCCATGAGGGACAATTAAAAAAGGTGATGTTCCCTAACCTTTGCAGGTTTCTTATACATCACATCGTACAAGGTTATGCACCGAGGAAGGGGTCTTGGACCTTGTTGAGCCATGATCTGGAAAATGCCACTGTGGCAGTTGTGTTAAGACAACCTTTCAACTTTTCAAAGATGATCTTTAACAGTTTAGTTTCCAACTTGAGGAATCCAAACAAGGACAAATTCTTGGTTTACCCAAGATTCTTGCAAATTATTTTCAACCAGGTGCTTCCTAACTTGCCAACAATTGGCACAACACATCTATTGCAGGATCCTAACGTATATAAATCGATTGAAAAGTTGGCTGCCACAAGCCACTTCAATCCTGATGTTGAGTTTGATGCATTACCAAGGTTAGTGAACCATGACTTGGAGTTTATGGCAGTTTCAGAGTCACCTTGTGTGAGCTCTGAGGAGGAAGAGGTGAGTAAAGATGATGAGGATGATAATTTTAATGATAATGTCGATGTTGGAGATGATGGTGATGATGCAGGTGATGGAGTAGGCTACAGTCGCCCGACAGGAGATACTAATTACTAAGAAACTTATACGGGCGAGCCTACAGTTGAATGATGCATTTGAAGCCCCATTTCATTTTTCCACAGATCATTTATTGACAACTTTCAGGAGTGTATGGGCTATCAAGGTGATATCCATGAGGGACAATTAAAAAAGGGGATGTTCCCTAACCTGTGCATTTTTCTTATACATCGCATCATACAAGGTTATGCACCGAGGAAGGGCACTTGGACCTTGTTGAGCCGTGATCTGGAAAATGCCACTGTGGCAGTTGTGTTAAGACAACCTTTCAACTTTTCAAAGATGATCTTTAACGGTTTAGTTTCCAACTTGAGGAATACAAACAAGGACAAATTCTTGATTTACCCAAGATTCCTGCAAATTATTTTCAACCGGGTGCTTCCTAACTTGCCAACAATTGGCACAACACATCTATTGCTGGATCCTAACGTATATAAATCGATTGAAAAGTTGGCTTCCACAAGCCACTTCAATCCTGATGTTGAGTTTGATGCATTGCCATGGTTGGTGAACCGTGACTTGGAGTTTATGGCAGCTTCAGAGTCACCTTGTGTGAGCTCTGAGGAGGAAGAGGTGAGTAAAGATGATGAGGATGATAAATCTGATGATAATGTTGATGTTGGAGATGATGGTGATGATGCAGGTGATGGAGGAGGCTACAGTCGCCCGTCAGGAGATACTAATTACTAAGAAACTTATACGGGCGAGCCTACAGTTGAATGATGCATTTGAAGCCCCATTTCATTTTTCCACATATCGTTTATTGACAACTTTCAGGAGTGTATGGGCTACCAAGGTGATATCAATGAGGGACAATTAAAAAAGGGGATGTTCCCTAACCTTTGCAGGTTTCTTATACATCACATCGTACAAGGTTATGCACCGAGGAAGGGCTCTTGGACCTTGTTGAGCCTTGATCTAGAAAATGCCACTGTGGCAGTTGTGTTAAGACAACCTTTCAACTTTTCAAAGATGATCTTTAACGGTTTAGTTTCCAACTTGAGGAATCCAAACAAGGAAAAATTCTTGGTTTACCCAAGATTCCTGCAAATTATTTTCAACCGGGTGCTTCCTAACTTGCCAACAATTGGCACAACACATCTATTGCAGGATCCTAACATATATTAATCGATTGAAAAGTTGGCTTCCACAAGCCACTTCAATCCTGATGTTGAGTTTGATGCATTACCATGGTCGGTGAACCATGACTTGGAGTTCATGGAAGTTTCAGAGTCACCTTGTGTGAGCTCTAAGGAGGAAGAGGTGAGTAAAGATGATGAGGATGATAATTCTGATGATAATGTTGATGTTGGAGATGATGGTGATGATGCAGGTGATGAAGGAGGCTACAGTCGCCCGACAAGAGATACTAATTACTAAGAAACTTATATTGGCGAACCTATAGTTGAATGATGCATTTGAAGCCCCATTTCATTTTTCCACATATCGTTTATTGACAACTTTCAGGAGTGTATGGGCTATCAAGGTGATATCCATCAGGGACAATTAAAAAAGGGGGTGTTCCCTAACCTTTGCAGGTTTCTTATACATCACATCGTACAAGGTTATGCACCGAGGAAGGGCTCTTGGACCTTGTTGAGCCGTGATCTGGAAAATGCCACTGTGGCAGTTGTGTTAAGACAACCTTTCAACTTTTCAAAGATGATCTTTAATGGTTTAGTTTCCAACTTGAGGAATCAAACAAGGACAAATTCTTTGTTTACCCAAGATTCCTGCAAATTATTTTCAACCGGGTGCTTACTAACTTGCCAACAATTGGCATAACACATCAATTGCAGGGTCCTAATGTATATAAATCGACTGAAAAGTTGGCTTCCACAAGCCACTTCAATCCTGATGTTTAGTTTGATGCATTACCATGGTTGGTTAACCTTGACTTAGAGTTTATGGCAGTTTCAGAGTCACCTTGTGTGAGCTCTGATGAGGAAGAGGTGAGTAAAGATGATGAGGATGATAATTCTGATGATAATGCTGATGTTGGAGATGATGGTGATGATGAAGGTGATGGAGGAGGTGCTGCCATTGTTGTTGAAGAAGTTGTTGATGTTGTGGCACAAGGAAAGATTCCAAACCAACCTATACCTACACGACCACCCTCACCAATTGTCCCACCCCAACACCAGAAACCATCCCCACCCCAACACCATGATCAAGACCTTATATCCCATCCCCACCTACACATACCCAATCACCACCTCAAAATCAAATCTCAACCCAATCACCAAGCCAAACCCAAAACCTTGACCAAACCCAAAGCCCACCTCAAAACCAAACCCACAGCCCAACCCATATCCTAAACCAACCCTTAACCCAAACCCAAATCTAATCTAAAACCAAGACCAAGCCATCCATGAACCATATATACCACAACATATCCCATCCCACCAAATAAACCTATCAAATCACACCATATCAATCCCCTACCCAATCCCAGACCACTAACCAACCTACCTTTGAAATTACCCATACATTTACACCAGTAATCCAAACTGTAACCCATTACCTCCACAAGCACAAATGTCACTGAAAGCCCACCACATGAAACTATCCAACCCCAAACAACCATTCCTGACCCATTTTCATATACACCTTCCTGATACCCTTCCCCTGGTGCTCATTTGTTTCGCAGATATATGAATGTGGCGATTGAGAATAATGATTTAAGGAGGAAAAATGAAAATCTGAAAAAGGAGAATGATGATTTGAAGTCACAGTTGGCACAGGCACAACCCAAGATTCAAACCCCAGAGGCTGAGGTTAAGAAGACCTTAGATGTACCAAAACAAGGGGTGAATAATCCGTCTGTGGTCAATGTTGTGAGGAATGATGATGTGAGTGAGGATGTGGTGGAGGAGGATACACTAAAAGCTTTATGTGATATATATGGAGAAGGTGAGGATCAGAGTAGTGAAGAAAGGATGATTGGTGATGGTGATTATGATGCAGATGAGTCTGATGAAGGAGAACAGGAGTATGATGTTGCAAATGTGAATATAGAGAAGGAAGTTGTTGAGCCAGTGATAGAGAAGGTTGTGGAGAAAGAGACTGTGATTAATGTGAATGTGGAGAATATTAAAAATGAAACTATTGATATGACTTAGGCCATAGCAACTGATGTTATTGGTACTGAGCCACAAACATATGTATTTTTTGATGATGGAGAAGAGACAGAAGAGATTATATTGACAGATGAACATGTTGAGAAAGTTGTTGATGAGGAGATGGAGGATTTTATGGATCAAATTGAAAATTTTCCCACTGAACCAGAAATGGTGAGGGAAAAGTTATTGAAGAAAATGAAGATCAATTACATCCCCTAATTACTCAAAAGAAGAAATCTACTGATGATTTACTTGATGTTGATGAAACTGGTGAGCAAGCTGCCAAAAGGCATGCTAATAATTTGAATGAAATATTGGAGAGGGAAAGAATTGCAAAGTCAAAAACTGAACAGGAGTTTGAACAACAGGAAGAATTATTGGAGGAGGCTCGGATTTCAAAAACCTTATATGAAGAAGGGGAACTTGATCAAGAAGTGATTGAAACCTTGATAAAAGTAAAGCAAATTGAAGAGGTTTATAACTCCTTGGCTCTTGTTTTTGTTAAACTGAAACAGGCTGATCAAGAGGCACCAACTCCAACCACAACTGAACATATTGATGATGATTCAAGTAGGCAGTTGGTGACTGATGAAGCTGGAGAACCTATTATTACAACTTTATCTATAAAATGGATATTATGCTGAAAAGGTGTCAGAAAAGGAGGATAAGTGGGAAAAGGATAATTTTGATGAAAAATATGGAAAGAAATACTCAAGTAATATGAGGTAAGATGGCAGAGCTGATAATGAAGATGGACCACAGAGGAAGAAGGCTGACAAGTCTGACAATCCTGAATACATTGTTGAAAGTTCAAAAGAAAAAAGGAAAGCCTTGTTGAGGTTGTTCCTATTCAAATTGTTATACCTGATGAATTTGTAAATGAGCCGAGGATTGAGGCTCTGGAATATTTTACTGATGATGTGGATGACACTGTTGACTTGCCTAATGTGGAAATGACTGATAAACATAGGGAGAACATACAGTCTATGTTGGATGAAGCAAGGAGGAATGATCCAAGAATTCTGGGATTGATTAAACATGGATATAAGTATGAAATTATGGCTCCTAAGTCTGATAAAAAGTTGTAGAAGCTGATTGATGGTGAGGCTGATGATATTAAAAGTAAGATGGAGAAGAAGAACCGTGATTCCAAGAAATTTAGAGCTTACTTGAGATTGCATGGATTTTCTGAAAAACAGCTGAGCCACATGAAGTTCAGTGAGCTGGAAGAAGCCTACAATGTCACAGTTGAAGCTATCAAACAAAATGAGTTGGAGAGAATGAAGAAAGCTCGCAACCAAGATGAAAGACTTTAGAAGTTATATGCCATGTTTGATGGAAAGTGTAAACTTCTAATTGAACATGGATTCTCTTTTGAACGGGTTGATAGTCTAAGCAGGGATCAGGTTCAAATTCATCATAAAAGATTATCAAGAAAAGTAAACTTTCAAGAAGCAACTAAAAGACCTAGAATCATGACCCTAGCTGAGAAGGAGAAGAAACAATGGGAGTATGAGCAAATAAAACTCGTTGACAGGAGGATGGAAGCTTGGGGATAACTGAAGAAACTCTAAGGATGTGTAGATCTTTAAAGCTTTCAATGTACAAGTCTGAGAAGAAAAAGATTGACCTTGAGAAAGCTGAAACTTCAAAAGCTCCCAAGGTTCCTCCACTTGTGTTTGTAAAACAGGAACCAGTTGAACACCTTGAGCCATGGGAAGATGAGAACAAGATCAAGACCCTTAAAAGGGATGGCTGAAGGTGTATTTGACAACCTTGGAAAAGGTCAATTGAAGGAATTATTTTATGAACAAAAGGTTGAATGGGAAAGACTGGAGGCTGAATAGAGGAAACTCTTGAAATTCAATTGTGGACCAAGGGGGAACATATTAAAAATCAAAGATCTGTCCCTGCATGTCCAACTGATGAGGAACTAATGGGGGTGATTAAAACCTTGGCAAGGGAATGAGAAAACTAATTGTAGCTTATTTTATTGCCAAAAGAGAAAATAATTGATATGTTTGTGAAAGTTGGGCATGTGAGGGCCAATATTCCTAAGAAGAAACACACTTCTAGGCCCTCGGCTGTAAGTATCCCAATTCCTACCACTAGAGCCTCTCCTCACAGACAACAAAGGCCACCTTCTGACGTGGACCTACCAAAGTGGATGTTCTTTGAAGGTCAAACTGAAACACTTAAAGTAATCATGTTTAGTGGTGAACTGAAGGAGGTGATTTTTAGGGATGACCTTTTGAAATTCAAGAGGGAGCAGCTGGATGAGATGGCAACTATGAGTCCGTATGATTATCACAACAGACATAGGTTTGCTGGAACACAACAAAATGATTTATCTAAACATCTCAGGGACTAGTCTAGGAAAGGATTCCATATGCTTAACAAGTAGAGAAAATTGGAACTCTCTCAATTTGAAAGGAACAAAAGGGTTAAGCGAATGAGGGAGATCAGGTATATTGAAGAGACAAACAAGGCAAAGACCAAAGGCAAGAACCCTCTTGCAACTATGAGGGAGTGTATTAGTATGAGGCGGCACATGTCAAGGCCAAATTGTGAATTATGTAATGTAATTTCCTTTTGAAATTTGATGTGTATTTCAATATGTGTATGTAACCTTAGAGGTGTTTTGGTACAGCTGAGGTTGTTCCAATCCAGGGGAAATTTTTGGAATGTGAAAAAGGCAAAAGGAATATTGGAAGCTTCTCAACCTCTCTGAAAACTGCTAAGTATGGAAACCGAGCAAGCTCAAGCTCCCCAGCAAGCTTTTACTTGTCTTAGCAAGATATTTTGCTTTCCCAGCAAGGTTATCTTCTAGAATTCCTCTTAAGTGTTAAACCGAGCAAGGTTCATTTTGTCTAGCAAGGTTGTTCTTCTAGTCTACCAAGGTTTGTTTCCAAGCAAACTCTTGGAGAAAACCAAGCTAAAACCAAATCTAGCAAGGTCTATTCCTAATAAACATTGTTCCCAGCAAGCTTGAAGGAAGTTGATCAAGAAACAACTTAAAAGACTTCTACCGAGCAAGGTTCAACTCCTAGCAAAGCTACAGTGTTACCAGCACAATATGGTTTGCTTTATAAGTTAATATTAACAAAGGGTTGAAGGGATTCTTGAAGAACAAGTTTGTTGGTGGGACAATATAGAGCAAAGTTTGATATGGTCAAGAGGATTGAAGTTTGCTAGGTGGATATTTTCTTTGGAAAATATTCTAAGTAAAGCCTGCCTGGAGAACTCTTTCCAGCACACTTCATGGTTACCAGCTCTGCTCGACAAGGATACATGCTGCAAAGCTTCCCCGAAGACCTGTTTTACACTTAGCATATATTGTAATAGCTTAAATTATGTACGAATGATTAGGATTTACAAAAAGTGGAATGTTAGGTGTCAGGGAAGGCCTATAAAAGGAATATTTTAGGGCACGCCTATGACACACCTAGACCTTATACCTGACTGTGATTTTGACAGCAGACTCCCTCATGCACGTAAAGTGGCTATAAAATCCAAACATTCCATTTTGAAACCCTAATTGATTTCTGTTGTATCTGACTTAATACTAATGGAAATCTTTTGAGTTGCAGTTTGTGTTTGTTTCTTTTGTGTCAATTAAGCAATATTTAGTGTGTTAGTGTTTCCGCCATTAATACTCTATTGTTCTTACCAAAAATAGCAAGTCGTTAACCTTCTTGTCAACACATACGTGTTTGGTTATGACATTGAGATATTGAGTGATTGAGAGATATATTTGGGACCGACACTGTGAATCATGCGAGTATTGCTGGTGATTGGTATTGTTTAGTTGTCACTGATGACTATTCAAGATACTCTTGGGTGGTATTTATGAGTTCGGAAGAAAAAACACCCATTCTGGTTCAAAATCTAATCACGGAGATTGAATCACTGTATAAACTGAAAGTGAGACGTATTTCAAGTGATAATAGTACGGAGTTCAAAAATATTGTATTTGATTTCTTTTGCATTCAGAAAGGAATTCATCGAGAATACAGTGCTTCATATGTACCACAACAAAATGGTGTTGCAGAAAGAAAGAATAGAACACTGATTGAAGTGGCACGTGCTCGTAGATTCTAAGCTTCCTGTACAATTATGGAACGAGGATGTGAATACCGCTTGCTACATGCTTAATCGTCTTTTGACTGTGAAGAAGCTACAAAAGACGAGCAATGAGCTTCTGAACAAGAGAAAGCCTAATTTAAAGTATTTGGTGCCAATTGGGTGTCCTTGTACTATGTTGAAGAAAGGGGCGGGAAAATTCGAAGAAAAAGCGATTGAAGGATATTTCTTGGGTTATGCATCACATAAGAAACGTATTTAATTTTACTTCGGGTTGTGTAGAGGAGTGGACCATGTTGATTGTCAACGATACACCACACCTCCGGTTGGTAAAGGACCTGATTGGATGTTCGACTATGAGAATTTATTTAACTCATTTACTCAAATATTTGATCAACCTGATGAGGACTTGTTGCGTGCTTATTTAGAAGACCAATTTCTACCTCTAAGATCTTCTGGTTCTAATTATGATGATGCTCCACAAGATGATCTTCCTAATACATCTGATATGATTTCTATTTCATCGGATGATGCTCATTTTGTTAATTCCTCCTCAGCTCCATTTCCTGAAACACATAAGATTGGTGAATCGTCTCATGATGCTAAGGAGAATCTAACAAATTTAACTGACAATGTTATTGTGTCTAAGAATCCAAATCTTCGGATTCATAGTTATCATCCATAGGAAAATATCATTGGTGATCTTGATGTCGGTGTGCAAACACGTCATCAGCTTGCTACGTCAAATGATGCTAACATATTGTGTGCGTATGCCGATATGTACTCCTTGGGAATCATGAATCTCGCGAATGACACTTGCTTTATATCTCAAATTGACCCAACGAATGTTCGTATGGCGCTTGAGGATCCATCATGGGTAGAAGCGATGTAAGAAGAGTTGCAACAGTTTCATCAACTAGGTGTATGGGATCTCATTGACAAATCCATTATAGTGAAGAAACCAATTCCAACACAATAGGTATTTAAGTTCAAGAAAGACGATCGTGGGGTTATCATAAGATACAGAGCATGATTGGTCGTTCAAGGCTTTCATCAGCAAGAAGGCATAGATTACACAAAATTATATGCTCCTGTTGCACAATTGGAGGCTATACGAATATTTTTAGCTTATGCGGCTTTCAAAAACATTAAGGTTTATCAAATGGATGTTAAGAGTGCGTTTCGGAATAGGGAACTTCATGAGAGGTGTTTGTGTTGCAGCCTCCTGGTTTTTAAGATACAGATTATCCGGACCGTGTTTACCGATTTAACAAGCCAATTATGGTATACACCATGCCCCGAGAGCTTGTTATGGCACGCTTGCTGACCATCTTACTGATAACGGCTTCAAACGAGGAATTGTGGACTACACTCTCTTTTATAAGAACGTTAGTGATGATCTGCTCCTTGTCCAAATTTATGTCGATGACATCATATTTGGTTCAACAAAAGACAAGCTTTGTAAGGAATTTGAAAAGTCGATGCAAACAAAATTTCGAATGAGCTAGATGGGGGAGATGAATTTCTTCTTAGGGTTGCAGGTTCATCAGACTGACACGGGAATCTTTATTCATCAGACAAAATATATGAACGATGTCTTGAGCCAATTCAAGATAACTGCCAGAAAAATCCCTTCGACGTCTCTTCCCGTGGGTCACAATTTGTATCCAGACGAATTGGAGGATACCGTAGATTCAACCAATTACCGAGCGATAATTGGTTCACTAATTTATTTAACTACTTCTCGTCCTGATATAATGTTTGCAGTTTGTTTGTGTGCCAGTTACCAATCAAGTCCTCGAGTGACTCATCTGGCAGCAGTTAAACATATACTTCAATATCTGAGTGGTAATCCTGACACCGGGTTATGGTATCCCAAGGACGATAGTTTTTAATTCACTGTGTTTTCTGATTCTGATTATGGAGGATGCAAGATCAATTTCAAATCTGTTGAGACAAGATTTGAACCAAAACTGATTACAAGGAAGATTGGAATCCTCTCAACCTCGTCAGATATTGTTAAGTATGGAATCGGGCACACCTAAGACATCCGAGCAAGGTTTTACTTAGCCGGGCATGATATTTTGCCCATCAGGCAAGGTTATCTTCTTGAAGTCTTCTTTAGAGGATATCCGGGCAGGGTTCACACTTTAGTGTTAACCAGGCAGGGTTCACTAGTTAGTGTATATCCGTGCAAGGTTCTCTATGTCAAGAAAGTTTGTTCTTCATAGCCGAGTAAGGTTCACTTCAGAGTAAGCTCTTGGCTAACCAAGCTCTTGAAGCCAAGTGATTGGAAGATCGGGCAAGGTATTCTTTAATAATTCAGTGGTCCAGGTAAGCTTGATGTTTAATGAAATATCTCAAGTAACATCGGGCAGAGTTCAACTAAAGCAAGGTACAGTGATTCCATGCACACTTTGCTAATAATCTTATTCCAAGCAAGGAGTTTATGGAACCATTGAAGAACAAGGTTGCTAGTAAGGTTATGTTTGGCAAAGTCTGATATAATCAAGAAGATGGAAGTCTGCTTGGTGAGTATTATCCAATAAAGCATACCCGGAAAACTGTTCCCGGGCACACTTCATGGTTACCAAGTCTAACAAGGCAGGCAGAGCACAAAGTCTACTCGGAGAAGTTTACTTCTACAAAGCCTACCCGGAAGACTTGTTTTACACTAAGGATAATTATGAATATGTAATTTGAATATGTACGTTATATTTAGGGTGTCTAGAAAGAATGACAGCATTCCCTAGGTGTTATGCCTATAAAAGGAATATTTAGGGCACACCTCAAGGAGAGCGGCTGAATACGAAATTAGAAAGAATATTTGTCTAGTGACGGCCGTTCTTAGAATTGTACGGACAAACTTTCCCATCAAGAAACCATAGATAGATTATCATTTGTTTGATTAACTTTATAAAAATGGAAATCATTTGAGTGAATCTTGTGTGTTAGTTAACTTTGTTTGATTGCTCAGCAACTAAGTCGTTTGTTATTGATTACGCCTTTATCAAATGGTTTTCTTTCTAAATATTGCAACCGGTCATTAACTCTCTTGTCAACACATTATTGTGTAAGTGATGACTTAATTTGTTAACGATCTACCTACAATCGGGGACCTGACAAGTGGTATCAGAGCTTGTCACTGCAATTTTAGTAAGAAATTGTTGCTGATTGAAGACTTGAAGAACAATGACGTAAGCAGAACACTGTTCCATTAAAAGAGTGATGTCAGCTGCTCTGTTCTTCATTCAGTCCAGATCTACATCTTTTCGGTGTTTTCCCTTCCTTATTTGAATTAAAGTATAAGTCTTTATTACTTAATCTTGCTCTAATCGAACCAGAATCATCAGATCTGTAGATCGGGTTCTCAGATCTGATAATTTTACAAACCTTGTTTTACTGATTAACTGTTTTTGATTTTTAAAATGTCTGGTTACGAAGAACAAGAAGTGTCTACTAATAAGATTCCTAGACTATATGGACAGGAAAACTTCACAAAATGGAAGGTCTTATTTGAAGCAGCCGTTTTCTATAATGATGTGGATATGTGGAATTCAATCAAGAATGGTCCACGAGACACTACTGAAGGTGCTAATGCAACTGCTGCTGTGAAAGACAGAATGAGGAAAGTAGATGATAGGGCCTTAGCCATGATAAAGCTAGGTCTGTCATGGGAAATACTGACCAAGGTTGCACATCACACAACAGCTAAGTCCATGTATGATGCAATCCTTGAAATGTTTGAGGGAAACACTGAATTGAAGAACATCAAAAACCTAATGAACATGAGAGATACAAGGGAAAGGTTTGGTGCAAGAAGTGTGATGAGTATGGTCATCACACAGACTCATGTAATGAAAGATTCAACTTCAAACCCTTTCATGTCCCAGATGAAACAAAGTATGGCCAAGACTTTGTTTTGTATAAGCAAAAGTATGATGCATGCCTGGGAAAAGGAAAAGTCTGTGGAAATGACACCACAAGTAAAGATGAGTTGAAATCAGCTGAAGAGACAAGAAATGAGAAGAAAACTGAATTCAAAAAAAAGAAACAAATGACTAAATCAGTAAGAAGAAGTGTGTCTCCTAAGAAACATGAGAAAGCTGTTAAAAGGAACTTTCAACCTTTGTGAATCATCCCCAAACAAGATACACAATCAGTTATTTCTGATGGATCTCAAGTTTCACCTAGTAGTGAAAAGACAAGGAACAAAGGTGTCTTTTCAAGAAAGAAACCAACTGAACTGACAGGTGATGAGAAGTTTTTGTTAAAGCATGGATATGAACCTGAAGGATTCCATTGGAAACCTAAGGTTGAGACCAAGGTGGATAGAACTGCTGATGTAAGAGAATACTCAGAAAGAAAAGATTATGTAGTTCAAGAGTATGACAATGCACCAGAAGAATCCCAAGTCACAACCTCATTTGTTAAAACTCCTAAAGAATGTCGATATGAAACTGATAATTCAGACAATATTGAATTGACTCATGAGGATCCTGAACTAACAACACTCACTTCCAAAGCTGCCATTGAAACTGAAACTGATGAGTTGCAAGTTGAGATAACTTGCACTTCATCACTCAACTAATCAAACTCTTTCTTTTTTGAAGGAAAAGTCCACCCCACATAATGACATATGGTACGTGGATAGTGGATGTTCTAGGAACATGACTTGTGACAAGAGGTCACTTGTTAATTATGAAGAAAATTTTGAAGGTCCTGTGGCTTTTGGAAGTGATGAGAATGGAGGAAAGATTGTTGGAAAAGGAATTTTAACCAATGGAAAGGTTCCATTTGACAATGTGTTTCTTGTTGAAGGACTCCAATATAATCTGCTTAGTATATCACAAATGTGTGATAAGGGTTACAAAGTTGGTTTTGATGACTCACACTGTTGCATCTTAAAACCTGAATTTGTAATCCCACCTGAAATGATAATGATGATGGCCCCAAGAAATGGCAACCTATATGAGTTAAATATGAAAGAAGTTGTTTCAAGAGGAGGTACATGTTTTGTTTCCAAAGCCACTGAGAATGAGTCAAAATTGTGGCATAGGAAATTGTGTCATGTGAATCTAAAGAACATGAACAAACTTGTTAAGGGTGAGCATGGCATTGGCTTACCTACAAGAGAGTTCAAATTGGAAGATCATTGTAGTTCATGCCAGAAAGGCAAGCAGCACAAATCCTCTCACAAGACAAATATCATCAACTCAATTGACCAAGTACTTAAATTGCTTCACATGGATCTGTTTGGTCCTGTGAGTGTGCCAAGTATAGGAAAGAAAACATATTGTCTGGTGATCATTGATGATTACTCAAGATACACTTGGGTTAATTTCCTAAGTACAAAGGATGAGACTGTTGAGCTGATTAAGGGATGTGTGACAATGATTGAGAACAAACTGAATAAGAAAGTTAAAACAATGAGAAGTGATAATGGATCTGAGTTCAAAAATGGAGTCATGGAAGAATTTTTCACAGAAAACAGAATATTTCAGCAATTCTCAGCTCCTAGAACTCCTGAACAAAATGGTGTTGCAGAAAGAAGAAACAGGAGACTTATTGAAACTGCAAGAACCATGATAGCAGATGCATATCTACCAGTTACATTTTTGGGCTGAAGCCATTAATACTGCCTGCTATGTTCAGAACAGGGTCCTTGTCAACATAAGGCATAACAAGACACCATATGAAATTTTCTACAATAGAAAGCCTTATATAAAGTTTTTCCAGCCCTTTGGATACAAATGTTTTCTTCTAAACACCAGGGATTATTTAAACAAGTTTCAAAAAAAATCCTTGGATTGCTTCTTTGTTGGTTATTCTACACACTCAAAAGCATACAGAGTATATGTGAAATATCATACGAGTGTAATTGAATCATCTGACATTGTCTTTAATGAAAGTCAGTTCAACACAGTTGATGGTGCAGCATAGCTGTTTGATCATGAGAAATTGATAAGGTCTTTCAAGATTTACCCTGAAGACTTTGATGATTCTTTTTACAAGACCAGTGTGATTTAAAAGAAATGTGGAAAAACATTGGACTTGGAGAAGTTATGGAAGAAGGTTGCTAATAAAGAAAAGGAATATACATTTATAAAGGGTCCCTCAAGTGATACTATTGAACAAGTTCAAGGCAATGATCAAGGAAACAATCATGGTCCAGAGCAAGATCATGTAGAGGTTCATCAAGACAATTAGGAAATGCAAAATGATCAAGTTCAGAATGAGGAGAACCCAAGCAACCAAACCAATGAAGAAGAAGTTGTATCAACAGCAAGATTTCAACATTTGTTTGAAAGAATGAATATTGGAAACAATGGTGCATCTACCTTAAGACAACACAATGAAGAAGCACCAGAGTTTCATGATGTTGAAACAGAATTGATCATTGAAGAACCAGAACTCAATGAATCAAATCTTGACACAAATATGTCTGCGTATATGATAATTTAAACCCCTTATGTTGAAAAGAATCATCCTTCTGAAAACATCATTGGAGATATATATGAAAGAGTAATAAAAAGTCATTCTGAATCTGCAAACATCTGTTTATACTCCTGCTTTCTATCCCAAATAGAACCAAAGAATATTGTTTAAGCTTTAAAGGACAACAGTTGGGTAGAAGCAATGCAAGAGGAGTTAGCTCAATTCAGAGATCTACGTTTTTGGGATCTTGTTGATAGGCCAAGAAACAAGTTTGAAATTGGATCAAAATGGGTTTTTAGAAACAAAAGGGATGAGAGGGGTTTTGTGATTAAGAATAAAGCTAGACTTGTGGCACTGGGATGCCTTCAAGAAGAAGGAATAATCTTTGAGGAAGTCTTTTCACCAGTTGCAAGACTTGAGGCAATCAGGATCTTTCTTGCATATGCTGCCTCAAAGAACATTAGGGTGTTCCAGCTTGATGTCAAGTCTACATTCCTAAATGGAAAGATTGAATAAGAGGTGTATGTTACTCAACCTCCAGGTTTTGAGGATCCAATGTATCCAAACAGGGTGTATAAGCTAAATAAAGCCCTATATGGATTGCATCAGGCTCCTAGAGCATGGTATGATGAGCTGTCAAATCATCTTCTTGAAAATGGGTTCCTAAGGAGAGCCATTGACAAGACTCTCTTCTACAAATAAAAGGGATCAGACTTACTGCTGTTACAATTCTATGTAGATGATATCATCTTTGGTTCAACAAATGAACAAATGTGCATGAAGTTTGAAGGGGTAATGAAATCCAAATATAGCATGAGCTCTATGGGAGAAATGAACTTCTTTCTGGATTAAAAGTTCAACAGAAAGCTGATGGGATTTTCATTTACCAAACTAAGTATGTGCAGGACATTTTGGATAAGTTCAAATGTCAAGAGATCAAAACAGCTTCAACTCCAATGGACACAAAAGAAAAGATGATACCTGATGAAAAGGGGGAGCCTGTGGATGAGCATGAATATAGAGCCAAAATTGGATCCCTGATGTACCTAACTGCTACAAGACCTGACATTATGTAAGCTGTGTGTGTCTGTGCAAGATTCCATTCAAGTCCAAAAGTCTCCCACATGAATGCTGTCAAAAGAATTTTTAGATATTTGAAGGGAAGACCAGACTTAGGGATTTGGTATCCAAAGAACCAATCTCTTGACCTCATTGCCTACAAGGACAGTGATTATGATGGTTGCAACATGAGCAGGAAGTCAACTTCAGGTGGATGTCAATTTTTGGGAGACAGGCTGGTGTCATGGCAATGCAAGAAGCAGACCACTGTGTCCATCTCAACTGCAGAAGCTGAATGCATTGCTGCATCTGCTTGCGGTGCCCAAGTTCTCTGGATTCAAAACCAAATGCTGGATTATGGTTTGAATTTTCTGAACATTCCTATTTTTATTGATAATACTGCTGCATATTTTACTGTTAAAAATCCAGTTCAACAATCAAAGACTAAGCATATTGAAATCAGACATCACTTGATCAGATATTGCAATGAAAAAGGTTTGATTGAGATGAAAAGAGTTGAGACAAGTGACAACTTGGCTGACCTATTCACCAAGCCACTTGACAGAACCAGATTCAACTTTCTTTTAAAAGCCCTGAGGATAATCAACTCAGATGAGTTCTGATTGAGGATATGTGCTGAGTGTGTGTCTCTATGTGCTAATTGATCATTTTTTGATTGAGGTCACACACATTGAATGTTGATGAATATATTTGAATATGTTAATTGCTTTGTGTTAACTGATATGTGTTATGTGATTATCTGTGCAACTTAGGTATCACTGATGCTTAAGTCAGTTAACTGTTTTTGATGTTATGATAAGTAATGTTTTATAGTGTCAAATTTTGATATTTGCTTGTCTGATGTCATGTTGATATGCTTGTTTATGTGTTTTATCTGATCATTTGATGTTATTAGGATAGGCTAGACCTTGAATATTAGTCTTGTCTGCTTGTTTTGATGATGTTATTCATGATTAAGATTTGAATATGTTACAACTGTTTATGTCAAAATGTGTTTTTATGTCAAAATTAAATGATTAAATGAATTTTCCAATGAATTTTGCAAAATTACAAAATTTTTTATCACAACATGAGCAAGTTGTTAATGGTGTAGAGATATGATAATACTATTCAGTTCAAGATTTATAGAAGCTCAAAAGAAGGAATTTTCAATGAGAAGTCTCAAAAAGTTACATTTGCTGAAAATTATGTCATTTGCACAAGTTAGAAAGGCATATACTTGTATATGTTGGTCCTGTCATCTGTTATCAGAATTGATAGGATAGCTATTAACCTGGAAAACTGAAGGCATTTGGGGCAAACTATAACTTGTTTTCTGTTCATTCACTTAAAATCATGTCAATAATTCTGATTTAAATGGACATATACTCACATATATGTTTGTTCCGGTTGACCTCCTGTGGTCAAACAGGATAGCCATTTACCAGTAAAATAAGAAATATTGGGGTGCTTGAACTTAAAACTGTTTAACTGTGGGAAATGATAGTACATTGTCTACTTAGCCAATCATATGGATTTAATAGACCAAAAGAGCCTTAGTACAGTCATTAACATGTATGGTTGCTTTCTCATGATGTGTAAAGTCTAAGGTGATATAAACATAAAGAAAATGCTATATCTTATGTGGAGTTACATTGATGTCTATGCATGTTCCTATATATATCTTTAAAAATGAGAGGCAGAAAAGTGATTATCCAGTCATACACAAGTCTGTTGGTATTTGGTCTCCAAAATGAAATGTTTGATTTTTAAAGAATGACACAGAACAACAGTGAACAGTATATTTTTTATATTTTATCAACCAAAAGTTGATTGATGTTCACAAAACATTTGAATAAAAATGAAAACATGAGGGTTAATTCTAGAACTACAAGGGTGGAGACAATCATATAAGTCCTTTAAACATCCTGAATGAAAGGCCTGTAAGTCCGAATTGCGTGGCATGTATGTCCAATGTTCAACCTCACATATGTTTTTTAAATTTGAAAAGAAAAATCTCAAAATTTTCTATAAAAAATTGTTCTGTCATTAAAAGTTTTGATCAAAACCAAGGGGTCAAAGTCAAATTGGGGTGATCTGGAGAAAGCCAAATAAGCCTTGAGAATAGATAAGGAGCATCATAAAACATCATGTGTTATCCATTAAGAATCATGCATATTAATTGAAACTTAATCATATCACCAAAGAGATGAAATTCATGTTAAGTCTAGACCTGCTGTTGACTTGTTTATGTTGTCACAATAATGCTGAGAATGAAGTATTGAAAAAGCTATTTAGTCAATATGATCCCATTCTTGAGATCTTTTCAGTTAAAGAAAGAAAATATTTTGAAGAGATACATGACTGAAATTTGATCTCTAAGTGCACCATTTGCTCTTAAACAATGATCTTTAAAAAAATACAGTTAAAAATGTTGGTTTAAGTCAAAAGGTGTTGCAAGCCTCAAAAAAGGTTGAATATGTATTTTCGGGCAAGGTTTGATGTTTTCAAACCTTCCCGGGTACAAAACAGTTGAATATGTATTTTCGGGTAAGGTTTAGTGTTTTATAACCTTTCCGAGCAAGCTTAGTCATTTTGGACTAAGTTTATGATTTTCGGGCATGCTTTAAAGTGTTTACACTTTCCGGGTTAAGTACACTTAATGTACAAAAAACCCGAGCAAGCTTGAAATCTTTTGAATATGTGACCAAGTAAGCCTTCAACAATATATTTCTTGTTTCGTGCAAGCTTTTCATACTGTATGCTGCATAATGTACCGAGCAAGCTTTGGAAATCTTAGACCATAACACACTTAGGTGTTTTTATGTTTAATTTTGTTCCGGACATGCTATTTGTTATTTGTGATTATGATTTCTTTTAAATTACAAGTGTTACCGGGAAAACCTTGTTTTCCGGGCACACTTTATATTCCGGGTACACTTTTTGTTCCCTCAATATACTTGGTAATTTCAAAAATTTGACTTTCCGGGTACACTGTCTGCTAGATATCTTTTCGGGCACACTTTGTACTCTAGGAAGGTTATTCATGTATACTTTGCATAGGAAGGCTGTTCGGGCACACTTTGTACTCTTATGAAGGTTTCTCGGGCACAATTTACATCAAAGTATGCTTGATTGAATTTGTTTCTTATTCTGATAGGGTTTATGCTAGATGGAGTTATTTAATTTATATTAGAGAAATGTATATGGGTATCTTAATTGATTCCTAGCAAGGATGCTTATTTGATGTTTTATACTTGATTATTTGCTTTGTAATTAAGTTCTCAAGAAATCTGGTATTCTGGGTAAGATTTCTTCATTATTACTTGACTTTAAATTACATAACTTAACCAAGAAAGGTTTGTAAGTGGAAGGTACTGGGCAAACTTTGTCAACTTCATAATTAAATATACTGGGCAAAGTTTGATGTTCTAATTTTATCGGATAAGGTTTTTAAATGGATAAGGTTATTATGTTTGATAGCTAATAACTCACTACACGACAAATGCATTTAAAACCCACTTTCAAAAGGTATATAAGAGGGAGTTAGAGATATTTTTCAACATTATTTTTCCCTCTCTCTCTCCATCCACTGCAACTTCTTACTCCCAAAGAAACCTAAATCGACTTATCGCATTCGTTTTAATCCAAACCCTAACTTTAACCGCCCTCTAACTCCGACTTGGTAAGCAATAATAATGTGTTTTCCGATCACGATTAGACTATAATGGGCTTTAATTATGTATCTATATACTAACACTCTGTTTTTGTGTTTAGGTTATAAACTTGTCGAAGAACAGGTTCTTGATGATTTTTCTCTCTTTCGTCTTCATTTTAATTCCTTGAAATTACTTAAAGTTGTGAACTTTATGACTAATTTCATTTTGAATATGTTTGATTATGTTTTTCAGATATGGCGGACAATGATCAACCAAAGTATCCCTTTGAACAGAAACACAATATGTGCGCCATGTTGCATATTACTCTACACAATGAGGAGGTGGCGATGATGATAACATGGTTGTTAAGATCAAATGTTCGTTTTGCCTTCACCGAGTGCCCAGTCATTTATAGAAATCATTCACTGGATTTCTGGCGCTCAGCAACACTGTATGATGACGTTAATGGTCGAAGGATTGAAGCCACAGTGGCAAGACAAGAAATTCAAATCGCGGAACAAATGATCAGAAGATGCTTGCAATTACACGGTGATGACCACAATCATATCAACTTCAATACTGATCACCTGCTGAGGATTTTTGAACAGACTATGGGATACCAGGGGACAGTACATGATGGGCAATTTCATAAGGGAATGTTCCCTTAGATATACAGATTTCTGATTCACCATGTGGTTAAAGGATTTGCTCCGAGGAAAGGCTCATAGACTCTAATGAGTAGGGATTTAGAAAATGCCACAGTTGCAATCATTTATGACCTACCATTCAATTTCTCCAAGATGATTTTTGAAGGAATGGTAGCAAATCTGAAGAAGGCTGAGAAGGATAGGTTTCTGAAATATCCCAGGTTTCTGCAGATAATCTTTAACAGGGAGTTGCGTAATTTACCCAATATTGGCACTACTCATGTTTTGCAAAATCCTAAAACATTCAAACGAATTAAAAATCTGGGAATTGCCAACAAATTTAATCCAAACATTCCATTTGAGATTTTGCCATGGTTTTTAAACCATGACTTGGATATTATGCCAGCTCCTGAGCTAGGCTCAGAGGAGGAAGAGGAGGTTGATGAGTTGGAGGATGAAGATGATGATGATGATGATGATGATGATGATGGAGGTGGAGGGGCTGGAGGAGCCATGATTGTTGATGTACAGGATTAGGAGGAGAACCAACCTATACCATCACCACCACAATCACCACTACCCATTGACCACCCTATACCATCACCACCACAATCACCACTACCCATTGACCAACCAATACCATCTCCCATCCTAAACCAATCACCACATATGTCACCATAACCACAATTACCACTATCCCCAACCCAAACATTGACCCAAAACCAAAATGAAACATCCACTAAAATATCCCCACCACCACAAACACCACCAACCAACAGCCCAATCCAAACTGATACATTTATTCCAAGCCCACCCCATACCCAATCACCACCACAAACAATCCCTACAATCCAGCCTACATCTATCCATACACAAACTCAAACCCCATCTACCCCACCCACATTGACCAACAACCCAATAATCACTGAAACCACCACTCAAGACCAATCTGAACCTAACCTTCTCTCTACCTCACCATCAATAACCCCTCCTGCCACAAACTTGCTATTTCAAAGAAAACTTGATTTAATGTTGGAAAATGCTAAGCTAAGGGAGAGAAATGAGGAGGTGACTAAGGAGAATGTGTTGCTATTGGACAAGTTGGCTCGGGCTATGATGAAAATTCAATCCCTGGAGCAGGAGGTTGAGAAGACCTCAGCTGCGCGAAAACTGGGGGAGAATATAATTGTGCCAACTATTACTACTGTTAATGTTGAGGATGTAATGATGGAGGATGCAGGAGTGAATGTTGATGAGTTAACAAGTATTCTGAATGCCTATGATGATGAGGAGGAGAGTGATGAAAGAAGGATGGAGGATGATGAATATGAAGCTGATAAATCTGATGTAGGAGAAGAAAATTACAATGTTAATGATGAGATCATGAATGTTGTATGGAGAGAAGAGGATGATGGTGAGAGTGATGAAGAGGAGACAGATGATGGAATTGAAAAGACAAATGATGAAGATGATGTGATCACTAATGTGTTAACAGAAACTCAAACTGATGAAATCAATCAGGGATATACTGCTACTGAGGAGCCTATAACTGAAACTGAACAACCTGAAAGCTCCAAGAGGGTAGAGTTGGATCCAGAATTAGAGGCACTTGAAAAAGAAATTGATGACTTTGAACAATCTGATGTTGAAGAAGATGAACAAAGGAGAATAGCAAACGGTAAGGCAAAAGTGTTTGAAGAAGAGCCTGTTAAGGCAAATCATGAGAAAGAAATTTTATTTAAAGAAAATGAAGAAGCTGCTGCTGATGCAAGGAGAAAGTTTGAGAATGTAGTAAGAGAGATAAGGGATAGGGAAATACTAGCCCAAACCCTAACTCCTGAGGAGATAGCAATGCAGGAAGAATTGATCAGCCAAGCCAATGTTGCAAAAGTGATTAATGAAGAAGAGACTGATGATCAAGATGTAATTGAAGCCTTGATTAAGTTAAAAAGACTTGAGGAAGTTGACAACTCTTTGGCCATGGTGGTTAGCATGTTTCAACCTCAAAGTCAACCACCAAAGGAATCAACTGAAACTGCTAAACCAACCAGTGTGAATATGGACTTGAATATTGAAGAAGAAATTGGAGAATCTATTGCCTCAATGGCTGCAAAGAAATGGGCTCAACAGATTGAAGATGACATAAGACAGAACTCAGATGAATGGAAGTGTGTGGATGATCCCAAGTGGTAAGAAATACTCAAGAAAAAGGGACAAACCAGAATCATTTAAACCAGCTGAAAGAGCTGAGTCTGCCAAGAAAGGGAGATGGGATGATCAGAATAAATACTTTGTAGAGACTCCTGATGATGAGGCAAGTCCAATAAGGGCAATACCTTTGCAAACTTTAAAGCCTGATGAATATGTGCAAGGAGTGCCCAATGTACCAATCCCTGAAGAGCTAAATTTTGATGAACCAAAAATAGATGTTGTTAATGAAACAACTAAGGAGGAGGATGACTCTGATGAAACTGATAATGACAATAATGATGATCAGGGAAAGGATGCTGAAGCTGCCAATGTTATGTCCCCACAAGTTACAGTGACTGATGAACAGAGGGCAAACATTAAGCAAAGTCTTTTGGATGCTAAAAGAAAAAATCCTTTGATTATGAAGCTAAGAAGCTATGGCATAAGCTTTGTTTTTTAAGATTAGCTGACGTGATTGATGATGAACTGGAGAAAAGATTGAACAAAGAGAGAGATACAATTGAGAATTTGATACAACAAAAGAACAGGGATTCCCAGAAATACAGAGACTATTTGAGAACTCATGGGTATTCTGACAAAGATTTATCTCATTTCAAGATTGACAAGTTGAGAGAAGCCTATGAAGACAAAAGGGAAGAGATAAAAGAAAATTTTGTTAAATAATATGAAGAGGCTGAAAAGCTTGAAGCCTTAAAAGAAAATTTTGGAGGAAAAGGTGGTTATCTGTTGGAGAGAGGGATGACACCCAGGATGATTGATTGCTTAGAAAATGATGCAGTTGAAGCACTCTATAACAAAATTAAAAGAAAAGAAAAATTGAAGGAGTTGCTACAAACTAAACCATCCAATGATAAACAAAAGGGGTCAAAGCAAGAAAAGGAAATGGAAAGATTTAAAGAGTATCTGAGAATGCACAACCACTCTGAAACAGATTTGAACAACTATAACTTTGAGAAACTCAGTGATAACTATAGTAAAACCAAAGATGCTGAAAAGGAGTTGGAATTTGAAAAGGCCAAGCTGAAAACTGCTACTGAAAAGGAAAGACTTGAAAAGATCTATAGCAAATATGGGGGTAAGTGCTAATTTCTGATAGAACATGGCAGAACACTAAATGTTGTGGAATCAATGACCCAAGAATTAGTTGAAAAAGAGTACCAATATTTGAGAAGAAAAATTCAGAAGGAAGAAAAAGAAAAACAGCCTGAGCCTGCTAAAAAGAAGAGAAAATTAACAACTTTAAGGAAGAAGCAAGAAGCTGAAAAGGAAAAATTAATAGAGGCAACTGCTGTTGAAACCCCAATCCCAAAGGAAATAAAGCCTGAACAAGAAGATGAACCTATAATTCCTTGGGAAAAAGAATAAATGATTAAAATTTTGAGGGTTATAATTATAAACTAAAGGGGAATGGATGAAGCCACCTTTAATGCCTTAGAAAAGGAGGACTTGAAAGAACTTTTCTACATACAAAAGGCAGAATGGGAAAAGATATTGTTGGAGGGTGAGAATCCAAGAAGCTTTGTTCAAGGAAGAGTTGTGCATGCAGGACTAATGGACAATCCAAAGATAGTCAACATGATTATGAAACTTGTGAATGAAGCAGGTCTAAACTATGCAGAACTTGTCCTGTATCCAGCTGAGATGGTCGAATCCACCTACATGAATGTTTTCAATGTGTCAAGGCCCAGCAAACCGATGAAATCTATTCCATTCAGACCCCAGTCTCAAGAAGACATCAACAAGCAGGTAGAGGAGAATCTAGTAGAACTGGATCACAAAGAACATCAAGACCACAATCCAGTGTAGATCTTCCAAGATCCCTCTACTATGATTCTGTCTCTGAATCTCTGAAAGTGATTATGGAAAGCAGACAGCTGAGAGACATAGTCATTAGAAGTGATTTTGCTAAATTCACTGAAGAGCAGTTGGAAAGAATGGCTAAACTTAATCTGTATGATTATAGAGACAAAAGTAAGTTGGCAGGTAGACAGCAAAATGATCTATCTAAATTCCTGAGAAATGAAGCTGACAAGAGATTCCTATTTTTGAAAGAAAAGAATAGCTGGAAAATGATTCAACTTGACAAGACAAGAAGGATTGCAAAGATGAAAAGATGGCCAATGCTGAATTGTATTACCAAATAAGGGTCAAAGATGAGAATCCTGTGTCAAACATGAATACATGCATCAGCTCTGAAAGAAGAATGAGATATCCTAATTATACAGGGCAGAGGAATGGCATCATTGCAATAATTGAATACAAAGAAGATAATGGTCATTATGTACTGAGAAATTCTGATGGGCTTATTTTGGGAATAATCAAAAGAGATGATGACCTGCCTGCAAAATGAAGATCTGACAGACATAAGGGAGTTACACATACCTGAGAGTAACCCTCATCACCAGATTCTTTCTGTCTTCCAGCAAAGAGCTGCATCAGTGATAGTCAACAGAAGACAAGCCGCCTACAACGCAAGAAAAATACAAGATCTTTAGAATATGCCTTACTTTGTAATGTCTTCGGACAGCTTTTGAATATGTAATCATTTGTTTATGTTATTTGAATATGTAATTTGACTTTAATTTGATGTGTATTTTAATCATGTGTAAGTAACTATAGAGGTGTTTTAGGATAGCTGAGGTGTTCCAATCTAGGGGGAGATTGTTGAGTCAAGATTTGACCCAAAACTGATTACAAGGAAGATTGGAATCTTCTCAACCTCCTCAGATATTGTTAAGTATGGAACCGGGCACACCTAAGATATCCGAGCAAGGTTTTACTTAGCCGGGCATGATATTTTGCCTATCAGGAAAGGTTATCTTCTTGAAGTCTTCTTTTGAGGATATCCGGGCAGGGTTCACACTTTAGTGTTAACCATGCAGGGTTCACTAGTTCGTGTATATCCGTGCAAGGTTCTCTATGTCAAGCAAGTTTGTTCTTCATAGTCAAGTAAGGTTCACTTCAGAGTAAGCTCTTGGCTAACCATGCTCTTGAAGCCAAGTAATTGGAAGATCGGGCAAGGTATTCTTTAATAATACAGTGGTCCAGGTAAGCTTGATGTTTAATGAAATATCTCAGATAACATCGGGCAGAGTTCAACTCAAGCAAGGTACAGTGATTCCAAGCACACTTTGCTAATAAGCTTATTCCAAGCAAAGAGTTGATGGAACCATTGAAGAAAAAGGTTGCTAGTAAGGTTATGTCGGGCAAAGTTTGATATAATCAAGAAGATGGAATTCTTCATGGTGAGTATTTTATTTTGGAAAATACTCCAAGTAAACCATACCCGAAAAACTGTTCCCGGGCACACTTCATGGTTACCAAGTCTAACAAGGCAGAGCACAAAGTCTACTCGGAGAAGTTTACTTCTACAAAGCCTACCCGGAAGACTTGTTTTACACTTAGGATAATTATGAATATGTATTTTGAATATGTACGTTATATTTAGGGTTTCTAGAAGGAATGACATCTGTCCTTAGGTGTCAGGCCTATAAAAGGAATATTTAGGGCACACCTCAAGGAGAGCGGCTGAATACGAAATTAGAAAGAATATTTGTCAAGTGACGGCCGTTCTTAGAATTGTACGGACAAAACTTTCCCATCAAGAAACCCTAGATAGGTTATCATTTGTATGATTAACTTTATATAAATGGAAATCTTTTGAGTGAATCTTGTGTGTTAATTAACATTGTTTGATTGCTCAGCAACTAAGTCGTTTGTTATTGATTCCGCCTTTATCAAACGGTTTTCTTTCTAAATATAGCAACCCATCATTAACTCTCTTGTCAACACATTATTGTGTGAGTTATGACTTAATTTGTTAACGATTTACCTACAATCGGGGACCTGACAAAATCGACTATAGCGGGTTGTCAATTTCTAAGAAGCCGGGTTGTTTCCTGGCAGTGTAAGAAGTAGACAACGGTCTCCACTTCAACCGTAGAAGCAGAGTATGTGGCAGCCTCGAGTTGCTGTTCACAAGTTCTTTGGATCCAGCAGCACTTGTGGGATTACGGTTTGAAGTTTCTTACTACTCCCATCTTTATTGATAACTCTGCTGCTATAAGTATCACCAAAAACCCTGTGCAACAATCAAGGACAAAGCATATCGAAATTCGATATCATTTATACGTGATTGCTTTGAAAAGAAACTAATTGATATTGAAAAAATGCACACGGATTTTCAGAAAGCCGATCTGTTTACCAAAACATTTGATAAAATGCGTTTTAACTTTTTGCTTGGATTAAATGGAATAAAAAATCTTGCTGAGATCCTTAAACAAGGATAATTATCTTTATTTTTATTTTTTTTTATTTTCTTTTACTTATTTTTATGTTTTTGGTTTTGGGGGTGAAAATGAAAAATACAAAAACAGAGAAAATCCAAAAACATTAAATAATTTGAAATTACCAAAAACATTGAAAATTTTGAAAAATCAAAAAGATTGTGTTTTTGTTTGTGTAGAAAAATCTGAAAAGCCAAAAAGATTGTGATTTTTGTATGTATAGAGAAAAACCAAAAACATTCATATATTTCAAAAATATCAAAAATATTTTTGCACTCTCTCGCTTAAAATTATGTCAATTACTCATATTTGAAGGACATATACGTGTATATGTTTGGTCCTGATATTTACTTGTAGATATTCGGTATAGCCATTTACCTGATAATGGAAAGTATTTGGGGCGATTGTTGTGCGTTTTTGTTTAATTCTCTCCCTAAAAATTATGTCGGTTATTTAAGTTTGTGAAACATACTTGCATGTTTTGGTCATGTTATCTACTTGTAGATTTATACGATAGCCATTAATCTATAGACTGAAAGTGACTGGGGCGATTGAATTTTTATGCTCCTCAAAAATGAGTTTTGAATCAAAAAGGAAAAATAATAGTACATCGATCATCTGGTCTCATATCCAGAAATAAATAAGCTTAAAAGGCTGTGTGCCTAATTGCATTGGTGCTTTGATCGGTCTTAAACAAGCTGGTATGGTAAATTATGTGATATAAACATAAAGAAATGCCATATTGAAAGAGGTGTTAGTCTCTTCCAAAACTCTCGGTAATGATGGCAGAAATGTAATAGCTTATCATACTCAAGCCTTATGTTTGTCAGATCAACAAAAACAAAATGTCTGAATAAAAAGCATCCGGGTTCTGGACATTGTGAGTCTTTATGTGGCTTAACATCTGGGTATTCATAAGCATAAATATTACAAAAGATTTTAGTGCAAACCCAAATTCATTAAACATGACCACCGTTGTACATCGTACAAATTGAATTACTAACTTGATCAAAAGCCATTGTTAGTCATACATTGTTCCTCCCTTGCGTGCGTCTTAATACCAATAAAAAACGGACCCTAGGGGACACAATGTATGTAAGCCTACAGATGAACTCGTGCATACTCATTCATAGTAAAGGAATCTTGGTGCATCAATCAAAAATATCTATAAAAAATTATAAATTTTGATCGGCAACATAATGGTTTAAGTCAAGTTGTGGTGATACGGTAAAAGCCAAATTAAGCTTGAATCGAGTTTAGAGGATGATAGTTTCTGATATTTTTGCGCTTTAATTGAACATTAAATCATATACAAAAATACTTGAAAGTTTGTTATAAAATTTAAGTGGACAACAATGATCGACTTAACGCCAGTCATAATAACGCCGAAATATAAAACTGCGATGGAAGGGCAATTTGGTCAATATGATTCTCTGCTTAAACTCACAAAAATATGCACTAATTTCGTAAAAAAGATTTTATTTTGACTAAAATCATTCAAAAGTACAAAAACATTTTGATTTCTACTTTGATTTTCTGTTTTATTTTCGTATTTCGAGTTTAAGGGTAATTATTTGAAAAAAAAAAAAAAAGAAATGCCAAAAAGATATTTATTTATTCATTTAAATATTTTTTAATTCATTTAAATTATTTAATTGTAAGTTATGTGTTTTTGAGCGTAATACAAGTTAAGGTATTGCAATTTACTTCGTCGGGTAAGATTCTTAAGGTAAAGTTCATCGGGACATGGGTTTCGATGCCTTATTTAATTCTTTATATAATTCATTATTTTATTCGTTATTTAAATGTTTTAAATTTATAATGAAAATGATTTTTTTAAGTTATTATTCATTCGCTATCCATCTGGATAACGAATGAGGGACATTTGAATAACGAACTAGTCCAATTCGTCATCATTAATTCGCTTCCGCTACTCTAATAACGAATGAAGCACGAGGTAACCTTAATTCGTTATTAATTCGTTATGATTTTTTAACGTATCACTCATTCGCTACCGGGATAACAAATGAGATAACGAACTAGTTCATTCGTTAATTTTGAATTAACGAATCAGCTTATTTGTTGTCTGGGAAGGCGTGCAATGTGTGTCGTATATAGTGAACAGGGACATAACGAAACGTCTCATTCGTACTATTCACTATTCAACTTCCCTAACAAACCTCTGGCCAATTTTTTCGAGAAATCTCGAACATCATAAAACTCAATTTTGATCATCATCTTATATTCACCAGGTAATTGCGATCAAAACGCAAAAAAAATCGGCAAAAACCATTAACATTTAAAGGGTTAATTAGTAGATTATCGATTCGGTTCTTAACTTATAAACATAAACCTAGTTTTACTACATTTTTACCTAAATGGTTGTATTGAATCTGCTATCGAGTGTAATGCGAGCAGATTCATGTTTAATATAGGTTCATACATCTTCTAATATGGTTTAATTGAATCTGATCTGTTGACTATCAGAGTTCATCTCAATTTTGACCTTGACTCTTTTTAGTCAAAGTTGGTAATTACTGGTGGCCTTTCGTTATAGTTTAACGAATGGACACCCATTCGTGTTCAAGTTCCATTCGTTAAGTTTATGATAACAAATCAACTCTTTCGTCTGTTTTGATAACGAAATAACTCAGAATCGTTATGCTTAATTTCTTACTTTTTCGTTATTGATTCGTCATCAACTTCGCTTTAATTATTTATAACGAATCAAGCAGTTCGTTAGAGCGAATGACCTCATTTGTTATAACTAATGAGCCAAGAAAATAACGAATGGTATTTTTTTAAATTATTTTCAAAAACCAAAAAAAAATTGAAATTATTAAATAATTTAATTTTTGAACATTTGTTTTTACAAATTCTCGGGTTTATGTGTTTTCAGTTATGGCAGATGAAATTGTCTAGGATGCTCCTGTGGCTTATCAGCAATAGGTTCAGCAACAACAAGAACCTGAGATCCCAATTCTGCCTTTTGACAAAAAGCACAACATCTTTTCTTTTGTTCAAGAGAATTTTGCTAACGAGGACATATTTCGAGACATCATTGCTTTTATCTGTCGTTCTCGAATAAGTTATGCTGTTACCGCTGATATGAAGATCCACTTCAGCGTTATTCAACCGTTTTGGAAATCGGCTCATTACATTGAATCTGAAAACCAATTTATCGACGAAGTCAACAACAAACAGGTCGTTATATATCTGGGTTATCAGACGGGTGTTGAGGTTTGTGGATAATATGGACAACCCATGTGAGTTTGATAGGTTATTGATCCGCCGATTATTTCAACGAGTATTCTATGCGGGTAACCTTGACCGTTCCCTGTATAACAGGGCTTACTTGTGTGCCCCGTACAAGTATCTCCTACATGTCCTTATACATTTCCTTGGGGGGGCGCAAGGGTGGATACGACGAATGCCGGATCATGTTGTAATCGGCATTCGTAGCTCTGATTTTGAACAAGCCGTTCGACTTCTCTGAGCTGATCTTCTTTCCCCTTTAGGAAAACTGCTTGGTCAAAAACCGACGCAGTAAATTCCTGATGTATCAATGATTTTCCAGGTGATCATTCAGGATCTTATTCCTGATTTGGAGATTGATAGGACGTTGAAGGACGACGTGTTGAAGCTGGAGAACATGAATGTCGATACAATGAAGAGGATGAAGTCCTACAGGTAGGATACTCCGAGGACCAAACGTATGATTGGTCATTTGTCGAATCTAACATATGAATGTCCTTCTGATGATCGTAAGATTCACGATGATTCGGATTCCGAATGAGAAGAGGGACCAGGTGGGAATGCGGTGGAGATGACGGAGATTATGGTGGTGTTGGTTGGAATGGAGGTGATACACGACGTGCTGAAGTTGAGGCAACAAGCACTCAGGCTACTCAACGAAAGCGTAAGGGCAAGGCGTTAATGAAAGATCAACTGCTCAAACGTCGTGTGACTCATGTATCTGGTGTGGAAATTGGTACACAAGTGTCGAGGTCGTACGCTATTCAAATCCGGTGGTACCGCTAACTACTAGCACCCCGGAACTCACTTTGACGACCACGCTCACTACCAATCCAAGGCTTGGCTTGATGACACAATCGGTAATATCTACTATGCCAAGGACTGTTGCTGTTGCTGCTTCGGTGGTTCCTCCGACACCGTCCGTGATGCCTACTAATCCTTTGGACGTCTCATTATGATACTTAGCTGTCCTCAGGGTCCAGTGCAGCCGGTACCTCCTATATTTCATATTTTGACCACAACCCATCAAATGGACATGCTCTTGAGTTTGATTCATCTATACGAGAATCAAATGGCGGCCGATCATCAAGCTCAAGAGTAAATGATGCAAAACCAACGTCGTCTGATGGGGTACATTTCCTACTACCAAAAGGAAACGAAAGAGCTTCGTGGCACTGGAGGATCTCATCCTTCAGCTGACATGAAAAGACGATGCCCAGAAGAAGATGAGGAACGTTGATAATGATCCTGATGCTCCTGGCACTGGAGGAAGTGAGCCGAACAAGCTCATGGCTCTTCCTCGGGTGCTGGTACTAGCGGTGGTGAAGGCAATGATAAACAGTTGGTGGTTTATCATGACTCGACCAATGCTCAACCTATCGAGTCAATCAAGGCCAACACCATCTTGTTTATGGATTTCAAGAAGGGGGTGGTGATGAGCACTGCCAATTCTGACGAGATTGAAGAAGGTCAGTTTGTCGATCAGTCCCTAACGCGCGAACAGATTTCATTATTGTTAGGGCTGAACGATGAAGAACTGGGCGCTCTAGAGGCTAAGGAAGATGTTGTGGTGGTGAACGATGAGGAAGTGTTATTGGATACGAGTATTCCATATGGGAATACGTCGTTTATTTACGAAGACGAGGAGATTGAGGTGGAGGATTACAGCAGAGGAATACCCCGATCTAAATCAATGATCAAATATTAATCAGGGTGTTCCAACTTTTATTGAAGAACACGTTAAAGCTGCTGGATACCATACGAAGAAGATATCAAAGAACAAAGACAAGATACCTGAACGGGATTCTGATCCGTCCGAGGCTGACATTTTGGGATGATTTGAGTACTGAAGCAAACGGGCTCGTAAGATTATCGAGGCCTACCGGTCGTTGATCGAGAACAACAACTGGACATATTTGCACCGGCTAAAGCAAATCAGAAGACCACATTCAAAGCTGTGTCGACTGCGAAAGGTGATATTGTTTCTTGGTTATACGATTCCGAGTTGAAAGTATATATTATCAAGTTGGATAACGGCGTTCAGTACTATCAGTATATCACTGACGTTCTCTCACTGACGCGATGGGAAGTTCGTACACTCGCGAATCGTCCATTTATAAATCGCGATGGAGATCGACTAGCAGAATGGTTTCACCAACATTTGCTTATCGAGGTAAAACGTGGATTTAAGTTCTTTAAGCCACAAGTTCCAACCCATAAGCGCATTGACGAGATTGATCCTCGTACGGGTTGGAGAAAATCTGTACTTAAAGTTAAACCGCCAAAAACGATGAAGCGTGTACCGGTGAAGACGTTTACACAGAGTCTTCACTTATCGTTCAATCGATGGTATTACAATAATCGTACCGGCGAGGCCGTCATCGTGCTGGGTAAAGGTTTGAAGACCAGTTTTATAAGAGTTATCGACCCGATGTGGCTCGTTAACTTATTTGAAACCGACAATGATGTGTTGTTTGAAAACAAGATTTTGATCGAGCATCAAGAAGACTACAACCGAGCTATGCAATTCCAACGTGTCGTACGGGTTTGTCACGCGTTTGGGATTCATATTTATCGTGATTGGAAGACGAAGCGATTCAAGTAATCAAATACAAAGAGCTCAAGACGATGGGGTGTTTGTTAGTGCACGGTTTTGTCGTCTCGAGTCTTCATAAATTATCGTTTGTAATTTATTAGTATTTTAATGTTAAAGGCATTTATGGAATTACAAGCCCATTCGTTATGTATAGGCCCATTCGTTAAGGATGTTTAACGAATGAGCCAATTCGTTATTTGTACAGTTCATTAGTTAAAAATGTTTAACGAATGGACCTAAGTTCGTTATGTATGTATCCCATTCGTCATGGAATGTTGACCAATGGGGGTATAGCGAATGAGTAATTCGCTATACCTCATGTGTTAACTTATGTAAGGATAACGAATGGAGCCCATTGTTACGGGATGTGTAACGAGTGGGATCCATCGTCTATATAAGGTTGTGTTGCCTTGTTTAATTTAAGTATTGATTAAGCTATTACCGAACCTCTTCCAATTTGTTCTCTCATCAATTACTTCGTTAATATTATTACTATTACTACGAATTACATAATTAAAAGCATATCATGTAACTAGATCCAAGTTCTAATCAATCTATAACGAATATGTGTTGATTGGATCTGAGTGGTGTTCAACATAATTACAACGACTCGAGACGACAAAACCGTGCACTAACAGGTTTGCTCGATATGGAAAAAAGCTTACAAGCTTACTCGAAGACATGTTTACACTTGTATATTTTGTAATATGTTTGAATATGTTACGAATCAATGATTAGGGTTTCTAGAATGTTTAAGGGTAGGCCTATTTAAATAACTTTAGGGCACGCGTATAACAACGGAGACAAAGCGAATATGTGATTTGACGGCTGTCTCTTTCCTGAAAAGAATATCCTTTTACGGAAAAGCTGCCACAAATACTTACATTCCACCTAGAAACCCTAACTGATTTCCATTGTATCCTTCATATTATTAATGGAAATCTTTTGAGTTACTTTGTGTGTGTGTTACATTTCTTTCCGTTCAGCAATAATTTGAGTACTAATGATTCCGCCTTTAGTACTATTTGGTTTTTCACAAAAGACGAATTTCGTAACCTTCTTGTCGACACATTTGTATTGGTTACGAGACTGATTAGTGTGTGCTTAAATGAGATAATCAGGACCGACATACATATTAATTTGTTATTTCTTAATTTATACTTCTAATGTCGAATCAGGATCAATTAGAACATAAATAAAGCATTGTGTCGAACTCTTCTTGGGTGTAAGGTAATCACGATACATAACCATCGACTTCTAGGAAAGGATGACTCAAGTTACTAGTTGCAATTTATAGATCAATTTACAGCAGATTAATAGTCGGTAAATGAGCAATAACTGATATACTCTGAAACTTTGGAGTGAGAATCTTAGAAAAAAAATTATATAATAAAATAACTTTGTAATTTATTTTTAAATAATAATCTTTTAGTTTTTCTTTAGAACGTCTAGTGTCGATCTCGGTTTGCCGCTCAAATATCGCCCCTGTGTCAGCAGGGTGTCGACGGAAAACAACGATCGGCTGTGATTGGTGCCGCCCAGCAGCAAAGTTATTTTTGAAATTTCACCTTTAAAAGTTTTAGAGCGTTTTTTATCTTCTTTTTAATAAACCAGATCATAATAGTTGAGGGTATGTTGAGTTGCTAGAGCCAAAAGAATGTTTGAGAAGAAGAAGATGGGGGGAAACAGGTTGCAAAGAAGATGGGGAGGACTTTGAGAAGATGGGTTAAGTATATTTATATATTTTATCAAAATATATATATATATATATATATATATATATAGTTTTTTTATTGAATATTTTAGATGTATACTTTTTTAACTTAATTTACGAAATGTGATGTTTTTTTAATAATAATTTATTAAATGTAATGTAATGTTTTTAAATATATCAAAATAATTTGTTTCTTTAATTTTAATTATATTAATAACTTTATAAAATTAAAATAATTTATATTGAACTAATCTTAGTTATATATAATTGATTTATTTTGAAAACCACTTTGAGTTTTAAAAACTTGAAAAAACTTAACGTAACAATTTTTTTTACACATATGTAATACGTAAGTGTAAGTAACGTAAAAAAATTACAGTATTTTTTACACGCCAAATCGACTTATTACACATGTGTAACTAACATTTAAATTTGTGTAATTATCAAAAATCTTTATTCTCTCTCCTGGTTAATTTTTTTTTTCAAATTTATTCTCAGCCACATATTTAATACATATTTAATTGATTGTGTGGTCCATATTAAGTTTTTAAAATTTTTATAACTCATCATGTTTACATATATAAAGGTAGAGAAATGATGAATTCGTGACTATTTTCATAATATTGAAATAACGGAGTAAAGTGGGGTGTGATGTGACGTTGACGTGACACTATAGAGTAAGTGGTAAACATGCGTATTTTATAGTCTAATGACAATGCCTTTATGTTTAGGTTTTTGGTCTTCCTTAACTCCAACTGGACATCCAAATATCGAAAACAACATCCTTGAAAACCATGTATCGTATTTGAGAAGTCAAGCATAAGTATCGTAATCCATGACCTAAACCATTCAAGTACAAAAAAACATTTTCGAGCACAAAGCCAATATTTTAAAATTAAACATCTTAAGTAATTGAATGCAACAGTAGCCCACTTGTAGACCGGGACCTCCAAACATGGTTCTTTTTCTAAATTATTATTAAACGTTTACCACAAGTTGCATAACTAATTACACTGAAAGAAAAATAAAGTTTTACTTTGTCAAACATTGGTTGGACATTCTGGTGTCAATATATATCTATTTATGTGAGCTTACACATTGCAAGAACAACATACACGGAGATCATGGATCAAACTCATCTTTTGTTCATTTGTTTTTGTATTTTTGATTACTCTCATTTGTCTTTTAAAATTGCTTACACACCAAAAGAGGAAAAAACTTCCACCAGGTCCACCTTCTATCCCAATTATTGGCCATTTTCATTTAATCAATGGACATGTTCATAGAGTGTTACAACAGCTTTCTTCCAAGTATGGTCCTATTATGGCTCTACGGTTTGGCTCACGCATGGTGCTTGTCATAACCTCTCCATCAGCAGCAGAAGAATGTTTCACTAAAAATGACATTGTATTAGCCAACAGACCACTTCTTGAAAGCAGAAAGTATCCCGACTTGAACCACACCATAGTTGGCGCTGGACCTTATGATCAACTTTGGAGAGATCTTCGTAGCATTATGACCCTTGAACTTTTTTCAACAATTTGACTCAAATCTTACTCTAATGTCCTAGAAGATGAAGTTAGGTCATTAATCAGGAATCTCTATCAAGACACTTTTCAAGATTTAAAAAAAAAAAGTAGAAATAAGGTCTAGAATTCAAGGATTGACATTTAACATACTCATGAAAATGATTTCAAATAAGTGGTTTTATGGTACTGGCATAGAGGATCTTGAGGAGGCTGGTCAATTTCAGGGCCGGTTCTGAGAAACGCTAAAAATATTTGGGCCGAAGGTGAGTCTAAATTCGGGTCATAAGACTTAAGTAATATGTAAACTCGATAACTCATAAATAAAAAAGTAAATCATACTATGATAATAGTAATTTCAACACCCAAAACATAAATATTGTAGCAAAATAATCTAATTTAAATACCTAAACGAAATGCGATGCTCGCCTTATATTTTTTGAAGCAAAACTATTGATCAATTCTTGATAATTTATGCTTTCCAACACATCGCTCTCAATAGATATCATTGCCAAGCCGTTAAGTCTTTCTTGGGACATTGTGAATCGCATGTAAGTCTTTAACAACTTCAATTTTGAAAAACTTCTTTCAGCCGAAGCCACGGTTAATGGAATAATCAACACTCGATATGCATTTATCGCGTTAGGAAAAAAACCATGTTGCACCACATTATTTAAAGCATATAAAGGGGTGACAATATCACTAGATAAAAATGTCTCAAACAACTTCAACTCCGAAAAAAGTTCCTCGGCATTAATATCAGACTCTTCTCCATGATTTAGTGCTTCTTGAAGAGTATAACAACACGATTTAAGTTTCTTTTCATCAAGCGACTTCAACATTTTAGGAAACAAAAAAACAAATTGTTTTCCTATATTGTTCGTATTGTTTGAATCTTGTTTCAAAAGAAGAATCGAATGCTCTACAATACATAAAAAGTAGTTGACTTTAAAGTTTTCCTTGGGTGAAAATAAAACTTCTTGCTCCGTTCAACTTTTTAGGAAACAAAAAACCAAATAGTTATTCGTATTGTTCGTGTTGTTCGAATCTTGTTTCAGGAGAAGAAATTGAATGGTCTACAATACATAAAAAGTAGTTGACTTTAAAGTTTTCCTCGGGTGAAAATAAAACTTCTTGCTCACGAGACTCATCAAATTGTTTTTTTCCTAACAATCGGACAACTTTGAGAGAATACCGGATCAATACCCATTTCAGTGGCATTTTTTAGCATCAACAATAGCCTTAGGGAACCCCACTTCACTATAATTTTTGAAGAATTTGATCAATTTCTTCACTTGTTTAATAGCAACATCGAGAATCATATCCTTCGATTGCAATCTTTTGCTCACGACATTCACTGTTGATAATATTTCATATAAAATGACAATTGCTAAATAAAATTCAAACTCACAAAATTCGTTCTTTGATAGTGAACGAGCAACGCTTTGAGTTTTATTATCGTTATCAGTTTCTCTAACATCAAGCAAAGCTTCTCTTACATCCGAAAGTTGAAATCTAATCGGTTTAACACTATCCACACGACTTTCCCAACGAGTGGGACACATTGACTTAAAGTGAATCCTTTGACATTTTTATTCAAAACCGCCCACCTTTTAGTAGAATTAGCAAAGACACTATAAATCTGTTGTATAACACCAAAGAATTCTCTAAATTTAGTGCAAGCGTTAGCCAGGTCACATAGTACAAGGTTAAGACTATCACAACCACATGTGGCATAAAAAGCTCTAGGATTTATATCTAAGAATCACATTTGAACTCCTTGATGTTTTCCTTTCATGTTCGATCTGTTATCATAGCCTTGACCACACATATTATTGACATCAAGACCAAGAGACTTTAATTCCTCAAGTGTAACATCAAAAAGTCCTTTATCGGTGGTATCATCAACAACTATAAAACCTAAAAATGATTCCTCAACGGTAACCGTATTAGAGTCTAAATTGATATTGACATACCTCACAATTATAGACATTATAAGTTCGTGAGATGGATCGACATTCACGTGATGTTTACTATACGATGATTAATGGCAAAATCACTAATCAAAGGGATAAACACATAAGATTTCATACAAAGATTCTCTATTATTGATATGACATGAAGCTTTCTCTCTCTAATAATGTCTCTCTCTAAGAAATACAAATGATTATATAGAGTTTCTAGAGAATTACAAAATATGACATGCAAGATCCTATTAATACTAATTCTATGGAACGTATAAGTGGGTGTGGCGTATAAGCTTATACGGCCGTATAAGCTTATACGTTTATACCAAACTTATACGTTCCTTACAACATATCTAACAATATTAGCTCGTTTAACCAATCCAAGACCTAGCGATAGACAAAAACATATCGAATTCTCTATTCAAATCTTGCCTTTTGTTTCTTCTCAAAACCACTTCTTCATTAAACAAACTTGAAGCATTGATTTTCTTCAAAATTGCACGTAAATCGATAAAATCAACACGTATGTGAAAGTAATACTTTAATACGGAAAAACCAGCTTATACGCCAAAAATGTAGTGTATAGCCCACCTTATACGTATAAACACCAACGTGTAACACCTTATGCGCCCAAAAACCAACTTATACGGAACTTGTTCAATCACACTTATACGTCCAATTTGCACTTTATACGGATAATCGCAAGTCAACGTATAACTCCAAACAATCTTATACATACAAATCAACTTTGCATGAACTTATACGCTCAAAATGAACACTTATACGGAACAATATGAGAATACTTATGCATCAGAAGACTTATATGTTGTATACCAATCTTATGCGTCTAATTGCCAAACCAACTTATACGGCCAAATTGAAAATACTTATACGCATCCAAACTTATACGGCAACAACAAACTGTTATGTGGTGACTCGTCCAAGTAACTCAATCAATCAAAACTCTTAAGATCAAAAACGGGTAAATCATTTTACTAATTGAGCCGTCATCTTTGACCCAAGTTATGCAGCAAATCATCAACATTGAATCAATTTTCCAATTTGTATCCGGCTATACTCCAACATGATACAATTTGTATCTGCCGTCAAGTTTGACCACATAATATGCGGCTACAAGTAAACGTCAACATGTGATTTTATCAATCTATATGCGGCTTGTAGTAAACGTTTTAATCAACTTTACAATCAATTTCCAATCATCCTTTTCAGCTTAATACGTCCACTTGTGCAATCAAGACTTATAAGGAGAATCAATTTGGCAAGAACTTATACGCCCAACCCAACAAACTTATACGTTGATGGGCTGCTCAAAAACGTTTTTCTTGAAATTGAATATCGGCTTAGAATTAAACGAAATCACTCCAACAGTAATGTATAATATGTATCAACTAATCAAATCATTGAAACAATTTGATTTTGAACCGTAGACGAAAGAGTAATTGAAGATTTTAGAATGGGTATGACCTTGACTATGAAATCTTCAAAACGAAAGGAATTGATGTGTTTGATCCGGAAGTAAACACGAGCCCTAGGCTCTGATACCAATTATAAGTTCGTGAGATGGATCGGCACTCACGTGATGTTTACTCTACGATGATTAATGACGGAATCACTAATCAAAGGGATAAACACATAACATTTCACACAAAGATTCTCTATTATTGATATGACATGAAAGCTTTCTCTCTCTAACGATTTCTCTCTCTAAGAATTACAAATGATTATGGAGAGTTTCTAGAGAATTACAAAATATGACATGTAAGCTCCTATCTATACTAATTCTATGGACCGTATAAGTGGGTGTGGCGTATAAGCTTATACGCCCGTATAAGCTTATACGCCCGTATAAGCTTATACGTTTATACCAAACTTATACGTTCCTTACAACATATCTAACAATATTAGCTCGTTTAACCAATCCAAAACCTAGCGATAGACAAAAATGCTCTAACAAACATTTTTTCTTGGTGACTTATATCTGAGGTGCAATCTAGGATGACAGAATTATACTTTGCTTGCTTTATCTTCTTGGTGATCTTTGATCTAATCTGATGTGCTAGTAATCCGATTAACTCGTTTTGGATATTGTGACCAAGATAATGTACTCTAAGTTCATCACTCATAATACGTCGTACATGTTCTTTTATAATTGGATCGAACTCTTCTAACATCTCAATCAATCCCAAATAGTTTCCATTATTTTTTTGTATAACTTCTCGAAGGATCCCCGAGATTGTAAACCATTTTTAGCAAGAAATTTCACAAGTGCAATAATCCTAAAAATAACTTCTTTCCAATAATATATTTCTTTCTTGAATAGTTCATATGCTACATTGTCGACGGTTTCCTTACAATTCAACATTTTACGCATTTCAATACTTTGTTTCATATTCTTCAAACGTTCGATGCTAAGCTCATGTTCCTTACGTCTAACGGAAGAGTTCTTCCAAGTCTCAAAACAATCGCTATCTAACCCACCTTTCGGATGCCCTTTTCTAAAAGTTTACAACAAAAACAAAATAGTTTGTCAACCTCCTTTGAATACACTAACCATACTCTATCACAAGTTTCCCCATTATATAGATGTCTAGTATACATGCTTGAAGAAAACCGTCTTCCCATTGAATTTACCGGACCCTTATCAATAGACAAATCTTGTTTTAGACCTTTCTCAACCAAAATATTAATCATGTATGGATTAAGGCCGTCCCAATTTCTAGGGTCAAAAATATCAATTTTTGTATTTATATTACCACCTTCCATATTAGCATCAACATCATCTTCATCCACAAGAACATCCACATCAATATCATCTTTATCAATATGGACATCCACATCAATATCATCTTCATACACATTGACATTACCATCAACATTAGCTTCGACATTAATCACATTATATTCATCAACATAAACACGGTTTTTATCTTCATTAACATTAGAAGTTTCGTGTTGTTTTGTAAAAAAAACTTAAATATATCCCCAGCTTGAGACTTTCTTAATTCTTCCTCACGTTTCCTCTTTTTACATTTTTCATTACCGGATAGGTATTTGTATTTAGGAGGCATTTTTCCTAAAAAAAATAATATATATTAGTTATTTAGTTGATTACTTCAGTTAGTTAAATGTGCTAGTGTGTTACTCTTATTATGTTATTCAATAAACAAACTGATCATTAACTGAAAATATGAAACATTCAAACATACTGTTTTTGGCATAAACAACAAATCAACATAATTCAATAATGAAAACATGAAATTATGAACAATTAACCGTAAGTCACTAACTTTTATAAAATTAAACAAATAAAAAACTAACCTCAGGAGTCAGGAGAAAACTAGAGGCTAGAGCTGGGCTGGACTTCAGATAATCGGAGGAGGCTAGAGCCTGGGCTGAGAGCCGGCGCAACTCGAGGCCAGAGGCGGAGCCGGTGGTGGTGCAAGCTGGAGCCGGCGATGGTTGTGGTAATGTATGTAACATTCGTCAATTTTGAACCCGAAAAACCCGACCCATTTTATATTTTGGTGTAATTGAAACTTTTTTTACGAAGCGTTGGAATTTTATGTTAGTATTGCATTGTTTTATTTCATATATAAATTTCAATTAAATGTTTATGGGAATATTGAAATGTTTATTCAGTTACAATATTAATTCAGTGAGGAGAATTACACGCTTGTTTAAAACAAATTTATAGTTTTTATGAAAGATTGATAAAAGAAATAATTATTTTTGCAATTAAAAGTTTAAAAGCTAAGTGTAAAACAATTCAAAGACCACGGGGCATTGTGAAACTTTATTTTATCAACATCCTCCTTAAGTTTTTCACAGAAACATTCTGGAGCCGTCACGTAATTTCCGGTGATCATAGGGACGAAATGATTAATCGAATATACTATATGACTCGTAATCGTTCATCGATCATACGCCACCGTTTTTAGAGGTTGATTTCGTTCTTTTAACACTAATTTAATGCCGTCGAAAATTACATGATTTTCTATAAATAGAAAACGTGTCTATAAATCCTATAAAATGAGACGACCCTCTCATATTCGGCACACCTCACTCTTCGCTTCATCCCCTCCACTCAAAATCAGCCCCTGCTATGTTTAATCTCGTGTGCCGCCGAAGTTCTGTCCAAGTTCAATAGATTGTTGAAGCTAACACCGAGCAAAATAAGTTTTATATAAATCAATTCATTTTCAAACGTTGAATACAAACTGTGAGCTTTCATTTGCAATATGTGTTCATAGAACTTGGATTTTTAAAATGAAATTTCAATGGTTTATGACGAACGAAGATGACGTCTGTTTTTTTTTTGTTCATCATGGTAGAAATTTTAAACTCCTTTTATTAATTATTGTAAAGTTATACCGATTATCTTTTTAATATTATTATTATTGAGCAATGCTTATCAACACGTAGAAATAGATTAGCAAACCATATGACTTGCTTTTTTTATAAATAGGGATTTTTAAACATTTTTTTATATATTAACATAATTTAACACTTTATATACCCCTTGATTTGAAAATAAAAGATTTTCAAATTTGTAATGTATATCAGACCTTAAAAAACTATGTTTAACGTATACATATTAGTTAAAATTATATATATATATATATATATATATATATATATATATATAAAAGTTACTCAACAATTTTGTTATTTTTCATTTAAAAATGAGGTTTAGATGTAGTCCTAAACTCTTGAAGTAAATTATTTTATATCATTTTTAATATTTTATAATTATAGGTTCCACATCGTTTATGTTAATCCGCAGTGACTCTCAGCCCCATCATTCAACTCATTAGCCTACTATTCGATACCGCTTTATTAATCATGTGAGTTTATATACCCATTTTTCCATCTTTTATATTTTGGGGGTAACATGTATACCTTATTCACTTACACTCATGTTTTATTACCGCATCTATTCAAAACGCAATTCAATATATGTGTATGTATGATTATTGCATGCTCTATGATTATGCTCTATGTCCTTAAATGGTTATTTTATATTTGGTGGTTGGTATCTCATCTTCATCTATTCACATCTAGTATGATCATACATTTACCCAAGTACATTGATTTTGTAACAATAGGAACGAGTCCACAACTAAGTAATCTATTTAGTTGTTTACATTTTAATAGGAATTGTGATGCTCAACATTAACATATGAATAATAGTTTTTATCTATATTTATATATATCTCAACTAAAACTTATGTATTCTCACCAACATTCGTGTTGACAATCTCTATTTTTATACATGTTACAGGTACAAGTAGTTGACTTTGTTCAAGATCGAAGATATTAGTTTTACCTTAGGATATTATTCAAAATACACAAACATAATGTATTTGTTCTTATTATTGAATTTGTGTACTTGTTTAATGTTCATGAAATGAAATAATTATTGTCGCTTTAATTAGTGTCTTTTGAGCTACTGTCCAATTAACACGTTACCCCCTGGCATGTTCCGTCACCTTTGATCGGGGTGTGACAATGTGGTTGTTCAAGTTTCAATGTTGCTTTCTGCCTCCTGATCTTCTAAACAATCAAAACAAATTTGTATTGGGTTATGGGCCTACAAATGATATCGGCAATTGAAACTTTCGGTTATTAGGTTTTGGACAAGATTTTAAATGGGTCCAAACAAAACTCTAATTTTTGCATCTCTAATTTTTGCATCACCCATCCAATCCACCCAACCCAGCAAATTCATATTTGCATCTCTAATTTTTGCTAAAAATGTAGATCGATTCATCTGTTTTTATTAAAAAAAAAAAAGATAGTTTTGATTTGCTTATTATTTTTCTTTAAAGTGGGGTTGCATAGTGCTAGGTAATTGACGCCTTTAGGGTTTAAAATGTTACATGACGCGAAATTACCAACATACCCCTTGGTCATACTAAAATAGACGGTTAAATTTAACGTTGACTAACAGCATGGTTTAATTTGCTACAACCTTCTAATATCAGGGTGTCGGATTCCAAAAATCAGACACAGATTAACCACAAAAATGCAAACTCCAATTAACTCTATTTAAATATTCATTCTTATTTATGATCATTTTTTTTTAAAACATGTGATCGGGGAACAGATGTCACATTTGAAAAAAAAAATTATGGTTAAGCGGTAAAAAATCATTTGTTATACAATGTCGTGACATGTCATTTTTTATTTATGGTGAGTGTTATCAAAAATTTGTTTACAAAATCCGTACCATTTTTGAATTCTTTTTGACCAAAACCGCGAGTGGATGTCAATATAAACCCTAAACAGCTCAATTTATGATATTTATTAAGTGTTATGAACATGTTAGTTAATCAAAACAATGCTGTCATATAGGCGTGAGATACTAACAAATCCAAAAAGCAAATTCTAGAGATGACTACTTAAACTAGATATTAGACGACGACGAAAAATGATCGACTATAAGACTACTAGGTTATTGACTCGTGGCGCACTAGGTTATTTACTCGTGGGCGTCACGGGTGGAAAAATATAAATCATGTTATATCCACACGTTTCTAGCATCAACTGATATATATAAATAATGTAAAAAAACATAACATTCACCTAAAATAACATCCATTCTACAATTACAAATTAGTTAATAGTTCCTTATAACATTTGTAGTTTTATTTGTAACTTTACTTTCGTTGTCTAATATAAGCATTTTAACACCGTCTCTACTCTTCACTAGTGATAAAACCACATATAGTTGACCATGTGTAGACACCGGTTCTCGCATGTATATGCCAACTCTTGCTAGTGATTGGCTTTGACTTTTATTAATAGTCATTTCAAAACAGACCGTAACAGGAAGCTGTCTTCATTTCAATTTGAATTGCAGTTTCATATCTGAAGGAGTTAGACCACTATGAGTTATGTAAGTGCGAAACCCAATGTTAATACCTGAAATAACCTTTACTTCGATAAAAAGTCTCCCCAAGTTAACTACTTGTAATCTGGTTCCTTGGCATACACTGTTCTTCTGATCAATATTCCTTAGTAACATTATTGACACACCAACTTTTAGAACCAATATATGATAAGGCATACTGACATCTTTAAACCATTTAGAAAATCCGGTGGGTGTAATGCTGGATCGAAACTAGGACCAACACTATCAGACTTGTCTATACTATCAGAACTGAGATATTCAACTTCTTCTCCAGGAACAAAAAAAAATATGTCATTAATATCTTGGACAACCTCATTGAAATGTGCAAGTATGATCCTTTCTAGAAAATATGAAATATCATTAAAAATTTTCAATAAAGCTGGATATACAAAATCAATCAGATCAGAAATAGGATCGGATGAATCACCAATTAAAAGATCATCTGGTATATCTATAATGACTTTGTTGTATTTATTAATAATGAAATGCAAATGTTGTATTTATATATAAATGATAATTTTACATGAATTATAAGATATCATGACTTATTTGAATCAAATAAAAAAACATACGAAGACAAACAAAGATAAATTAAAAATTAAAATATTTTATAACTTATATCGTGAATAAAATAATAAGCAAACAAAAAATTAGTCTCCAAATCAACAAAACAATTTTACAATTTTGATTTAACATAACTCCTATCTCAATGGGGATTAAAAAATGAACTTTATCTAAGACATTTATTACATATCAATAACCGTAATGTTTATTACTCTAAGATAGTACCCGTGTTTATTTACACATCAATTTAAATATTTGTTGCACATCAATGTTAAAATATGAACAAAACCTAAGACATTTCTTTTTTAATTATATTCTAAAACTATGTTACAAAACAAACTATTATGACAATCTAAAACCTAAATTTAGTATTTCATAATATCATAATTAATTGATTTTCAAAATAAAGTCTTAATTAATATTCAATAACATATTAATATTTATTCAAGTATAGTTGACATATAGTTGATTCATAATATATATCATTTAGGAAATTAGGCAAAACTTTCTCATCCATTTTTTATAACTCCTTTATGGATAAATTATGTTAAATAATTATTTTATACATATAATAATAATAATAATAATAATAATAATAATAATAATAATAATAATAATAATAATAATAATATAATGTTGTTTTAATAGATTGTGCTATTTAGCTTTTAAGCTTCTTTCAATGTGTATCCGTTTAACCCGTTTTCTTTGTAGCTGTATTTTTTACTCATTTGGAAAAATTGTATCTACTCGGGAGATTAAACTTTTGGCCATATTTCGTACATGCTAATTTGATGGTGATGAAAAGAAAGTTAATTTGTTAAAACTTAAACATAGAAATAATCAAAAAAAAATTCCATTATTGGAATAATATGAATAAGTTAAGAAAACATCCCATATTCACTAATGGTTATTTACGGAGAAAATTGTATAAACTAAGGAGAAAACGTGTTTTATTTTTAACAAACACTATTTGTTTGACAATTATGTTAAAATCATTTAATGCCTTATTTTTAGGTGTTTAAAAATATAAGATTTAATGTAAATTAATGGTTGTCAACTTAAGAATTGATTTAAAGTCAAAACTTATATTAGGTCAAGAAAAGTATTATCATTTTGTACAATAAACATAGTGATTAAAATATAAATTCAAACATAAATTAGCAGATGATGTATATGAATATGGTTGCTGACGGTTAAAGAAACTTTATAATTAATTTTATTCAAACGAATATCAGTTAAAAGTTACAAATAATTTTTATTTTAGTGTTACGCATGACTCGTGGAACATATTTAAAAACATAATATATATATATATATATATATATATGTAACATTATATAAATTTAATGAAATGAAAATATTGTATTTATAAATAAATGATAATTTTACATAAATAATAAGACATCATAACTTATTTGAATCAAATACAAAAACATACAAAGACTAACAAATATAAATGAAAAATTAAAAAAATTTATAACTTATATCATGAGTACAATAATAAGCAAGCAAAAAAAATTAGTCTCCAAATCAACAAAATAATTTTACAATGTCGATACGACAAAACTTCTATCTCAATATTGATTCAAAAGACGAACTTTATTTAAGAGATTTAACATCAATAACCGTAATGTTTATTACTCTAAGATAGTACCCGTGTTTATTTATACATCAATTTAATTATTTGTTTCACATCAATATTAAAAGATGAATAATATCTAAAACATTTCTTTTCATAAGCATATTTTAAAATTATATAACAAAACAAAGTGTTATGACAATATAAATACATGAATATTAACAAAAATATACATTAATATTAAACAAAAAATAAGACATCTTGTCAACAAATCCTCAATCCATTATATCAAGTTGGAGACAATAACCTAAAATGATAAAATTAAATATTAATATTAATATAGCATAATAAATAAATTACCAATGATTTGAATTATGTAAACAAATGTAAACCAGACCTGAAAACGATATAACCTTACCGGAAAAACATATAAATGTGTATTAGTACAAAATCGGTGAAAACCTAACCAATAAATATAAAAACATTCACCATCCAACAATTAATACAAAATTGTGTGAATAATATACTATAATTAACGAATGTGTAATTTGGAATAAAAGTAATAGTCCGGATTATGATAAGCTATTTATTTTTATGTAATAATACCATTTCGTCTTGCAAAATAATCTCTATCGACCAATCTTCTCCGGGCTTGTTATTGTCCTTGAGACGCCATAGTTTTTAACAAACGAACCTTGAGGACAAAGTCTTTGTTAAGCACATCCAGTTGGTTCAACATTGTAATGATTGTTGGCTACATCTTCCGGATTGTGAAAAATTTAAAATAAACAAACTATTAATTTTTGAACAATTATACATTGAACCGAACAACTACAACAAAATGAATTATATAAACACGACCAAAAATATATACCTTACAAAGAAACAAATTCGATTTTTCTTAATCCGTTGCGATGGTGTAAGAATAATTGTGTGAAGGTCAGAGTATTTATGCATAAATAGTATATGTTTGAATTTTTGGATAGGTGAATAAAGAAGGAAAGTATAAATGTAATTAACTAAAAATTATAATATTAGGGATTTTGAATTAGCTTGAAATATGGACAAAAATTAGGAGCTCTTTGATTACGGATTTTGAAAATTTAAAATATTTGAATTTAATGATGTTAAGTTATAATATTATATTATAATTACAATATAATTAAAATTGATATGTTTAAATCTAGATCATATTTCAACATAAAGCATAAAGACCGTAATGTACAAAAATATGTAACTAATTTATTTTTTTATTTATTATCATTAATAAAATTAATCATCAATTGAATAATTGCATAATTGATATAACTTGTAGATTTATGATAATTTTAGAATCTCTATGACAATTGTTTCTTGTATAATGAATTTTATTTTTTTATTTATTACCATCCTTATAATTAGAATCATTATAATAGTATTAGATCCTTAATCATATGGTTGAGTTGATGATTATGTTAAAATCATTCAAACCACGTATATATCATAATTCATTATAATTTTGAATTTTTGTAATCAAAGTAATCCTTATTCGTATGGTTGATTTGTTCCTAATATAGAGAAATTTGATTGCAATTGATTAAGGATTTAAAGTTATACTCCATTGGTTATATTTTTAATTACTTAATCGGTCAAATCTCATAAATCTAAAATTAAAACCATTATCAATCAATTAATAAATTAAAAAATTAAACATTTAGCAATAATAATAAAAAAAAACAAACTGACATTTGATCGAACACCTGATGGGCAGCCTAAATTAGTGTATGCTATCACAAATATATATATATATATATATATATATATGTATATATATAATTTCATGTGAATCAACATACACAAAATAATACCCGATTCTTTAAGTGGCCGGTAGAAACGTGGATCGTTTGTTAACACAGTCATGGGTAGGCCGAATTGCTGTAGATTAAAAGTCCGGCTGTTGAACAACTTCATCGACGGTTGACGGTCAATTTTTCGGATAAATGAAATGAAAGTAGAGGTCTGTGGAAGAACAAGATGGAGACGTAAAAGAGGGGATACTTGATTTGGGTTTAGGGTAAAAAATGTTATAATGAATATGAAAAAGGAATAATATAAATGATATAAATTAATATTAATAATCAATAATCATTTAATAGAATCGTAACATCCCGTTTTCTAGTTTCGGTTAATAAAATGAAAATATGGGTTATTAAGAGTCGGGCTAGTGTTGGGTTAATTGGATATGGGTTATGGACTTGGGTTATGAAGGAAAGAGGAAAAAACCATGGGCTTAAGCCCATGACACATAATTATATAAGCCTTAATTACCCATTTAAGCATTTTTATTTACACATATTCCATACACCACCAAAACACACACTTAAGCTCTCTCTCTCTCTCTAATTCCCCTACTTTCTCTAGCCGAACCAAGATAGAAAACCGATCCCGATCCAAAGTAATGATAGTATGATGTTGTATGAACTCAAATCCGTTAGATTTAGTCACGAAACGACGAGCTGACACCGTTAAACCGTTGAAGTCACGGAATCCGGGTGGAATCGGGTATAAAGCGAACCTAAGATGAGATTAGGGGTCACCCTAGCTCAGATCTGGATCGAACGGGACTAAAAACGGTGAAAACAGTGGAAAACGAGTGAGATCTCGTTTTTCCGGCGAAAGTCGTGGTTTTTTGGCGACAGCGCCGGAAAACGGCGTACGAGGTTAATGATATGTCAAAGAATGTCTGACATTCTCGGACCTAACCCTAATTCGTTAACGGGGAGTTAACGAACTAGGGTTGATTCGTTAAGCGATTCGTTAATGGAAGCTTAACGAACTAGCCTTAGTTCGTGTCCAACTTCGCTATGGAAAAGATAACGAATTACCCCCGATTTGCTATGACCATTCGTTAACAGAGATAACGAATTAGAAGGTCCAATTCGTTACATGGACAGATTCGTTGTATGGACTGATTCGTCAATGGACCAGTTCGTTATAAGGTTCAATTCGTTTAAAAGACCAGTTCGTTAGAGGGTTTAATTCGTTACAAGGACCAATTCGTTATGACAAACCAATTCGTTAAAGAACCAAGTAACGAACTAGAAGTTTAATGAAATGACAAAACAGTCCGTGGACTTAGAAAAGAATGAATTAATTACAAAATAGCCCTTGAACTTTATTAATTTATAGAAGATACCTTAAAGGGATTAAGAGGTTAACAATAAAATATTATCATGAAATCCTAATGGAAAATGTTTAAAGACAGTTAATGAAAATAAATTTATTGAAGGTACCTTAAAGGGATTAAGAGCTTAACCCCAGCCAGGGGCTCTGCTCCTTGGATCCCGCTAGGGGCTTCCGCCCCTAGCCCGGACCCTCGTTCGTTAAGGGTTATAATTAGACTAGAAACGCGATATGGGTAGTGATAGTTAATTGATTCGTGTAATTGTTATACAGTAAGTCGTGCACAGTTCAAAAAAGGAATAACCATGAACGTAATCGCGTTCAGGTGAGTTTCTAGCCCCACTTCCTTGTTATGTTTTCGGGGCTGTGTGCATACTCGATGTGATAGTTAATACACTTACCTTAAGTGGTAAGTGTATGCCTGTATGATTTATGTATGATGATTGCTTGACGGTGCGTGAACGATTTTCGGATATTGCATGTACCGTCAGGTGGTAGTTAAAGATATGATTGATATATATATATTATGTATGAATGATGTATGTATGTTTTGTATGTTATGTTGATAGTACGTGAACGATCTTCGGATATTGCACGTATTATTAAGGAAGGTATGTAAAGACAAGTATGTTAAAGTTGCACAAAACAAAGTGACCAGACCCTAATAATATGTGTGAGGATGTGGACCAGACCCTAATAATATCTGTGAGGATAGGGACCTGACCCAATAATATCTGTGAGGATAGGGACCGGACCCTAATAATATCTGTGATGTTAGGGACCAGACCCTTATAATATCTGTGAGGTCATAGGGCGGAAGGCTCTTTAAGTAGTATGGATAGTTATGCATGTAAAGTAAAGTATGAATAAAGTATACACCTTCGGGCATGCGTGCAAGTATGTGAACTGATTGTATGTTGTATGATTAACTAGAAGTCACTCAGCGTAGCTGACTTTTAGTATGCACGCAGGTGAGTAGAATGAGGCAGCTCGCTTGAGGGGAAACACATGGCATGGAATTGAAGACACTGGCATCTCATGAAAATGTTATGTTATTTAAAAGACAATGTTTTATGTTTAAACGATTTGAATGCTCGTTAAGACAAGAATTGATGATTATGTAATATATTATGGGTGAAGTTTTATATTCCGCGTAAAGTTTTAATTAACTCTGATATTTAGAACTGTGTTTATGAGTAAATCCAACATCCAATGTAGGGCACCGGTAAAGGGGCTTTACAAGAATTTTTTGTCTAGTATTTTTATTAATTTTAAAAAAAAATTATGCACATAAAATATAAAGAAGTGGTATATAAAATTGGAAAGTATAAGAATTCATCAATGGGAAGGGCCATTGTGACATCGGCCCAATCCGACCCGACCCAGGTACCCGTTTTCGAATCCGATTCTTTTTATGATTTATAATTCGATTATTAATCTTTGTAAATTTAACATTAAATAAATTATATATATTTTTATATTACTTACTAATAATAATAATTTCCTTCCCGCCGTCCCGCCTCTTTCTCTCTCTTGTCGCCGTCCCGCCCTTTTCTTTCTTGTCGCCGTCCCGCCCCTCTGCTTAACCCTTACGCCTTGAACCCCTTTTTTCTCTTAACTCTTTGCTTGTCCTTTGGTTCTTCCCGCCTAAGGATGTCTGCGCAGCTCCACGCGCCAGACTCCTTACAAGGAAGCCTGCGTGAAGACCAGTTGTTCCTGCGATACGCGAGGCGAACTGTTCTCGCAGCGCGCTAAGAATTGTAGTTCTTCTCGCAGCGCGCTAAGAACGGTAGTTCTTCCCGCGACGCGCTAAGAATTGTAGTTCTTCTCGCAGCGCGCTAAGAATGGTAGTTCTTCCCGCGACGCGCTAAGGATTTGTAGTTCTTCCCGCGGCGCGCTAAGGATTTCAGTTCTTCCCGCGGCGCGCTAAGGTTTGTTCTGTCTGCCTTCGCCCTCGCGCGTGCGCTCGTACCTTCTCGCGCTAAACCTTAAGTCTTTTCTTCTGTTTAGGTCTGCCTGTATTCTTTTGATATCTTATCTTTTGTTTGAGCTCTTTAGGTCAGTTCCGACATCTGTCCGAAAAGCCACTTTCGGCGCAGCATGCGCACCAATCCTATTGGTTGACAGAGAAAGTGACTGACATAATCTTTTGAAATCTTCTTTTGCATGTCTTGAACAGTGTTTTATCTGACTCCTCCCATGCTTTATTCTGTAACCTGTCAGCCCTTTTTCCTGTTCCCCTGCAGCTGCCGGCATATCTTGTGATATCTTTTGCTTTTGGATTCTTATGCTTTTTAATATCTTTTGCTTGATTTGTTTAGATCTTTTCCCCTTTTCTAGGGATTGTGTTCCCTAGGGTTTGCCTATAAATTAAGCTATTTTCTTAACACTTCACACACAAACACTTAAACACTCCCCTTATCTCTCTCCCTTTGCTCTCTGCCCTAATTCCTCAGCCGCCTCCTCTCTTGCCTCCGTCTTCTCTTCTGTTCTGCCCAGATCTCGGTAAATATATATATTTTGTTTAAGTAACTTACATATATTCAAGACATAAAAACCAATCGTTAAACCAATAACCTCTTATTTATATGTTAACTTGTGCTTATTTAAAAGTTGGTTCTAGCATTATCTTTCAACGCACCGTTTACATGTGAGTAATCTCGTACCTAATCCCTTTTTATTTTTAATGTTTTGGGATGTTCATGTGTTCGTACAAACTTGAGTCTTAAACTTGTTTATGAACTTTTGTCGCGCAAAACCCCATGTGTTATGGACGTAGACTTGGCTGTTTATTTGTATGTGTGGATCATTAACCGTCTTGTCGGCCTATTCCGCAGTTTTCATGGATCCATTAGATGAACACGGGAGAACTATCGTTTATGATTTCTCTTTTGTTTACACTTGCACAGTTTTCTTGTTTTTGTGCTCGATTGGGAGCACGGATTGAACTATGAGCTATGATCTAAGGCTTGATCACAATCTGATTACACCCTTGTTGAACACCAGTTATACACATGATGCGCGCAGATATTGTTATCTATTTATATGTATTAATCTTGATTTCTCACCGACACGCAAGTGTTGACGTTTTATTTTAACACATGTTCAGGTTTGCTGTAGCTGTTTCTGGAAGCTTGAGGACACATAGGATGTTTTCTTTTCTTTTGGACCTAGTTTAAAATGTAACAAGACAAGTTTATGTTAATTGAATATTTTAAGTTATGATATGATTTATGTTACTTTATGTCATGTTCTGCGCGTGCGCAAGGAAATGTATTTATTAAATATTGACACCCAAATAGTGTCGCGAGTAATGAAACAATACGTGGCGCCCCGATGTATAATCCGCCATCGGTCGGGGTGTTACAGATTGGTATCAGAGCTCCGTGACTTTAGGATAGGTGGTTAGACGTAACGACCTAGAATACCTAAGAGTCCCTTCTCGCGCATGAGAAATATCTCATGTTTGCGCGCTAATTGTTATTTACTCGATATTTATAAAATATGCTGGCGCATACGCAGCACTTGATTTCATGTTTTATTCGCGATCTTTCGATTTTTATTAAATTTCAATTTATTTCCTTACTTACATATTCGTTTGTTGTGGGGATTGAAAATCCGAGAAGTCATGGTGGTACATGAATAGTTGATTTTCAATTTCCATTAACTTTATGTTTTAAATTGAAGATTTGAAAAGTCATGGTGATACATGAATTGTCAATCTCCAATATTCATTTACTCGATATTTTAAATTGAAGATTTGAAAAGTCATGGTGATACATGAATTGTCGATTTTCAATTCGAATTTATTACCTGTATTAAGTTTGCATTTAAATTCATATTTTACTTCAAATTTGATAGCATTTAACTCCGCGAAACAAGCTTTACGACGATATAACTATGCGCTAAAACGATTTCCTATACCAAGATATTAACGAAAATTAAAACTTTTATAGAATGCCTCCGCTATCTCGCCGTCATCAGAGGAGAGAAGCCTCGCGCAGGCGTAGACAGCAACGTTCCCAGGAAATGGCCGCCGCGATAGCCCAAGCCTTAAACCAAACTAATACCAACCCCTCCGGATACAATATTAAATCCTTCAATGCGGGTAACCCTCCGAAATTCACCGGACTTGAAGGAGCCACCGTAATGCTCCAGTGGCTCGAGAAAATTGAAAACACTTTCCTCCATACCCAATGCCCTCCAGACAAACGAACCTTATATGCCTCTAGTGTCCTGGAATCAAGGGCGCTTACTTGGTGGAACGGAGTAGCTCATGCGCGTGGCGCAGAGGCTGCTTCTAGCATGCTTTGGGAGGAATTCAAGGAAATCTTGACGCGAGAGTTCTGCCCTCCCAACGAAGTAAAGCGCCTGGAGGAAGAGTTTTGGAACCTGAAACAGTACAGTGGCGAAGCGCGCGAGTACGCGACGCGCTTCCATGAATTAAGCTTGCTTGTCCCGCACCTAGTTACCCCTTCCCGCCGAGCCATCGAGAAGTTCCTTGGGGGTCTCCCCATGGAAATCCAAGATTCTGTATGGGCCAGGAACCCACTAACCCTCTCTGACGCCATCGAGTTGGCCGCTGTGCTCAGCGACAACCATGTCAGGGCAGGAACCCTGTTCCTGCGGGGAGCTGAGAAGACCAAACCCACCAAGACTGTCCCAGAACCAATAGAAACCAAGCCAGAACCCTCAAACCGTAACAACCTCAAGCGCAGGCGCAAAGCCTATGCGCTTACCAACCCGCCCATTGTCCAGCAACCCACCTACCAACCTCCAGTTTACGCGCCTAACCCACTGTCGACCTACCCAACACCTCCTGTAGTCCACAACTATGCCTTAACCAATCCAGCACTCCCTGCCCCGCCAACTAAGAAACCTTACACAGGAAACCAACCCTTTTGCCCAACCTGTAGACTTCACCACCCACCTCAAGTCCCGTGTCGACAATGTAACCGATGTGGCCGTACTGGTCACACTGCTGAGAACTGTAGAGTCCTTCCCTCCAACCCAATTGCGCAAACACCACCAACTTACCCGCTAAACCCACAACCAACATACCCTAATCCACGACCCAGGTCGTGCTATAACTGCGGTGATCCCAGTCATTTCCGGAACGCGTGCCCGAGACTACAAGTTCAGATTACGCAAGCGAACCCAGTTAACCAAATTTCGAACCAAGTGACGCGCGGCCGAGCTTTTAATATAACCGCGCACCAAGCGCAAGCGAATAATGACGTGGTTAATGGTACATTTTTACTTAACGGACAATATGCATCTATACTTTTTGATACTGGCGCCGATAGAAGTTTTATTTCTCGTGCATTTGAGCAAAAACTTGCGCGACCGCGCATAAACTTAAGCGAAAACTTTTCAGTTGAATTGGCTAATGGTGAAACTATTTTAATAAACTCCGTAATCAAAGATTGCACGCTTAACCTTAACGAAAACGATTTTCTAATCGACCTCATTCCTATGCCGCTTGGAAGCTTTGATGTTATTATCGGTATGGACTGGCTCTCGCATAATCGCGCCGAAGTTATTTGCGCCAAAAAGATGATTCGCATTCCTCGAGAAAATGGTGATCTGCATATCTACGGCGAGAAACCATCTAACGGTCTTAAACTAATGTCATGCACTGAAGCCCGAAGACTTTTGCGGAAGAAATGTGTTGCATTCTTAGCCCATGTGGTCAAACCCGATGAAGGAAAGAAGAAACTCTCTGAAATCCCCATCGTGCGTGACTTTCCTGAAGTCTTTCCCGATGATCTTTCTGGTTTACCTCCCGCTCGGGAAGTCGAGTTTCGTGTTGATCTTGTCCCTGGCGCATCCCCCGTAGCCAAATCTCCTTATCGTCTTGCGCCCGCTGAAATGCAAGAATTAGCAAGTCAACTCCAAGAGTTGACCGCTAAAGGATTCATTCGCCCTAGCTCTTCGCCCTGGGGTGCTCCGGTGTTGTTCGTTAAAAAGAAAGATGGTACGTTTCGCATGTGTATTGATTACCGCGAGCTGAACAAGCTCACCATTAAGAACCGGTATCCCTTACCGCGTATTGACGACCTCTTTGACCAACTCCAAGGTGCCTCTTGTTTCTCCAAGATCGATCTCCGTTCTGGCTATCACCAGTTGCGTATCCGCGAAGAGGATATTCCCAAGACTGCTTTTCGAACCCGCTATGGCCATTTTGAATTCTTAGTCATGTCCTTCGGTTTAACCAACGCACCCGCCGTTTTCATGGATCTAATGAATCGGGTGTGTAGGCCTTTCTTGGATAAATTCGTGATCGTGTTTATCGATGATGTTCTGGTGTATTCTAAAACCAAGGCCGAGCATGAGCAACATCTTCGGTTGGTGTTGCAAAAGCTTCAAACCGAGCAACTCTTTGCCAAACTCTCCAAGTGTGAGTTTTGGTCGGATGAAGTACAGTTTCTTGGTCATGTTGTAAACAAGATGGGTATTCATGTCGACCCATCCAAGATTGAAGCAATCAAGAACTGGATTACGCCATCCACTCCTACCGAAATCCGTTCCTTTTTGGGCTTAGCTGGTTACTACCGGCGATTTATTTCGAACTTCTCAAAGATCGCTTTGCCTTTAACAGCTTTAACGCACAAAGGCAAACCGTATATTTGGGGCTCGAAGCAAGAAGAAGCATTTCTGAAGCTCAAGCAATTGTTGTGCGAAGCTCCTGTTCTAGCGTTACCTGAGGGTAATGATGATTTTGTCGTGTATTGTGATGCCTCCAACCAAGGTCTCGGTTGTGTACTTATGCAACGAGGCAAGGTTATCGCTTACGCGTCAAGGCAACTCAAAATTCATGAAAAGAATTATACGACTCACGATCTCGAACTTGGTGCAGTTGTATTTGCCTTGAAAATCTGGAGACACTACCTCTATGGTACTAAGTGTATCCTTTACACCGACCATAAAAGCCTTCAGCATATTTTTGATCAAAAGGAACTTAACATGAGACAACGCCGATGGAACGAACTCATCAGCAATTACGATTGTGAGATCCGATATCACCCTGGAAAGGCTAATGTGGTAGCCGATGCGCTCAGCCGAAAACCCAGCCAACTTAACTGTATCTTGCCGCGCACGCAGCTTCACTTCGCGCCGATTCAAAGCAATCTTGAATCACGCATTCGTGACGCGCAGCGCGCATCCATCAGCAATGGCAACCTTCGCGCCGAGTTAGCGTGTGGCGCGGAAGCGCATTTTGTCCCTAATCTGAGTGGAATTCTCTGCCATCTCAATCGCATCTGGATCCCCAATGATGAGAATCTTCGCTCTGTCATACTGAGTGAAGCGCACAAATCTCGGTATTCAGTTCATCCTGGTGCTGACAAATGTACAAAGATTTGCGCCTTTCTTTTTGGTGGCCTGGTATGAAAAAGGATATTGCTGTGTTCGTAGCTAAATGCCTAACTTGTTCCAAGGTAAAAGCTGAACATCAACGCCCATCTGGTTTGCTCGAACAACCTGAAATTCCTACGTGGAAATGGGAAAGTATAGCAATGGACTTTATCACCAAGTTACCCTTGACCACAAGTAAACATGATAGCATTTGGGTAATAGTGGATCGATTGACCAAGTCTGCCCACTTTCTGCCCATTCGTGAAACTTACCGTGTTGAACAACTTGCGCATCTCTATGTCAAGGAAATTCTCTGCCGTCATGGTACTCCTTTGAGCATCATATCCGATCGCGATGGCCGTTTTATATCTCGCTTTTGGAAATCTCTCCAATCTGCGTTAGGAACTCGTTTGGACATGAGTACTGCATATCATCCTCAGACTGACGGACAGTCTGAGCGAACCATCCAAACCCTTGAGGATATGCTTCGATCTTGTGTTCTTGGTTTTGGAGGTAATTGGGATTCACACCTACCTCTGGTCGAGTTCTCTTATAATAACAGCTATCATTCCAGCATCGGTATGGCCCCATTTGAAGCACTTTACGGTCGAAAGTGCCGTTCACCGATTTGTTGGAACGAAGTGGGTGAAGTTCAAATCACAGGACCCGAACTAGTTCAAGAGACAACCGATAAAATCGCCAAGATCCGTGATCATCTGCTGACTGCCAGAAGCCGACAGAAGAGTTACGCAGATCGCAGGCGGAAGCCTCTCGAATTTCTAGTTGGTGATCTTGTTCTCCTCAAAGTGTCGCCCTGGAAGGGTGTTGTCCGCTTTGGGAAGAAAGGTAAGCTTGCGCCTCGTTATGTTGGTCGATTCAAGATTCTCGCGCGTGTGGGAAAAGTTGCCTACAAACTAGACCTGCCGCCCGCGAACAGCAATGTGCATCCAACTTTCCATGTATCCAATCTCAAGAAATGTTTAGCTGACGAGAACCTCCACATACCACTTGATGAAGTTCAAGTTGATGAGTCTATGCATTTCGTTGAGAAGCCTGTTGAGATTATGGATCGCGAGGTAAAGCAAACCAAGCGCAGTCGCATCCCTATTGTTAAAGTTCGTTGGCAGTCCAAGCGCGGAGCCGAGTTCACTTGGGAAAGGGAAGATCAGATGAAGATCAAGTACCCGCACCTTTTCTCTGCGCAACCTACTTCGAGTTAAATTTCGGGACGAAATTTCTTAAAGTAGGGGAGACTGTGACATCTGCCCAATCCGACCCGACCCAGGTACCCGTTTTCGAATCCGATTCTTTTTATGATTTATAATTCGATTATTAATCTTTGTAAATTTAACATTAAATAAATTATATATATTTTTATATTACTTACTAATAATAATAATTTCCTTCCCGCCGTCCCGCCTCTTTCTCTCTCTTGTCGCCGTCCCGCCCTTTTCTTTCTTGTCGCCGTCCCGCCCCTCTGCTTAACCCTTACGCCTTGAACCCCTTTTTTCTCTTAACTCTTTGCTTGTCCTTTGATTCTTCCCGCCTAAGGATGTCTGCGCAGCTCCACGCGCCAGACTCCTTACAAGGAAGCCTGCGTGAAGACCAGTTGTTCCTGTGATACGCGAGGCGAACTGTTCTCGCAGCGCGCTAAGAATTGTAGTTCTTCTCGCAGCGCGCTAAGAACGGTAGTTCTTCCCGCGACGCGCTAAGAATTGTAGTTCTTCTCGCAGCGCGCTAAGAATGGTAGTTCTTCCCGCGACGCGCTAAGGATTTGTAGTTCTTCCCGCGGCGCGCTAAGGATTTTAGTTCTTCCCGCGGCGCGCTAAGGTTTGTTCTGTCTGCCTTCGCCCTCGCGCGTGCGCTCGTACCTTCTCGCGCTAAACCTTAAGTCTTTTCTTCTGTTTAGGTCTGCCTGTATTCTTTTAATATCTTATCTTTTGTTTGAGCTCTTTAGGTCAGTTCCGACATCTGTCCGAAAAGCCACTTTCGGCGCAGCATGCGCACCAATCCTATTGGTTGACAGAGAAAGTGACTGACATAATCTTTTGAAATCTTCTTTTGCATGTCTTGAACAGTGTTTTATCTGACTCCTCCCATGCTTTATTCTGTAACCTGTCAGCCCTTTTTCCTGTTCCCCTGCAGCTGCCGGCATATCTTGTGATATCTTTTGCTTTTGGATTCTTATGCTTTTTAATATCTTTTGCTTGATTTGTTTAGATCTTTTCCCCTTTTCTAGGGATTGTGTTCCCTAGGGTTTGCCTATAAATTAAGCTATTTTCTTAACACTTCACACACAAACACTTAAACACTCCCCTTATCTCTCTCCCTTTGCTCTCTGCCCTAATTCCTCAGCCGCCTCCTCTCTTGCCTCCGTCTTCTCTTCTGTTCTGCCCAGATCTCGGTAAATATATATATTTTGTTTAAGTAACTTACATATATTCAAGACATAAAAACCAATCGTTAAACCAATAACCTCTTATTTATATGTTAACTTGTGCTTATTTAAAAGTTGGTTCTAGCATTATCTTTCAACGCACCGTTTACATGTGAGTAATCTCGTACCTAATCCCTTTTTATTTTTAATGTTTTGGGATGTTCATGTGTTCGTACAAACTTGAGTCTTAAACTTGTTTATGAACTTTTGTCGCGCAAAACCCCATGTGTTATGGACGTAGACTTGGCTGTTTATTTGTATGTGTGGATCATTAACCGTCTTGTCGGCCTATTCCGCAGTTTTCATGGATCCATTAGATGAACACGGGAGAACTATCGTTTATGATTTCTCTTTTGTTTACACTTGCACAGTTTTCTTGTTTTTGTGCTCGATTGGGAGCACGGATTGAACTATGAGCTATGATCTAAGGCTTGATCACAATCTGATTACACCCTTGTTGAACACCAGTTATACACATGATGCGCGCAGATATTGTTATCTATTTATATGTATTAATCTTGATTTCTCACCGACACGCAAGTGTTGACGTTTTATTTTAACACATGTTCAGGTTTGCTGTAGCTGTTTCTGGAAGCTTGAGGACACATAGGATGTTTTCTTTTCTTTTGGACCTAGTTTAAAATGTAACAAGACAAGTTTATGTTAATTGAATATTTTAAGTTATGATATGATTTATGTTACTTTATGTCATGTTCTGCGCGTGCGCAAGGAAATGTATTTATTAAATATTGACACCCAAATAGTGTCGCGAGTAATGAAACAATACGTGGCGCCCCGATGTATAATCCGCCATCGGTCGGGGTGTTACAGCCATGTTGAGTTAAACTCATTTATTTTAATAGTTTAGTTAGATGTGAGATGTGCACTCCACCTTTTCGGTGATGTTGATCACCACCAGGTTGTCCCGAAAGACTATGAAATCGTTATCTATGAGAAATTTTTCCGTGGACTTTTACTAGCGTATCGTCAACGGACGGTTTCATCAATAAAAGTTAGTGTAGCTTCTTTTAGTTGCGTTCGTGTGATCACTTGCTGTGGTCGAAAAGTTATAGCTTTCAAATGTTAATAAAATTTCTTTTTAATTATGAAAAAACTCCAAAACCGACATTTCTATGATTTTCCTTTTCAAATTATCTTCTAGAAATCTAGGGCATGAAAGCCGAATAATTTAATTGAATTAAATTTGACAAACAAATATCTTAATTCTGTGTAACTTGTTAATTAAAATCCTTTAGTTAAAAATTATTTAAGTCTATTAATTTGTTGTGAATTATATATATATATATATATATATATATATATAGACGAGGGATATTTTGAGAACTTGATGAGTTGTAAGAACTCTAAGAACTCAATTTTAGATCACACATTTAATTAAATATGTGGCTGAGATTAAATTTGATTAAAGAATAAATCAGGAGAGAAAATAAAGATTTTTGTTGATTACACAAGTTTAAACTTTAGTTACACATATGTAAAAAGTCGATTCGGTGTGTAAAAAATTACGGTAATTTTTTGTACATTACTTACACTTACGTATTACACATGTGTAAAAAAAATTCAAAAAAAAAATTGTTACGTTGAGTTCTTTCGAGTTCTTAAAACTCAAAGCGATTATCAAAATAAATCAATCATATATATATATATATAAAAGTTCAGGATCATGGGAGAACTTTTTTGAAATTGAGAACTATGTGAACCATTTTGGACCACAAAAAACCCAAAAATAAAAAAAATTATAAATAAAAAAAGCACAAAGATGAAAAAAAGTAAAAAAACCAAAATTCTTATTTTAACATCCCGGTTTCATAAAAAAAACTCGGTTTAACTAAATTATATACACATATGTATAATATATACATATATATACATTTACATGTTTTTTTATACGCATATGTATAATTTAAAATAAATGATACTGTACATATGTGTATATTACGTAACTAAAGATTAAATAAAATTATACATATGTGTATAATACGACGTTTTTTTTTTATTTTTTTTTGTTTTTAATGAAACCGGAATGAAATATAAGAATTTTGGTTTTTTTACTTTTTTAAACTTTTTGTTATTTTTTGTTTTATGATTTTTTTAAATATTTTTTAAGGTGTTTTTTTATAGTGGTTCAAAATGGTTCTCAAAGTTCTCAATTTGCAAATGGGTCTATATTACATCAAATTGAAAGTTCATGGAGTATATTAAGGCTTTTGGTCCACTAAATTTATGGCTGTGTAGACATTGCTGACACTTCATCGGTGACAATAGCGTGGGCTATGATGCTTCTACTTATTCATCCTGATGTTTTACAAAGAGCTAGAACGCAACATGATAATTGCATTGGAAAAGAACGTTTGGTACAAGAGACCGATCTTACAAATCTGCCATACATTCAATGTATAGCCAATGAAACATTAAGACTATTCCCGGTAGGGACATTGTTGGTACCCCATGAGCCATCACAAGACTGCACCATTGAAGGGTTTGATGTGGCTCGTGGCACCATGGTGTTGGTGAATGCATGGGCTATCCATAGGGACCTGATATAATGATAAATATATATATATATATTTTTCTTGTATATTTTATATAAAATTTAATTAATTTTTGTTCGATTTTAATTAAGATTTGTATTCTATTAACATAATTGTGTTTTGTAGGTTCCGGAAGTTGATCATGGTTGAAACGGGCGACAAACGAGACAAAATAAGCCTAAACGAGAAGCTAGAACACATCATGAAATGAACCGGAAGGAGAATCGGTCGGACCGGCCCCCATTAAAGCACGCCGCGCAGAGCAACTGGCTATTCCATACTTAGTCGCGTGGCGCGTCCAGCCTATGTTTCCCGAAAGTTTCCGATTTTGGTCATATTTTGGGCCCAGTTCACTATAAATACATCCTAACCTTAACTTGAAGAATACCCTTCAGTCACCAGAAGAATTTGGAGTTTCTTGGAGCTATTATTGGAGTTATTTGGTTGTTTTGAAGGCAAGTAATCACCCGATGAAGAGCTTTACGTTCAAGATCGAAGACTACAGGTTTTGTCGCTTTTAATCTTTCGTTTCCCATACTCCTTTCGTTTTCCAAAGATTACATTGTAGAAAGCCCTAATTTTTGTCTATAATATGATGAAACGTGTTGGCAATGAGAATATGATGTTATTTAAACTCAAATTGCGTTTCAGATTTGGTAAGTTCGAGTCTATATCGTTGTAATTTTTCTGAATAGTTGTACAATTTGATTAATTACAGCTCTCTATTGGTTATTTAATCTGAGTTTTTCGCACATATTTTTTTAATTTGAGCTTGAAGGAAGTTTTGTTATAATGTCTGAATCCCATTAATATGCTTTGTTACGGATCCTTTAGCGTGAGTAATTCATTTGTTTTTTTGTTTAGTTTTTATAGTTTTAATTGAGTTTTTTTTTGTTAACATGAGTTTTAATTTTGTGTTTTAGCCCCAAGATGAAATCGATCCTTACATATTGATACCATACTTCAATCGTCCTGGAAAGTATGTACTTATTTTAGTTTTTTCTGTTTGTTTTCGTTTGTTATGTTTTCACACATATTGTTTACGTGTTTTTATTATTCAACTTATAATGCCGCGGTTTCAAATGGTGGTAAAAAAACAAAGGAAATCTTTGGAAGTTCTATTCAAATAACCTAGAAAAGCTCATTCAGGTATATTTATTGTTCACAGTTTGTAGAATTTCACATTTAAACTTTTTTGTTTCCTATGGTTTTGTGTTTTTCTTCTGTTTGACATGAGAACCAGTGCTCTATTTTTCCGCTTTTATCTACTCTTAATAGTTCACATGTGAATTATTATTTACTCATAAAAGTGTGAGGTTAAATTAGTCTTGCGCCTTCTTTATATTTCATTGCAAATGTTTACTTATATTGCATTCACTTTATTAAGAAATTTAATAATTTATGTTTCTAATAGAGTTAGTGGTCATTTTCATTCATGTGGTTTGCTATTTTCGTCACTTCAATCCAAAGTTTGAAATTTTGTCAATTTAGTCCTCATAGTTTTAAATATTAGCCAATTATGTCCCATCTGTCTAACGGCATCCAGCTTTGCCGTTAGTTTAAGGGTATTTTTGTTTTTTTCCTTTTTATTTTGAGTTAATGGTCATTTTCGTCCCTGTGGTTTGATACTTTTACCACTTTAGTCCAAATTTTGAAAACTTGTCAATTTAATATTCAATTTAATTCTTTTTTTTTATTTTTTTGTTTATAACCCTGAAAAGCATAATCCAAGCCCAAAACAATCGAGCATCAACTAAAACAGGTCTGCATTTACTCTGTCGACGATAGTAATCATGCCCCCTCCCCTCGTATTTAGTTTCTAGAAGGTTCATAAACTCTCCCCCATGGTGGAATTCAATGGTAAAGTGGTCAAAGCAATTCCCTGAAACCAAATTGTACAGAAAAAACTAAAATTGATTTCTTTGATAAATGCATAATAGTTAGGGTTTAGAGATTAAAATATAGTAACGAAAATCTGGGTCGAAATCAACTATTATACATTAATCAAATAAATGATTGTTAGTTTTTTCTGTACAACTCGGTTTCAGGGAATTAACTTGACCACTTTACCATTGAATTCCACCATAGGGGAGAGTTTAGGAAATGTTTGGAAACTAAATACAAGGGGGTACGAATACTGTTATCAACAGAGTAAATACATACATGTATTGGAGGTTGCTCGATGGTTTTGGGCTTGGATTATGTTCTTCAGGGTTATAGACAAAAAAAAATAATAAAAAAACAAACTGAATTAAACCGAACATTAAAAGTATCAAACCACGGGGACTAAAATGACCATTAAATTAAAATTAAAGGGAGAAAGACAAAAATACCCTTAAACTAACGGCATAGCAGGATACCGTTAGACGGATGGGGCGTAATTGGCTAATATTTAAAACTACGAGGACTAAATTGACAAAATTTCAAACTTTGGACTGAAGTGGCGAATGTAACAAACCACAAGGACGAAAATGACGATTAACTCTTTCTAATATTATGATTTTTTACTTATTTCTATTCAGTGTCTCCCTGAATTCCATTCATCACTTCAAATCAACAATCTTGATTTCGGAAAACCGCTTATTGGGTAATTAGTTCCTCTTTTTTTTTCAACTTTTTGAATTCCTATTTAACAAGATTGATGGTGATGATTACTATAAAGGATAAAAAAATTGGTTAAAAGTTCTTTAGCATGTTTCAAATATCGCAAGAACATTTTTAAGTATAAATAAACTAATATAGTTCAATACTTTCAGGTGTGAAACCATGAACATCTGTGCAATATTTTAGTGAACGAGTTGTTATCCTTGCAGGTTGCCCACCTCAAGTTAGAAAAGACAGGCTTGATTTCTTGTGTTATTTATTTGTTTTTTTTTTGTATATTTTAAAAACATTTATTGATTTACGTAGAATGTGTCAGTTTTAGTTTTGATAATCTGGAAAGGAATGAGTCAAATTAAATTTAAGAAAAAAGGAAACAAGGTGGGTAACGAAAGTGGCCCATCATAGGATTACAACCTCCTATGTTGGTTTATGCAAGAAAAATATAGAATCAAGTCTTTCTGCCTAAGTTTATGCAGAAAAAAGTTAAATTAAGATTGTGCTAATATAGTTTTTTAGAATCAAGTCTTTCTGCATAAATTTCACATAAACATCAAACAGGTTTTAATTGTGGTACTCCTGGTCATATTGCTAGAAACTGTCCACACCACCCATATGTCCCATATTATGGATACTATTAGAGGAATATGCATCGAAATACCTATCAAAGAGAATCAAGGTATTACAAGGCAAATCCCTCTTACAGTGACTGGAAGAGAAACAAAGTTTGTAGGTTTAGTTCTCATCAGACCAAGCCTAACACGTTTCGGAAAGGTGATAGAAACTATACTTCGGTCGCAAGAACCAACTCGGTTTCTGGACCAAAACAAGTTAGGAAGACAAAGTCATCTGTGTCTCCCACTCGTAAACCAGAGACTAAACCATCCATTCATACAAACATCAATAAGTCTTCTAAAACTAGATATGAATGGCTGCCTAAATCTCCGGTGATCAAATCATCAAATTCTATATTAGATAATCAGAAAGACATGTCATGGCAACCCGTGACAAGTTTAGATGAATCAGGTTCACCCAGTGTTACTATGGACTAGGTACCAAAATTCAACTGATCTCGCACATCGTGTAGGAACAGCTATGGAGGAATATCATCAGACCTTGGTATGTTGATAGTGATTATTCCAGGCACATGACAGGAGACATCTCCCAACTACACGTCATTCAAATCTTTAACGGTGGGTATCCTTTGCGGGAGGAGAGAAAGGAAAGATTACACAGAAGTGTACAGTAAGTAATGATGTTCTAAAGTTTGAAAATGTTAATTTTGTTCCTGAGTTGAAACAAAGTCTGCTGAGTGTCTCGCTGATCTGTGATAAGGGTTTTTCAACCCTTTTTACTAACAAAGAATGTTTTTATTTTAAAACCTGGTATCATCATACCAGAGGATTGGGTTCTTGTTGGATCACAAAGAAAGGATAATGCTTATGTGATCGACATGAACAAAAATGTTCCTGATGAAATAACCTGTTTGTTTTCAAAAGTGTTAGAACATAATGCCATGCTTTGCCGTCGTCAACTTGGTCATGAAAATATTAAAAATCTAAATCGTCTTGCGAAAAACGACTTGGTGCGTGGTTTACCTATCAAACATTTTGTTACTATTGAAAAATGTATGGCCTGTGCTTTGGGTAAACATAATCGTAAATCTCATAAACCAAAACTCCTTAACACAATTTTATCAATTTTTCAATTGCTGCATATGGATCTGTTCGGTCCCGTCCATGTTTTGAGTCTTTCTCACAGCTCTTATTGTCTTGTTATTACTAATGATTACTCACGTTTCACTTGGGTGTTTTTCTTGTCTAATAAGAGTGAAACTACAGAATTGATCAAACACTTCGTGGTGCTTATGGAGAATTAGCTCAACATAAAGCTAAAGGGTATTCGATGTGAAAATGGCACAGATTTCAAGAATTCTATACAAAATTATTTTTGTGCCAAAAAGGGGTGCTTCGACAGTACAGTTCAGCTCGGACATCTCAACAAAATGGTGTTGCTGAAAAAAGGAACATAACTCTCATTGAGGCGGCAAGAACTATGTTGTGTTATTCAAAGCTACCATTGTTCTTCTGGGCCGAGGCTGTTAACACGGCATGTTATGTTCAAAATCGAGTACTGATAAACAAGTCTCAAATGAAGACTCCATTTGAGATTGTCTATGGTCACAAGCCCTCAGTTGCACATTTTCGGGCCTTTGGATATCCATGTACTATGCTGAATCTTGTATCTACTCCAACGTTTGGAGCCAAGGCTGATGACTGTTATTTTGTTGGATATGCTGGTCGTACCACCTACAGGGTCTACAACAAGTCAAGCAAGCAGATAGTAGAATCGTATGATGTGCGCTGGCTGGAAGAAAATGATAATGATGCTCGTGTCGGTCCTGACAGGTTATTCGATTATAATGAGCTTTTTAGGCCTTCGAACGTATTTCCAGTTGTTGACATAAATATTTTGGGTGTCGGGGTCTCAAATTATGTTGATGAGGAAGAAGACTTACCTACTAACTCTCACATGTTTCAAGTGTGTTTTTATTAAAAAAATTCACTCTCGCTTAAAATTATGTCGATTGCTCAAGTTTGAAGGACATATACTTGTATATGTTTGGTCCTGTCATCTATAGATATACTGGTGGAAATACAGGATAGCCATTCACCTAAAGACTGAAAGCATCTGGGGCGATTGTGATGTATTATTGGTTTTAATAATTTGGCTTAAAATAATGTCGGTCACTCTAAGTTTGAGGGATATGTATCTATATATATGTTTGGTCCTGCTATCTATCTATAGACATACAGGATATCCATTTACCTGAGAGCTAAATGTGACTGGGGAGACTGAGTTTTAAAATTATCTTCTGTAATTCTATGGGAAGTGATATGATTTTTAAGTTAAGAGCTCCTTAGAGATTTAAATATTTTCAAAATGAAAATTGATCTAACCTTTGAAAAATGATAGAAAAATTGTTTCTGTGTGCCTAACGTGTGAAGTTTCTAGGCTTAAAAAGCTTTAGAACAGTCATTGATTTGCATAGTAGCTTTCCATGATGCGTAGAAGTTGAAGTGATATAAACTAAATCTGCTAAACTTACTGTGGAGAGTCATTTTGAAGAAATGTGCATGTCTCTAGATATATCTCTCCGTATGATAGGCAGAAAAGTAATTACCCAGTCATACGCGAGCCCGTTAGTGTCTTGATCTCCAAAAATATTATGTTTTTGTTTTGTTAAAAAAATTATTATACACTATTGTGTTATTAAATCATTTTTTCCAAAGCTTAAAGGGTCAAACTAGAACTACTAGGTGGAGCATTCAAATTAGTTTTAAACACCCTGAATGAAAGGCCTGTACGTCCGGATGGCTTGTAAGCCGAACGATCAACCTTGAAGCCTTAAAATTTATTATCTCTTCAGAGAAAATCTTTTGATCAAGCACTAGGGGGTTGGAGTCAAATTGGGGTGATCTGGGAAAAGCCAAATACTCTTTGAGAAGTGATAGGAGGCATCACAGGTCCATGAGTGATGTCCATCTAAGATTTATGCCAAATTGAACCTAACACGTATCACTGATGCAATGAAAATCACGCTAAGTTTATTATACCTGCTATCATCCTGTCTCTTCATGTTATAATAACGCTAAACATGAATCTTTGTGAAAGCATCTTAATTAATGTGATTCCATGTTCGTATCATTTCTTTAGAGGGTGCGTTTTTATCAAAACTGAAATCTGAGCCCAAAAGTTTGTTAAAATTACAAAAAGACCAAGTGATTAAATTTTGTTTTTTTTGTTGGTCTTAATCTTTATTTTATTTTTATTTTTACCTCTTAATTACTCTCATTGAAACGGATGCTATAAGGAATCAGTTTTAAAAAAAACCATGGATCAAGTTCTTGTTGAGGTATAAAACTGTTTTCAGCCCATGTGACCCATAAACATTTGGTTTGGATTTTATAACCTGGGACTGGTTCACATTTGGTTCTCGACCCATCAGAGTTTTCAGCCCAACTTGAAAGTTTTTGAAATATAAATGATTTCCGTCTGCAGTATTGATCTCACATCTTTCAATTCACTTTTCCTCATACTCTCCTAGCCAAAAACCCCTTGAACTTCTATGCTATTAAATCTCTTAAATATTATATGTTAAGCTCTTACGATATCAACTTTGATTAACAGGTAAACAAAATCTTGATAAAGGGGTATCTCGGTTCACCGTAAATGATGACTAGACGAAATCGACATATTGTTGTTTAATCATGTTATGGATATTGTTTAGGATAAAGATTATAATGTTTGTGGGTTGTGTTTTGATATATTGAGAGGTCCTTGAATTTGCAGGATTGTTCATCAGTGGTGGATCTTCATGGTTTAGGGAAGATGACGCATGTTTCAAGGCGTAACCCAAGGGTTTTTTAAGAGTTCCTGGGCCAAGATCCTCATAGATCTCGGGATCTAGGGTTCTCAGGATTGTTTGACCGAAAAATATTGGTCAAACAGAGAACTCCTCAGATTCTTTACAATTTCGAGGGTTCTCGGTTAAATTTTGACCGAGAACTAACTCTAGTGGACAGAGAACACAAGTTCTCGGTGACATTGGTCTTATCTTGAATTTTGATTGGACAGAGAACTCAGATCATGGACCGAAAACTCATCTTATGAACAGAAATTAATATGCAATTAATGACCAATATTATCTGAATTTACGTTCTTCGTCCCCTGCTCTCTTGAAAATTAAATATTTATCCCCATAATATTGAGTAAGTGTTAAGTTAATTGAATGGTTTATTAACTTGACTCGTTTGTTGCATTAATGGCTGATCAAGCACCATTGAAGTTAGTAGATAGTCACAATATAGCTGGATGCTTATATGATCCACCCTTGGTGCACAAAGAATTCATATCCATGATAGTGGGGCTTAATACATTCAGGATTTCTCACGCTATACGAGAAACTCCTGTTATTTGCAAGAAGATGGTGACGGAGTTCTGGAACAAAGCCTCCATCAATCAACGGGTGCTGGGGGATTCGTTACAATTGACTCCAAGATTCTAAAGATGTCTATCGTCATTTCATAGGCCATCATTCGTGAAATGTTATTATTCGGCGATCAACCAGACTATCCAACTAAATACCCAATTGATGTCGTTGCTGAAGTTGCACTGAGATTGGGGTACGAAGGATCATACCCTACAACTATCAAGAAACGGTTTCATCCATACCGGAGGTTCTTGATTCACACGTTCTTCACATGTGTCTTAGGACGCAAAGGGGGTTTAGACGAGATTAGCCACATTCAGATGTCGGCTGTGGTTGCTCTAATCATGGAATGGAACTATAACTACTCTAAGTTAGTGTTCGATAAGATGATGAGCAATCTCAAGGGGAAGAAAAAAGGGATGTTTTTAATGTACCCGAGGTTTCTGCAGATGATCTTTGATTTACATTATCCTGATCTTGTCAAGTCTGTAGAAACGCTCGATCTGAAAGCCATGGGTCCCAATACCTTTGGGTTAATGAAGCAGTCAAGGAAGGGAACGAAGGTTGTGTACAATGGCCTTCACGAACTGGTTAAGTTCGGAAGGTTTGCTGAGACTGAGGCTGTCCCTGTCAGTGCCTCGATTGCCGATGAGCATGTGACACCTGCTCAGAGGTTCACTGCTTCATTTGAAACCATCTCAGACGATGATGAGCCAGAAAGTTCTCCAGTACAACACATGGAGGTAGAGCACCAAGAACAATAAATTGTACCTACTGCTGATCAACTAGTAGATTTTGAGAAATTTAAAGATCAGCTCCAGTCGACTGCATTGAAACCTCCTCAATCAGACACTGCGACACTTGATGAACAGATTCCTGAAGAACCAGAAACCGATCTTATTCCACGAAAGCGAAGAAAGAAAGATCAAACACCCGGTGTGCTGGTTACTGAAACTACACCGACAAGCCAACAACAAGAAAATGATACAAGTCCATCCTCTGCTGAACCTCAGACTCAAGAACAGATTTTTGATGACATTGCTCACGAGTTCGAGTTTGAGTATGATATTCCATGTGCTGACGAGCCATTCGGATTGTCTAACCCGATTGGTCAGGAAAGCTCTGGTGATGCTGAAAAGATTGCTCATATTCTTGCTATGGAAGATAAATTTATGCAAGATATGGGCAAGGGGATCACATTTGACACGAACCTATTGATGTTTAGGCCTTACAACGAAGGAGTCTTTGAACTTGAACATGACTCGATTGTTAAGGATGTACGTATCTAAGAGCTCGAAGCTAGCAACACGGATAAAGATCTGAAGATCAAAGAGCTTCAATCTAACATGGGTGGTTTCACCGCTATATACTTGGATATGCAACAAAAGTTTATTCATAAGTTTGGAGATGAATTTAAAAGCGGTGAGGACGTTGCTACAAAGAAACCTGTTGAAGATCAAGGTGGCAGTTCCAGTGCATGTCCAACTTCAAATATTTATGCATCTGAACCACTGGAACAATATCTTTCTGCCCCTACAAGAACAACCGAACAATCTGAAAGACTTCAAAAGAAGATTCTCATCATGAAGAATTCTAATCAAAACTTGGAATCTTTCGATCGTCCAGATTGGAATCTTTTGATCGTCCAGATAAGTTTATTGTTGAATTCAAGAAAGGCTTCTTATACAAGTATGGTGATCTATCTGGTATTATGTACTGGGGGTTTGATGTTGATAAGTCCATGTGGCGGGTGAAATGAAATTCCGGTACTACTGAGTATTATAAGAAAATGTAGGATTTTGGATCCTGGACGAAGGTAGATCTTAGCGACCTCATTAATGCTTCGTTTCACAATCCTAACAATGACAAAGGGGCTATCGATTTTTAGAATTTCTTGAGAAAACAAGTTGACAAAGGATTCCCGAACATGTCTACCGCTGAGTCATTCTTGATGAAAGCAAAGGGAGTTCAGGATCCGAAGACGGGAAAGACAATGGTCTGTCACAGCCCCCGACCTCTATACCCTGGGAGGGAAGCCGTGAACATTGATTGGTGGTATCGGTGTTTATTAAATTATTTTGCAACAAAATATTTTTATCAGAACCGTAGTTAGGAAAATTGATCGGAGTTATAAAAACACCACAATTATTATTATTATAAACTGGGAATTTAATTCATTTTAATACAAACATATACTTTATAGGGATAAACCCTAATTTACAAAACACGTTTCTTTATTCTGGTGAAAAGCCACTTATTTAAGCTGGAAGCCCGCATGCATCATTCCTTTCTCTCTAACAAGTCACCTGAAACATGTTTAAAATTATTTGATCAGCATAAATACTGGTGAATACATTCATTCGTAAATGACACATTTTACATTTACAACATTAAGATGTTTTTAAACCTGCCTGCTTACAAATTACCAAAAGGTACTTGTCACTCGACCGTATCTATGACTATGGTCATTGATGTGCTAAAAACAGTCAATTAAATATTAACTAAATTAAACAAGTAATAAAAACTAGACCTAAGACTCAACTACACAAAACACTGGCAAGTGAACCGATCAATTGTACTAAAGCTAAGTAAGTCCGGAATATCGAACCCACAAGACTCTATAAATTACGTAAATTAACTAATTAGACTCCACATACGAAACAACTATTTATTATTAATGTTTTAAGGGGGTTTTTAAAATAATATTAAATTAAGAAATTAAATTAACAAGTAAACTAGAAACAAACAATAAATCACAAGATCGAAAACAATAAGAGAAGGAATCTACCTAGGTAAAAATCCCATGCATCAACAATCATCAAGAAATGGACAACGAACATGAAATGGAAACTGATTTCCTTTAATATATTCATCTAACAAACCCTAGAGGACCCTCGATTGCATCAAGTAAAATCCTAAAGAATGATATTAGATTATTAAGCAATTAGTTGGATTGATTTCCTCACAGTCATCAATTAGGGTTAATTAATAGTATCTAAAGCAAACAATCTCACGAAACACTAAACCCTAGATAACTTGATAAATTAAACACGACATCATGAACAAGGATCAACATAATAACCGAGCAAGAATACTGTCACTAATATAACCTAGAATGCGATTGACCAAGATACATGAACAACTCCTCACCTTACAACTATTGGAATTCAGCAGAACATTCAAAATCCTAAATCAACTATCAACAAGCTTCTATGATCTAATAGGCCTATTCAATCACAATAATCAAAACACCAAGTAATGATTAAACATAAAACCTAAATCTAAAGAACAAAATCAACAGATAAAAGATCTATGTGAAGCAATAGTTAATAATCTACCAAGATAATAAACACTCATATGCATCATGAAAGCAAAATCAAGTCTTTTCTATTAATATAACGAAACCATAATCAAAACAATCGTCCAAAGCAAGAATCAAGTGTCAAACATGTTCATCAAACCTAGGTAGACATGAAGTCTAGCCTATAATCATTATTAAAAAAATCCCAAATAAGTATTAAAAACAAAGAAGAAAGACATGATAAAAACAATTAACAAGGAATGAAAGTTAGAGCGATAAAACCCTTGTTGATTGATCTTTGAACACCTCCTTGAAAGCCTTCTTGATCCTCTTTGATTCCTAGCTTTAAAGCACCTTCAAGAACTTGGTTTCTTTCTCAAAATCAGCTGCTATAACTTGTTCTCCCGTCTAGGTTTAAAAAATATATTTTTCGACTTAACTTGCGAAAAATAACTTATCAGGAGCCCTAGGCGCCGTGCGGCGTGGCGTGTACCAGGGAGAGGCAACAAATTTTCTTCTATTTTATTGATAGAACTTGTCAAATTTTGATTAATTCTTCTTCTTGAACTCCAAGCAATGATAAGAAACTTCTAGAACTTGTTTATCTTACTTCTCCACGCCATAAATCTTTAAAGAACATAACAAAACGTTAAGTGAAGTGATCATGTAACCATTGACGAGCAAAACTAAACATAAACTTCACATGAAATGATAGAAAGAATTAGGTTTTAAACTGCAAGACACCAAAAGATTTAAAACATGACAAATATATAATACTTGACTCAAAACCTAAATTAATAAAATATAAACAAAACACGAACTAAACCGAACTCAAAGCTTTAAATAAACATAACTTTACAAGGGATTCGAGATGTATAAATAAACGTATATCAAATATCCCCACACTTACTCTTTTTTCGTCCCTGAAAAAGTCTGATGCAGTTGGATCAGAATCAGAAAATACAGTCTTAAAAACATATAAGTTAATTTTAAAGCTCCGAAAAACGCAAAAACTGCGATCAACGATATTGTTGTCCACTTAAACCCATGCCTTAATCATTACCGGGACAAATAAGATCCGACAATAAAATTACTCAGTGGTTTACACAATTAAGACCTGCTTATTTTCAGCTTTTACCGGACCAGGCCACCCCAACTTGACTTAAACCTCAAAATTAGCAGATTTAAAACTTTTGTTTCTCTTTTTTTTCATGAATAGTTAAGACGATCAAGGGTATTGTTTATCCATCTAAGCATCAAAGTCTACCAAGTAGCCATTAGATACGATTAAGGTTCAATTAATTAATAGCTAGTGTTCCCCACAACATGACATACCCCCATTATCAAGCAATACCCCGAACCCATCACCATAGGTGAGCATGCAAAATTTCATCTGTAGAGCTTACATGTAGCGTGTCCCTTGTGGTCCCGTTCTTAATGGTAATGAGACGCGAGCAAGTGGACCCCACATGGCTAACAGCGTGGATGATCAAGTCTGTAGTGTATTTGTACTTTTGTACTTTTGTGATAATGGTTTATAGACTTATAAGGGTTTGCTCTTTTTAGCATTATTTAAATATCCACAACCCCACTTAGGAATTGTGAATACCCAGATGAATAGATTGCATACAGACCCATGGTCTCCGGAACCGAAGCATCCCATTAATACAAGATTTAAGGTTATAAAACCATACGCCAATGAGGTGTAAAACACTAAGACTAAGTATTTAGATTTGTATCACAGGCTACACAGCATCATATGATAACGTATTAAGATTTTAAAACTCATAATATTTCCACTTTTTCATACCAAAAATTGAGTCTTGAGTATGACCCGACCTTTCATTACTTATCTTTCATGGACAAAACGCTTTACCCACAAAAGATTTCCGTTTTAACCATTTAATTGCCATTTCATTTTCAAGGCTGAGCCTAGTGACACATCCCAAGTTAAGTGTGTTTTCGTTTATTTATCTCATATTATTAGTAGTTTGAAAAACGGATTTCCGATAAATATCATCATCTCCCACTTTAACGCAAAAAATTATATTCAAGGGACATTTTAAAACATTTTTCAATTTTTTTTATATTGAATCATTTAAATTATGACTCAAATATCCTATCCCCTCACCTAAATTTTGCATTGTCCTCAAATAAAGGATAAGGACGACTTAAAATAAAAATAAAATAAAGTTGGACTAAAAAAAAAATTAAAAACCTAAAAGTTAAAATAAAAAAAAAAAAAAGTAAAAAAGCTAGATAATAGAAAAGACTTAGCTGGTAATATGCATGAAAAATGATGCTAGAGTCCTCTTCCATGAATGCCCTCCAACTACGAGCGTGCTCAGCAATTGTTAGATATTATGCAATTAAAGTACTTCAACAACCCACAAATATAAAATATGAATAATCAGGAGCAGATAAATAAATATAAAGTATACGACTCCACTGCTACTCCATCCCCACACTTGTCTTTTTCATTAAATTCTTCCTTGGGGATCGTCTCTCTAGCTCCTACAATCTTCAAACTAACAAAACTTCGAAAAACAAAACAAAGACGAACTACAAAAATTACGTTAGCGACTCGATAAATTATACAAGACTCAGACAACTAACCTTTAAATCATGACTCAAAATACAAAACTAAACACAAGGAATCACACCCGAATGATAAACCAAGGATAACAAGGAATAATAAATAAATAGTAGAAAAAAAAATTGTTCTGTGCATACCTGGCCGCGCTGCGCGACCAGGGATGGGCTCCTGGCCGTGCGGCGCAGCGCCTCTTTTGGCCACATTCGCCCGCATGGCGCAGAGGGGGACAAGAAACCCCATCGCGCGCGCGACGGGCACTTTTAACAGAATGTTTCGTTATTTTTAAGCCTTTTTGCCTTAAAAAATTTTCTAGAAAATTACCAAGTATTTGTTATGCTTATTTTATGTTATCGTGACGTGTAAAACTTACCTGGAATCTCTTGAATTCTCGTAAATCCTCTCTTATTGATGGTGATGATTCCTTGAAACGACTCGACGACGCAACCAAACTACAAAAACTAGTGTTAACGACTCCAAAGAAATTAAAATAAAATAAAGATATTATACAAACTCTACACTTGAGTTTTCACTCCAAAACCCATGTTATGCGAATCACGTGGCGGACCGAGTGGATCTTTTCTCCACCTCCGTAGAACTACAATGCCCTCAAAGATATCGAATCATGATCCGACCATTCATCAATCTTGGTCTTCTTCTTTCTAACTCCACGAACCCTTTCAAACTTTCGCTTACCACCACCAATTTGTCTAACACGCTTCACCATTTCTCGAGAACTCGAGACCTCTCGCTCCTTCCCCACACCAATTCTCACCGAACGGGAATTGTCAAGACGTGGATCCATGCCCGAGATAAATGATTCTATCGAGTAAGCTAGATGACATGGATCAATGAGACCTTTTTGACCATTCGGTTGTCTCATGGATTTAGCCATATAAGTAGCACTATCATCACCGGCTCTAAGTGTGATATTGACTTCAAACACATCAATGATTTCCCTAGAATTACGTAAAAACGGACGACCCAAAATGATAGGAACTCTCTCGTCGGCCTCCATATCTAAAACAACAAAATCTGCTGGAAAAACCAAATTATCTACCTTAACGAGCAAATTATCCATGACATCCCTCGGATACTTAACGAAACGATCGGCTAAAGACAACGACATACGAGTAGGTGTGAGCTCTCTTAGGCCTAGCTTTTCATATAAAGAATATGGCATGAGGTTTATGCTAGCTCCAAGATCGGCCAATGCTTGACACGTCGTATCACTTCCGAAAAGACATGGAATGGTAAAAACACCGGGGTCGGGTAGTTTTTTCGAAACTTTATTAAGAACCACCGCGGTTGACTCTCCATTTAGTGGAACAGTCGAAAGCTCCTCCAACTTATCCTTTATTTAAAGAAAGTCTTTCAAAATTTTGCGTATTTAGGCATAAGCTGGAGAACTTCGACAAACGGGAGGTTGTCATTCAATTGGCTAAATATATTGAGAAAATGCCCGTAATCTTTCGTATACCTTTGATGCTTTAGACGAGCGGGATATGGGACTAGGCAAGGTCAATGGCGTGTGGTGGTGGCCGGACTCCAACCGACTTCTTCTCGGTTTGTTTCTCAACTTTTGGCTCTATGATTGGTGTTGTACTTTGTGACTTACACAGAGCCTCTACCTCTTTCCCCTCATCTACCAACTCATCGTCCCCATCTTTCCCAATATCTCTACTACCTACCTCCGGACCAATAACTCTACCACTATGTGTTAGTGCACGGTTTTGCGTCTCGAGTCTTTGTATTTATCGTTTGGTATTTATTGTTTATTTAATGTAAAAGATATTTATATCTAAGCTAATTCGTTAGTGGAACAGGCTAGTTCGTTAAGGATGCTTAACGAACAAGCCCTTAAGGTAAGTCCCTCCTGATTCGTTAAGGATGTTTAATGAATCAGGGGGTGTTTCTTTAAGTTATTTCGTTAAAAGTAATGTAACGAAGTCGGTGTCTAGTTCGTTATGGAATGATAACGAACTAAACCCGTCTTCTATATACAGTGGTGTCTTCCACTGATAATTTAAGTTTGCAGTAAAAGTATAACGACCTCTGTCCAATTTCTCTCTCAAGCTACATTACCGTATTCAATCTAATATTGTACATACACATATATATACAACTAATACTAATAGTAATACATAACATATAATCAATAGCATAATGAATTGTTATTAAGATCTTAGATCCGAGATCTATCTAGGGTTCCACAAGTGGTATAAGAGCTTTCGGTGTTCGATTGCTCTTGATTTGGTTATTAATTAGTTAATTAAGGACTGTTTTTGTATAAATTTTGTATCCATTGGTTTCGATTTGAATTTGGATCAAATTAAGTGTGAATTTGATTGTGTTATGGATTGATTGGATTGGATCTGTGTTTGGTAAGGTATTCGGAAAGTGTTGTGAAAAGGAATTGGAAATTGGATTGGTTTTGAGTTGTTTTGGTTTGGATCTGATTTAACCGAAAACAGAGTGTTGGTTTGGTTCGAATTGGTTTTCAGTTAAAGGTTAATTGGATACGGGATGGATTGAGTTGGTTTAACGTCGTGTTTTGTCGGTTGATAGGTAACTTGTGCAATTTGGTGTTGAATTGATTGAGTATTTCCAATTTGGGTTTCCAGAAATATGGAAAAGAAGGTTGAAGATTTGAAGATCTTCATCTGTGTTTGAAGTTCGTTAAATCTCAAGCCAATTCGTTTTGTTATTTGCTAATTAGTGTGATTCGTTACTCAATTAGTTACATGTTCTAATTCATGTTATTCACTTCGTGTGACACGTATTTAGTTCGTTAACTTTAAATCTAACAAATTTTTGCCACGTGGCAATACTTGTCAGAGTTTGTTACAACCGTTGTAACAACCTGATTTGCTATAGTTTATTCGTTATTAACTGTAGCTAATTCGTTACTTTAATTCGTCACCTAATTCGTTAAAAGTGATTTAGTGATTCCTTAAGGAAACTAACCAGTTCGTTATTCTAATTCGTTAAGCTTTCACTTAGTGATTCGTTAAGAGAACCATCTAATTCGTTAACATATTTCGTCAATCTAATTCGTTTACTTTGACTTAATTCGTTAACCAATTCGTGAAAATCTTCCAGATTCGTTAACATTTCAGATTCGTTAATTCTATTCCTAATTCGTAACTCGAACAACTTTTAATTCGTGAATTGTGATTCGTTAATTACTGTTCACAGTTCATTCAGAAATTTTCAAATTTAACCCTTGAAATTTGATTATCTTGTCATTTTTCAAAATGGCTGGTATGTATGATTTGGCTTCTCAAAATATGTTAATGCAACAAATGTTGCAACTGGACACCGAGATCGGTTCACATTCAAAATGTCCACGTTTAATGAAATTTAGCGACTTTGCTAAGTGGGAACCCCGTTTCCATGCACATTTAGGGTCCGTTCACCCTGATTGTTGTTGTTCCAATGATAGGAGATAACACTATTGGATTCACACCTAAAGCCATTTCTCAATACTCTCAAGAAGAAAAGAAAGCATTAGATATTGAAACAAAAGCCTATTCTACACTTACCATGGCTTTACCTGAAAACCTCTTTCACCAAGTTGGTAGCATAAAGATTTGTGCTTCGTTATTTCAATACATTCGTATGAGGAGTATGGGTAACACCGCTGAAAGCAAGAAGGTTATGCTCAAGTTTCAATTTAGAAAATTTAATCTACTAAAGGGTGAGACTGTCGAGGAGATGACAACAAGGTTTAATCATTTGATAGCTGAGATGGATAAGATGAAGTTGGAAACTTCTGAAATTGATAAGATTGATACCATCAAAAGTGCTTTACCGAGTTCTTATTTTACGTTTTTAGTGGTTTTGAAAGAGAACAATTACTTCAACAATGAAGACTTAACAGCGTCCGAATTCGTGAAAAAGATCGAAGCAAGAGAATACGATCTAAAATGTCAAAAGTCTTCAAAGGATAGTCAAGATCCTGTTTATTATGGTGGGAGTATGCCCTTGAGTTCAACCATTTCTCCGATCACTGCATTTCTTACACAAAATGCAAGTGAGAATGCAACACTATATATAATGATCCAAGAGCATGTTTCTACACTGATGGAAATTCTGGATCACCTAGTGCTTCTAGAGGGTCTAGAAATTCATCCACTACAAATCAATTTTCACCACCACCGACTGTAAACATGAAGGAAGCTGAACAAAACTTTGCTTTCTTATCAGCCTTCATGTCTTCCTATGAGAATTTGGTGAGTAGTAAGATAGCTATGAGTGATTTGACTGATGAAGACTATGATCAGATTGATCCAGATGACTTAGAGATTATGGACTTGAAATGGAACATGGCAATGATTTTCCGTAAAGTTAAAAGGTTTATGCAACGGACTAGCAAAGATCTTCCCGCTTTAAACAAGAAGTTGGGATTTGATAAACTGAAAGTCAAATGTTAAAATTTCCAGGAATTTGGGCATTTTGCAAAAGAATATGATAAGCTGAAAAAGGAGTATACTGGTCCTCGTGGTCAAAACCAAAGTTCTTCTGCACCACAAGATAATGATGCTGAAAAGAAACCATCTACTTCTGGGTCACAAGCAATGTTAGCTGATGGGACTGATTAGTCACAACGATTACTGTGTAATGACAATCAAGCAAATGTGGTTATGTTCAAGACAAATGATGTATTTCAAGATGCAAGCGAAAGTGAGTTATCATCTGATAATGACACTGAATCGGACACTGATGATTCATGTGTTAATATTCCAACCACGTTTGCTTGCATTGCTAAGATCAATGAGGTTAGTCCTTCTATCTCTGCTAATTCGTCTGTAAAAGTAACTTGTGTTGAATGTGAGACTAAAAAACCTAAGTTAGAGTCTTCAAAGAATCATAATGATAATTTAGTGAGAGAAATTGCTTCACTAAAGGATACTTATTGACTATCTCTTGAATCTCAAATGAGATCTCTAGAGAAGATTGAAGCTTTGTCGACAAGTAACCATGATCTCAAGGCTGATTTATCTGTTAAAATGACAATCAATGATCAAAAGTTTCAGGAAATTTTGAAACATCGTTCAAAGATAACCGAGCTTGAGAATGAGGTTCTTGAGTTAAAGAACAAGTTGGGTAAATTTCGAAACTCGTCCTTTTTTCTAAACGAAATAATCGAAGTATCTGGTAAGCAAGAAGATTCAAAGAAAGGTATAGGTTTTGTTGAAATTCCATCACTTTTTCACAATGATTATAAAGTAAATCCTTTTTCTAAAAGAGAAGAAGATGTGATTGTCAAAGAACTTGTGATTTCAGAAAAGTCTAAACCAGTTAAACCTGAAACTATTAAAGCCCAACCCACAACTCAAAAACCTCATGTAGAAAGCAACAAAGTATTTGTTTTAAATATTGATAGAGTGATTATTGAGGATGTATTTGAACCTGAGGTTATACACAAAAACAAGAACATTCCAAGTTCAAATCACATTCTTTGTGAACCTCATGAATTTGAGGAAGCTGTGTATGGTTCATACAAGCCTCATGTGAAAAAGGAAGAACAAGTGAAAGTTAAACCTGTGAAGGCAAGGAAATCAGAAAAACAAAAATTTCTGATAAGGACTTGATGTGTTTCATCAATCCTACTAGTTCTAAGCCATCATTTGCTAGTGTTTTTAAGTTAAAGGGAATGAACACGATGTTCACTGAAAAAGACATTCCGATTAGTATTATCAAACTTGAACTGATCGAAAGTGTCTTTTACAATGAAACTGACAAGATACAAGATCTTGAACATCAATATGTTTGTGCCAAAATATCAAACTCACCAGACCCATTGTTTAGAGCTAAACAAGTATTAAAAAATGCTAAGAAAGTTCAGTTTCTGAAATCCACTGGAACTGACACATTGCAAATATTTTCAAACTGCTATAATCTTGACTTTTATATGAAAAAGAAGTCTGTATCGTCTGATGATTTGGCCAAGAGTTTCACTAAAAATGTGAGTTATCAACCTTTTGTTGCATCTGTTTTTGCTAAATCTCAACATGATCATGTGGACATGCGAAGTTGCTTTTTGTGTAGATAACAAGGTCATGCTGTGAGAAACTGTGGACAGAATAGATCTCAGAATCTTCATCCATTTCTCAAGAACCATTCGAAACCGGTTCCTTTGATAAAGGTGATTTTGAAACGACCTATGTCATGTGATGATGATACTCAAGTCATGTTTTCAAACGTGAATCCACGTAAGGTAATTCATGTGAAAGAAACACATGGTCAACTGAAACCAAAGTTTGTGCCAACTGAGCCTATAGGCAAGAACGTGAACTCAAATGCCGTTCAAGCTGCTTATCTAAGACGAAAGTCTAAGAAGCCGGTAACTTATTCTCAAGTTGCTGAATAACAGCTGAATTCTGTTCAAGTTAATGTTCCAAGAGAAACTCAAAAGGTGCCCAAGACTGAAGCCTGGGCTACCTTTTTGAACTAATCATTTTTACTTTGTGCGTAGGGTACATCCAAGACCTTGTCTGGTGAAAACTGAATAATGGATAGTGGATGTTCTCGTCATATCACTGGAAATCTCGATCTCTTAACAAATGTGAGAAATATTCAAGGGGGTTATGTGGCCTTTGCTGGGAATTCTGGGGGCATGATAACACAAGATGGTGAAGTTTCAAATGGTCACATTACGTTTGAAAAAGTCAATACTATGACAAGGTGGACCATAATTTATTGAGTGTGTCGCAAATCTTAGACAAGAAGTGCACCACGGTATTTACTGATAAAGAGTGTCTGATTTTGAAACCGGGATATATGATTTCCGAGGACATGGTTGTCATGTGATCACCTCGATCAAATGATATTTATGTCTTAAATATGAGTTCTAAAGTATCAACATCTATCGAAACATGTTTTGTCTCAAAAGCAGCCGAGAAGAATTATATTCTATGTTATTGTAGGATGGGTCACATTCATGTTCGAAATATGAATTATTTAATGGCGAATGACTTAGTTGAGGGTGTATCTTTGAAGAACTTTAAGTTATCTGACCACTGTGTTGCGTGAATAAGGAAGTAGCTCTGATACCAACTTGTAAGGCCCCGTTACCGGTGCCTCACATTTGGACGTTGAATTTACTCATAAACACAGTTCCAATTATCAGAGTTAATTAAAACATTCACGGAATATTAAAACTTTCATGAAACATTATATCCCAATTCATATCTTGTCTTAAATAAACACCTTGTCTTTCATTTTATAATATTAAACATAAAACATCTTGAGTCTTCGGATGCCAGAACCTTATTCTTCTGCCATGTGCCCCGGCTCAAGCCAGCTGTCTCATTCTACTCACCTGCGTGCATACTAAAATTCAGCTACGCTGAGTGACTTCTAGTTAATCATACGACATACGACACATTCATAACTACTTACTATCATACATACTTCATACTTTCATACATTCGTTTATAATATACTTACTTACCTTTATACTCTCTTTCTTTCATATTCATACCTTACGTTTTAAAGAGCATTACGCCCATTACCTTCGCATATATTATTAGGGTATGCAACCCTTTAACCTTCGCATATATTATTAGGGTATGCAACCCTTTAACCTTCGCATATATTATTAGAGTATGCAACCCTTTAACCTTCACATATATTATTAGGGATTGAAACCCTTTAACCTTCGCATATAATATTAGGGTATGCAACCCTTTAACCTTCGCATATATTATTAGGGTATGCAACCCTAATAATCGGTGAGAATCTTCATTTATATACCGTGAACACTCAATTAAAATTTGAGACCGATCCGACGGCTAGATATCCGGGAATCTTTGTGTCTTCATGGGTGGTGTTCTCAAAAACGGGAATTGGGTTAAGTGTGTGTTTTGATGGTGTAGGGTATGGTGTAAAGATGTATGAAAATGGAAAGAATTAGGGTTTTAAGGGGTATTTATACTCCCTTAAGCCCATGGACCTTAGGCCCATCTTTCCTTTTTGGTCCATAATTAAATACATCTAACTAGTCTACTTATCCTTCCATATTTATTACATTACTATTTTTCTATTAACTCAAGTAAACTTTTCCGTCTTAAATAAATAATATATTAATTATTTATTCTTGTAAATTTCGGGATGTTACAAGTCTACCCTCCTTATAAGAGGTTTCTTCCTCGAAACCTGCTTAGTCCCTGTAAAAGGAATACTTCCTGTATTCACATTCTTTCTTGAACCGGCGTAGCTTCCTAACTTACCGGTTTATCCTTTGTCCCACATTCATCGAGTGATGTTAATTAGCTTGTTCTTGAAGTCCTTGATGATACGTTTCCTTATTCAGACTTTGCTATTGCATATCACTTCCACAAGTATGGTCTCCTCCCTTGTCCTTTAAATTAGCACTGAATGACCATTCCGTCCAATTACAACATGTAGCAAATATACTGCTTTGCAATATGTTCAAAACATATTAATTCCAAAAAAGGAAACCCTCCCAGTTTCTCCTTAAGGGTTAGTTCTTAAAATTCATTTGTCTATTCCTTGAGTGAGAACACTTCTTGCAATTCTTGAGCGCATCCATTGCATAACTTGTCGGAGAACTCCTTAAGTCACCACTTATACCTTCTTTCATTTTCAGCTCTGCATCAACATGTAAGGTTCATGAGTTATAGTTATCCAAGGTAGCTGATCATGAAGTCCATGATGATACATCTCCCTCTTTCTTGACTAATCAAGCGTCACGTTGTCCTATGAATCCATTGTAGTTTGTCGTTGCATATCAGGCTGCCTGATCTATCGTAACCAATTACCTTAACCGACTTCCTTTCCGGTATGTCTTGGCCTTCTTTTATAATACCATTCTATCCTTTCCGTTCCAGAGGACTTCCCTTCCATGATCACATGATTATCAGTTACACATTAATCATTTGTGTCAAGACTCAATAAGTCTGAACCATATCTACGCTTTCCATGCATGTTTTTTCACATTTTGTCCTTAGTTTCTAGCATTTTCTTGTAGTGTGACTTTCGGCTCCACATTCGTAACACTTGTGGTTGTTCTTATCCGTTTTGGAAAAGTATCATGTCTATCCATAGCTGTCACATACCCTGGACTCATCTTCATTTGAATTCTATTTAAGCGTTTTACTTTCATAAGTATCTACCTTCATTATAATCGGCATCTTTCCTTTTTGATGCTTCGATGTAAACTGTGTATCTAGACTTATAACCTTCATCTAGGATTTGGCCTCGAAGATATCCATGATGTGAAATCCTCAGCCGACCAAATATGATTTTCACATCATAAGTATTATCTTTCAACTCTATGTGTAACTAGAGAATTCATTTCTTTTTGTTTTCATCTTGCTCTCATCCTTTATAACTTTTAACTGTGTCTCATGGATCTCGCTATTGAAATTCGAAGTACTAACTAATTTATACTACTTAAATGTATCTTCTCCACATTCTGGCCGTCAGCAACCATATTAGCCTCACCAGGATAATACTTGATTTCACAATCATAATCCTTTATCAGCCTCACTCATCTTCTTGCCTCGTATTCCGTTCCTTATACTTCTTATGACATGTTTCAATGGTACACCTTGAAAACTTAGCATACAGTTACTCTTTCTTTAGCGTTTCCAACACTTCTCTCAAGTGTTTGGCATGGTTGGACTTATCCCTTGAATTTATCAAAACTATCGTCTGTGAAGGCAACGACATATTTGTCCTACTATCGGATGACATGCCCTATTCATCATAACCATAATTGCTGCTTGAGCATTTTTCTATCCAAACGATATCACGAGAAACTCATAGTATTTATATCGCGTCTGAAATGTTGTCTTAGGGATGTCTGCCTCTTTTACTTTCAACTGATGATAGCCTGTTCTGAGGTCTATTTGCGAGGACCAAGTCGCACCTTATGTTTGATCGAACAAATTATCCATTTGTGGCAACGAATATCTATTCTTCACAGTTAGCTTGTTCAACTCGTCGAAATCTATACACATTCTCATACTTTCGTCTTTTTCCTTCATGAACATCGCCGGTACACCATGTAGGGAAATACTCGGCATAGAACACCTTTGTCGAGGAGTTCTTATAGTTTGGATATTAACTCTTTCATCTTGGACGACGCCATGCAGTAATGTGCTTTTGCGACAGGTTGTGCTCCTAGTATTAACTCTATCTGGAATTCTACCTTTCGTTCCAGTGGTAACCTTGGAAGGTCCTCTAGGAACACTTATGGATAGTTACACACTATAGGAACATCTTTCACTTCTTTCATCTCGGTCGTAGCTTTGACAACATACGCCAGGTGGGCACTGCACCCTTGTCTTAACAAACCTTACGCTTTTATCATCGGAATGACTTTAAGCCCTAAACTTTCCTTGATACTATTAATTGCCACTGTACCGCCATCCAAAGACATAAACCTTATCGACTTGCTCTTACATGTTATATGAGGCTTAGGCTCATACAACAAATCCATTCCAAAACGACATCGAACTCTCTTAAGGTTGAATCATAAGGAGTAGCAAGGAACTCACTTCGCTTTAGTTCTACCTTACAATGCTTAACCATTCTCATACCTTAACGAAATTATCGCTAGTGGTCTCTTCCATAAAGTCTTAGGTACACAACTACATCCTTCTTAGCGTCTTCTTTAATATTCGCTACACTATGTAGTCTCGTCCTTTCATTCCTTTTCAATTAAGATGCCTCGACATTCACCCGTCCCTCTCGATCATCTCTGCTTTTATCATCATTCGCTTTGTTACTCATGATCCCAGCAAGTTCCTCTATGGAGTTAACCATTGCAAACATACTACATTCTTGACTTATTCTAGTTGGATTATCTCTATTTCTTTCATGTTGCTTCCACTTGGACTTCCCAGTTCAGGCTACCTTTGATACTTCAGCGAATATTGTTGGCATTGTAGTACGAAACAATTTAGCAGCTCCATTAATATTTGACTACAAGCTCCAAGTGTGATCCTTCTTCATTACTTTCTAAAGTCGAAGTCCTATTGCTTTCGTATATTACTTTGTCACACCTTCTTCAACAGGTTTCTGGTTGGCACGTGTCTTACCACAACGTCCAGTACGATCTCCTCACGCTCGTCCCTTTGTAAGTCATCTATCTTATCTCTAAGGAAGCACAAACGTTATCACTCTAGGAATTATTTAGCACATGATTCATAAGGTAAGTAGTTAATGACAGTGGCCAAGTGTAATTAACTCTTTACATTACTCCTCAGGTTCTACATATTTCCCTTTGTGATTTCACTTGTGCTAGTTTTTACTTCACACACAATCATAACATACATATAACCTACATTCTTATCCCTAGCAATTAAGCTAGCATACACACTTTCTTTCTTTAGAAATTAAGCTAACATTCAAATATTCTTTCTATAGCAATTAAGCTAACTTCCTTACACATTCTTACATTATACATGAAATTAATCATATACTTTATCTTTACCGAGCTTGCTTGAGTGACACATGGCTATCTTGAACTGGCATCTTCTTTCTTTTCTTACTTAAATCCCATTCTTTGTTTGAGTCTAAGCATTTAGGATGCTTAAATCTCTCGAACTTTGCTCTAATACCAACTTGTAAAGCCCTGTTACCGGTGCCTCATATTTGGACGTTGTATTTACTCATAAACATATTCCAATTATCAGAGTTAATTAAAACATTCGCGGAATATTAAAACTTTCATGAAACATTATATCCCAATTCATATCTTGTCTTAAATAAACACCTTGTCTTTCATTTTATAATATTAAACATAATACATCTTGAGTCTTCGGATGCCAGAACCTTATTCTTCTACCATGTGACCCCGCTCAAGCCAGCTGTCTCATTCTACTCACCTGCGTGCATACTAAAAGTCAGCTACGCTGAGTGTGTTCTAGTTAATCTTACGATATACTACACATTCATAACTACTTACTATCATAAATATTTCATACTTTCATACTTTCATACTTTCGTTTATAATATACTTACTTACCTTTATACTTTCTTTCTTTCATATTCATACCTTACGTTTTAAAGAGCATTACGCCCTATAACCTTCGCATATATTATTAGCGTATGCAAACCTTTAACCTTCACATATATTATTAGCGTATGCAACCCTTTAACCTTCGCATATATTATTAGGGTATGCAACCCATTAACCTTCGCATATATTATTACAGTATGCAACCCTTTAACCTTTGCATATATTATTAGGGTATGCAACCCTTTAACCTTCGCATATAATATTAGGGTACGCAGCCCTTTAACCTTCGCATATATTATTAGGGTATGCAACCCTTTAACTTTACCTTACCTTTCATTATCATCTCCGTTATCACATTCATACATATCTTACATAATATCATACACATCATAGTCACCCATACTTCCTTATTCGCATACTCATATCATACATGCTACACTATACTTTCCTTGACAATACGTGCAATACCCGAAGGTCGTTCACGTATTGTCAAGCACGCATTCATAATTAAACATAGATACTTCCTTATTCACATACTCATATCATACATACTACACTATACTTGCCTTAACAATACGTGCAATACCCGAGGGTCGTTCACGTAATGTCAAGCATACATTCATAACTATCACATTATGCATTAAGACATACACTCACCATCTAAGGTAAGTGTATTAACATTCACATCGAGTATGCACATAGCCCCGAAAACATAACAAGGAAATGGGGCTAGAAACTCACCTGGATCCTGTTTCTTTCTCCGTTTATCGTAATCCGTTTCTTTAACTAAGCTTGACTAACTGTATACGAGTTTAAGCTTTAGGCGAAGTTAACTTTAAGCGAACTTAAACATTAAGCGAACTTAAGCTTTAGGCGAACTTAACTTAAAGCGAACTTTAAACATTAAGCGAACTTTAGCTTTAGGCGAACTTAACTTTAGGCGAACTTAAACATGCAGCGAACTTAGCTTTAGGCGAACTTAACTTGGCGATGTTTCCCAGTAGCTTAACCCACACAATCATCTCCGTTTCATCGTGAAACTCTTGGATATGATATTACCAAACCCGTGATCATTCCCATGGTCTTTTTCGGGTAAAACTTGACCCGGGGAATCGTAAAGTTTGGATCTTTAGGCTTAAAACGTTCAAAATCTATGGCTTTCTTTAACGATCCGTACATAGCCATGGGTTCGTTAAGTTCATTTTAAACATCATGTTTGCAAATTTATTACATAATAAGGTCCGTTTTACTATCTTACTAAGTTTCATGCAAAACCGACTTCGTTTACTCGTTCTTTTCACAAACCGAACACTACCCGTTTTACCCGAAACGAACCAACTAACCCGTTTACTATCAAGTTCATTACTTTATCAATTATCATGACCCGATCATTCATCCTACTAATTTTCATGTAAATCCGTTGATGAAAAGTAAGCCTTTTTAACAGAAACGTACCTTTGAGGTTTTTGTCTGAAATCACTCGAGAGGCTCAAAACCATATCAAACGAATTCCGATTCGAGTGATTCAAGCGGCCACGGAACCTTCTTGTCCCGATCTACAAAACCATCAGCTCAACTTCGCCAGAAACGGCTGCTACAGTCGCCGGAATAGTGGAACAGTAGCCGGAAATCTTCATTTTGAGCTGCTACGGTTTTGCTAATAAAAACCGTACTTCCCGATCTCTGATCGAATATCTAATCGGTGGGAATCTTCATTTATTTACCGTGAACAATCAATTAAAATTTGAGACCGATTCGACGGCTAGATCTTCGGGAATCTTTGTGTCTTCATGGGTGGTGTTCTCAAAAACGAGAATTGGGTTAAGAGTGTGTTTTGATGGTGTAGGGTATGGTGTAAAGATGTATGAAAATGGAAAGAATTAGGGTTTTAAGGGGTATTTATACTCAATTAAGCCCATGGACCTTAGGCCCATCTTTCCTTTTTGGTCCATAATTAATTACATCTAACTAGTCTACTTATCCTTCCATATTTATTATTTTACTATTTTTCTGTTAACTCAAGTAAACTTTTCCGTCTTAAATAAATAATATATTAATTATTTATTCTTGTAAATTTCGGGATGTTACACACTGTTGTCATGCGATCACCTCGATCAAATGATATTTATGTCTTAAATATGGGTTCTAAAGTATCAACATCTATTGAAACATGTTTTGTCTCAAAAGCAACCGAGAAGGATTCTATTCTATGGCATCGTACCATGGGTCACATTCATGTTCGAAATATGAATTACTTAATGGCGAATGACTTAGTTGAGGGTGTTTCTTTGAAGAACTTTAAGTTATCTGACCACTGTGTTGCGTGCAAGAAAGGCAAGCAAAAGAAAAAATCACATCCATTTAAGTTATTGAATTCCATTGATACTCCTCTTGAACGACTTCATATGGATCTTTTTGGTCTTGTGAATCGTGCTAGTATCTATGGAGATTGGTATTGTCTTGTTGTTACCGATGATTATTCAAGATACTCATGGGTTTTATTTACGAGTTCAAAAGATCAAACACCTGTTCTGGTACAAAACCTAATCACTAAAATCGAATCACTATACAAACAAAAAGTAAGGTGAATTCGAAGTGATAATGGTACTGAATTTAAGAACACTGTATTGGATTTCTTTTGCATTCAAAAAGGAATTCACCGAAAATACAGTGCACCCTATGTACCACAATAGAACGGTGTTGCTGAAAGGAAGAATAGAACTTTGATTGAAGCCGTAAGAACTATTCTTGCTGATTCTAAGCTTCTCGTCCAATTATGGAATGAGACGGTGAATACAGCTTGTTATACGCTTAATCAGGTTCTAACTATAAAACGACTGAAGAAGACAAGTTATGAGCTTTTAAACAATCAAAAGCCTAACTTAAACTACTTGGAACCGTTTGGGTGCCCTTGTACCATATTGAAGAAGGATGTGGGTAAGTTTGAAGAAAAAGCCATCAAAGGATATTTATTGGGGGTATGCGTCTCCAAAAAAAGGGTATTTAATGTCACTCCTGGTTGTGTTGAGGAATGGTATCATGTGGACTGTCAAATATACACCACACCTCCTCAAGGTAAAGGTCCCGACTGGATGTTTGATTATGATGGCTTATTTAATTCGTTTACTCCGTCAACTGAGAACCTAGATGAAGACCTAGTTCGAGCATACTTTGAAGATCATTTGGCCATTCCAAAATTTTCTAGTTCTAATGACGTTGAAGCTGCACCTGCTGCTCCAACTGAAGATCCATATGATGCTTCTCCAGCTGCTTTTGATAATGTGTCTAATACTTCTAATGACAATCAAGCTGATGATCTGGTTATTGAACTTGACAGTGATGTTTCATCTCCTGAATTTGATGAACATTACAATAACTTATTTGAAAATGTTGTTCCTGAGAATCCCACTCTTCGGATTCATAATTATCACCCACATGAAAACATCATTGGAGAACTTGGTGTGGGCGTTCAAACACGTCATCAAGTTGCTTCGTCAAGTGAAAATAACGTATTGTGTGCTTATGCAGATTTACATTCTTCTGCAAATGTAAATATTGCTCAATTCGCTTGCTTTCTATCCCAAGTTGAGCCAACGACGCCTCGTATGGCACTTCAAGATCCTTCTTGGGTAGAAGCCATGCAAGAAGAATTTACAGTAATTTGCACGTTTGGGTGTTTGGGATTTAATTGACAAACCCGATAGAGTCAAGAAAGCTATTCCGACTAAGTGGGTATTTAAATGTAAGAAAGACGATCGTGGGGTGATCGTGAGGAACAAGGCACAATTAGTGGTGCAAGGTTTTCATCAGCAAGAGGGTATTGACTACACTGAAGTATATGCTCCGGTTGCAAGATTGGAGTCTATTCGAATCTTTCTGGCGTATGCTGCTTATAAGAATATCAAGGTCTATTAAAGGATGTTAAAAGTTCTTTTCTCAATGGTGAATTACAGGAAGTGTTCGTTTTACAACCTCCTGGCTTTGAAGATCCTGACTATCCGGACCGAGTTTACCGATTAAACAAGGCCCTGTATTGTCCATCAAGCCCCGAGAGCTTGGTATGGCATGCTCGCCGACCATCTGTGATGTGTGACAGATGATTGCCCTTTTTAAATAGCCCACAACTAAGCTTTAAATTTATTAAACGAAATTCCAAACGAATCCACACACAATCGGCAAGTGTACCGATCACTAATAGTATAGACCTAAAGAAGTCCGAGTGTCGAACACAAGGACCCGAGAAAACGTACTTAATACTTAACCCTAACTAAGACTCACCTAAGAATAATATATTTTAAACGATTTTTAATTATTAACTACTTAACCTAACTTAAATTAACTTAAAAGACTTAAATTAAGAAAACTAGACGAAACTTTTAAAATAAGATTGATCAATGGGGAACACGTCTACCTAGGTAAGAATCCTATTGAAGGTATAATAAGCTAATGGATTGTAGAATCTCACGAAACCGGTTCCTAAGGATCACACAACTAAGGTTCACTCAGGAAGCTAGATTACCTCTCGGTCTCACTAACAAACCCTAACCTACCCTTAATTGATTTTAAGAACAAAACCGGGTGACGAATAGTTAAAGTGCTCTAATGCCGACTCTCCTCTCAGTCTCACCGAAACACTACCCTAATGGAGACGAATACTACACAACCAAGGATAGAGGAACAATTTAATTTAACTTAAACTAGGTTAACTAATCGCTCACAAACCCAAACCCGACAAGAATCGAACCCGCTCTCGCGCGATCCTAATCCTAACAAGTAAAAGCTATGAGACGACCATACTTCCTATCACCTCTCGGTCTCTACGAAGGTGTCTACCCACTGATTTTAACTAATTAATATACCCAACTTAACCAATTAATATACCCAACTTAACCCTACGGTTGTACACCTCGCAAACAATCTCTAAACACAAAGTAAAGTGTTCAAACAAGCTAAAATCAACTAAAACCGATTCAATCAATCAAAGAAAGAGGTAATTGAGTATTACTAATCAAAACACAGCCACTAAACACAACCTAATTCAATGTTAAACCAAACTTTACATTAACAATTCAAGTCATGATCATCAACAATTCAATATACTTACTAAAACCTAACAATATTCATCTAACCTAGGTAGAACTAACTAAATTAGCCTATCATCAGTTTTGGACAGCAACATATATTCAAGTTAAACATCATAAACATCAACATAAACATAAGAAAACTCATTCAAGATTCAAGAACAATCAAACACAAGTCAATCTCTAAGTTACTTGCAAAACAATCCAACATAAAAGATCAAACCAACTAGTTAGAGTTCTTGAACAAAAAAACAAAGTTTATGGATGTATTACTCAATATTATGGCTGAGATTATGAGTGTATATGACCCGTAGCTACTGTCCACAACCGTCCTTAGCCTCCTCCTTCTTCCCTTGGCTCAAGAATCGCAAAAAATGAATTTTTCCTCTTGAATGGGGGCTTTTAGGGTTATTTTTTTCTTAGTTGGCTTCTGATTTCGGGATTGATGGCTGTTAGGGTTCTTATTTTCTTCAATTAACTTAATAGATTATGCATAAAAGGCTTGGATCTTGTGGGCTTGGGTCGGTCCTTGAGTTGTAGTCTTCAAAATTGATAAAAAAGGCCCCTAGAGTCTTCAAACTTTACTCTTTTCTCCATCAAAACAAATTAGCTACAATTAAAATTCAATCTTTGTAAAATCAAGCAAAAACCATCCATAACTCTTATTAATTAAACAATTAAGTACTTAAAACATGATAAAATGATAAGGAAAGTAAGTGTGTTTTACAACACATCAATCTAACTGATAACGGATTCAAGCGAGGGATTGTCGACTGGACTTTATTTCATAAGACTGTTGGTGATGATCTTCTCCTAGTCCAGATTTATGTCGACGACATTACCTTTGGGTCTACAAACGACACGTTTTGTAAGGAGTTCAAGAAGTCAATATAAATGATGTTCGAGATGAGCTCGATGGGAGAGATGAATTTCTTTATAGGGTTGCAAGTTCACCAGTCTGCGAAAGGAATCTTTATTCAACAGACCAAATATGTGAACGATGTCTTGAGCCGATTCAAGATATCTTCCGGAAAAATCCCTTCAACTCCTCTCCCCGTGGGTCACAATTTATCACTGGATGAATTGGAGGATATCGTTGATCCTACCCTCTATTGTGCTATTATCGGATCTTTAATGTATCTAACGGCTTCTCGCCCCGACATTATGTTTGTTGTTGGTCTTTGTGCTAGGTTTCAAGCAAGTCCACGAGTGACTCACCTAACTGCGGTCAAGCGATTTCTTCAGTATCTGAGGGGTAATCCAGACATCGGGTTACATTACCCCAAGGACAATGACTTTGAGCTTACTGCATTTTCAGACTCAGACTACGGTGGTTGCAAGATCAACTTCAAATCAACCACGACAGGGTGTCAATTCTTAGGAAACCGGCTTGTTTCCTGGCAGTGTAAGAAGTAGACGACGGTCTCTAATTCAACCGCTGAGACAGGATATGTTGCAGCCTCGAGTTGCTGTTCCCAGGTTTTGTGGATTTAACAACATCTGCATGACTACGGTTTGAAGTTTCTTACTACTCCTATTTTGATTGATAACTCTGCTGCCATAAGTATCACCAAGAATCCCGTACAACATTCTAAAACGAAACATATCGAAATTCGATATCATATCATACGGGATTGCTTTGAAAAGAAATTAATCTACCTTGAGAAAGTACATAATGATTTTCAGAAAGCTGATCTATTTACCAAAGCTTTCGACAAAACTCGATTTCACTTTTTGCTTGGTATAAATGGATTGAAGACCCTTGCTGATATCCTGAAACAAAGATAACTATTTTCTTTTCTGTTTATTTTTCCTTCTTAAAGTTTATTTTGATTTTCGTTTTGGTTTTAGGGGGTGAAAAATAGAAAATACAAAAATATTGTGCTTTTCGTATGAATAGATAAAATCCTAAAAAATTTAAAAATTTTAAAAAGTCAAAAACATTGAAAAACTAGAAAAATCAAAAATATTGTGTTTTTCTTGTCATTATTTTAAATATTTTGAAAAATCCAAATATATTATAAAACTTTGAAAAAAACAAAAAGATTGTATTTTCAGTTTGTACCGAAAAATCCGAAAGTCCAAAAATATTGTGACGTTTTTATGTTTATAAGAAATTAAAAAAGACAAAAATATTGTGTTTAAATATTTATAGGGAAAAACCAAAAAGATTTTTTGTATACGTTCGCTGAAAAATATGTCAATTACTCATATTTGAAGGACATATACTTGTATATTTTTGGCCCTGAGATTTACTCGTAAATGTTCGGGATAGTCATTCACCTGATAATGGAAAGTAGTTGGGGGCGTTCGTTATGCATTTTTAGTTTATTTTCTCGCTAAAAATTTATGTCGGTTATTTAAGTTTGTGAAGCATGCTTGAATGTTTTGGTCCTATTATTCACCTGTGAATTGATAGGTTAGCCATTTATTTATAGACTTAATTTAACAGGGGCGATTAAATTTATTTTGTTTTATGCTCCTCAAAATTTTGAGTTTTTGAAGAAAAAAGAGAAAATGATAGTACATTGATTATTTTGACCCCATATCCAGCAAGAAATTTGGTTTTAGGGGGTGAAAAATAGAAAATACAAAAATATTGTGCTTTTCGTACGAATAGATAAAATCCTAAAAAATTTAAAAATTTTAAAAAGTCAAAAACATTGAAAAACTAGAAAAATCAAAAATATTGTGTTTTTCTTGTCATTATTTTAAATATTTTGAAAAATCCAAATATATTATAAAACTTTGAAAAAAACAAAAAGATTGTATTTTCAGTTTGTACCGAAAAATCCGAAAGTCCAAAAATATTGTGACGTTTTTATGTTTATAAGAAATTAAAAAAGACAAAAATATTGTGTTTAAATATTTATAGGGAAAAACCAAAAAGATTTTTTGTATACGTTCGCTGAAAAATATGTCAATTACTCATATTTGAAGGACATATACTTGTATATTTTTGGCCCTGAGATTTACTCGTAAATGTTCGGGATAGTCATTCACCTGATAATGGAAAGTAGTTGGGGGCGTTCGTTATGCATTTTTAGTTTATTTTCTCGCTAAAAATTTATGTCGGTTATTTAAGTTTGTGAAGCATGCTTGAATGTTTTGGTCCTATTATTCACCTGTGAATTGATAGGTTAGCCATTTATTTATAGACTTAATTTAACAGGGGCGATTAAATTTATTTTGTTTTATGCTCCTCAAAATTTTGAGTTTTTGAAGAAAAAAGAGAAAATAATAGTACATTGATTATTTTGACCCCATATCCAGCAAGAAGTAAGCTTAAAAGTCTGAGTGCTTAATTGCATTGGTGCATTGGTAGGTCTTAAACAAACTGTTAGATTAAAATATGTGATATAAACATAAAGAAATGCCAAATTGAAAGAGGTGTTAGTCTCTAGCAAAAATCTTGGTGAGGATGGCAGAAATGTAATAACTTGTCATACTCAAGCCTTATACTTGTTTGATCACCCAAAAATAAAATAAAGCAAATAACAAGCATTGAGGTTCTAGACACTGTGAGTCTTTATGCGGCTTAATCATCTGGGTATTCATATGCATGAATATTTCATTCGCTTTTAGAGCAAACCCAAAGTCATTAAATTTGATCACTTCTGTACCTCGTACAATAAGAATTACTGACTTGATCAAACTCCGTTGTTAGTCATACATTTGTTCCTCCCACGCGCGCGTCTCAATACCATTAAGAAACGGACCCTAGGGGATACAGTGTATGTAAGCCGACAGATGGACTCGTGCATACTCACTCATAGTAAAGGAAACTCAATGCATTGCTCATAAATCTTTATAAAATTCAAATTTTGATCAACAATATAATTGTTTAAGTCAAGTTGGGGTGATATGGAAAAAATCAAACTAAGTTTGAACCGATATTAGAGGCTGGTAGTTTCTGATATTCTGTGCTTTAATTGAACCATTAATCATATCACAAAAACACTTGAAGGTTTGTTTTAGATTTAGGTGGACAACAATACCAAACTTAACGCCAGTCACAATATCGCTGAAATATAAAACTGTGATGGAAGGGCAATCTGGTCAATATGATTCTCTGCTCAAACTCGCCTAAAATCCAAAAATATGTATTGTTTTTGAAAAACTCATACAAAAACACAAAAATATTTTCCTGTTTTACATTTTAATTTTCGAATATTTTTCTAGTAAATATTTTTCATTCACAAAAACTCAAAATACCAAAAAGGTTTTACTTTTTCATTTTACATATTCGATCATCGAGATATGGGTTCTTCGGTGATTTTTAATTAAGTTAATTGGTTTTTATTAATATTGATTTAATTCATTTATTTCATTCATTTATTTAAGTTAAAATTAAATAATGTAATTCGTTAACCTTGATTCGTTAAAATAATGAATTAATGCCATTTATAACGAATTGAGTTCTAATTCGTTAAGATTAATTCGCTTCCGCCACTCTGTAACGAATGGCTTCTAATTCGTTAAGATTTTAACGAATCACTTTGTAATCCGTTATTCCACGTATTAAGTTAAGTTAACGAATCACCTGATTCGTTATTTCAAAATTCAAACAAATCAGACGATTCGTTACATTGAAAACTGTGCCGTGTCAGACTATATAGGAATTCGTGTAGGCGGTTCGTCTCCACTATTCATTTTCTTCTTCACAAACACATAGTTACTGTTGGACTCGGTCTACCCAAGAGACATATTATAATTGATGTGGCTAGTACGTTATGATCCAAGTCGGGTCATACCCAATAACAAGCTAGACAAACACCGATAATATTCGTTTACATATGATGTGATCATAACAAATGAATATTAACACTTGAGTTATTTGGAAAGAGGTTTCTAAATAAAATGTACTTGTGTAATAAACAAATCATATGGATGATTTATGTTTTATGAGAGAACATTACATAGTGTTATTTAAGTTGGTTGAATAACAATATGTGAATAATAATAACCAAGCATGTATATTAACATATAATAAGTTTTATAAGTTATAAGTTATAAACTTATAAATATATATATATATATATAACTTTATAAAAAAAAGGAAAAGGAATAATACTCTTTCAAATGTAATATTATTATATGTTTGAGTGGAGACATGCAAGGTGAGTGGAGACATGCAATGGTTATTATTGGTGGAGAGAAAGATGCCTTTGAATAAAACCAAGTCTTTCTCTTTCATTCTTTCATAACACACATAATTTCCAAGTAAACGTTTCTCTCTTCCTCTCTTGGGTATTTTCATCCAATATAAGAAAAGAAGAAGAAAATTTCAAGTGCAAATCCTAGCTAGAAGTGGTGTGTTGTTGAAGCTTGGGGTATGCTAGGTTGCGGAGCTTCCATATTCAAGTTCTTACCTTTCAATCATCATCTCTTTCACCCGGTTTTGTCATATTGAAAGGTAGTAGTAACATGCATGGACTTATAGTGACATGTATGTATTTGATAGTGTGTAATTCATATTTGGATCCGGGTTTGGGTTTTGCATGTTTAAAATTGGTTTTATACATATCATATTAACAAGATTTAAAACTTTTATATCCGCTGCGTTTTTGGTAAAATAGGGATTTTATCACTTTGATAATCTTGTTAAAACCCAACAATGGCATCAAGAGCCGCTTATACGAATGCATGCTTCATTAGACCCAAAATTTTTCGGGTTTATGGTGGGTTTCACCATTTGGCCGAAACTTTTTGGGGTTTTGGTTACCCATGGTTTTTCAAGGTTATACTTTACATGCATGTGGTAATCTTGAAAAACCAAGTCATTTGGATGATTGTTTAGTTTGTTTGGACAAAACCCGAAACTTTCGGTTTGCTTAAGCTTTGGCCGAAGGTTTTGAGGCAAAAAGGGGAACCATTTTGGTCTTGTATTATTGCATATTTGGATGTGTAATAAATGTTCATAACCTAGCCATGGCCTTGTGTTTGGTTGAATGATTGTGTTGGTTGTTTGTTCATTCGATTTGGTTGTCATATTTATTTGGGTTTGTAATCTATTTATTCATTCATTTGGTTTGTAATAATAAGTAGATTAGATGTATTTCTTTTACTAGAAAAAATGTATTAGGATATATTTTGTAAAAGAAGATGCAAGGATGGAAGCCCAAATAAAATGATGGAGACCACAACACCGGGGTAAACACTTGGAGCATATGGATGCGGAATCAAGTGGGAGTTCACCGACACAAGTGCATGTTCTTTTGGGTCCCTTAGGAGAGACTTTTTGACACACTTGTCTTCGGTCAACAAGTGTGGTCAACATTAGGAGGCTGTGGTTATGAACTTGTGGTTGTGTATATTTTATGCTTGCATGGTTGATTTACTTATGTTTGTATTATTTGCAATATGGTTTGCTTAAAATCAACTAGCATAAAATTGGTTCCTTAGAAATCGTTAGGTAATAAAAAAATTGGTTTTATTAATAACTAATGATTTCATAATAAAATGGGTTTTATTAATAGGAACTTTGAAAATGGGTTTTTCAACTAAGTACCATACATTTGAATGCATGCAAATGAAAGGTACAATAAATAGTTTTCCAATCTAGAATTTAGAAAACTTAAATCCCTTTTAAAACAAGTTAAACACCATCTTTTTATACGACACTTAAGTCACTTGTAGACTTGAAAGTGAGTTAGGATCACCTAAGCACTTTTAAGAAAACTTGTGATCTTAAGGTGATTTTACAAGTACTTTTGGCATTAGGATCACCTAACCACTTGTATGAGTAAACTCACACGTGTGTATAAGTAGGACGACTTGATTTGAAACCATGACTATAGGATCACCTTAACATGGCGTTCAAAGGTGTTGATGGGATTAAACATACCAACTAAACATATGATGTTTAACCGATCCCATAAAACTAGAAGTTGCAAAGGGTTGCAATCGTCAAACGTTGACTAACTTGTTAATTTGAATAGTAGGATAAAGGTCACCTAACTATTATTTGAATGAAACGTTGGGTTCTAGATTTTAATCAATAATTGTCTTGGAGACATTAAAGGGTATTAAAGATTAAAATTTTATTAATATCGAAAATACTAATTTGAACTTTGTTAAAATTTCTTTTAGATGGCCGCAAACAACGCACCAAACGCTATTATCCCACCCGTGCATAACTTATCACTAAGATCCATTTTGGATAAGGATCGTCTAAACTATAACAACTTCATGGATTGGTATCGAAACTTGAGAATTGTTCTCAAGCAAGAAAAGAAGTCTTATATTTTAGATGATCCTATTCCCGATGAACCAAACGTTGACGATTTAGATGCCTACGCGAATTGGTTAAAATACACCGAGGATTCGGTGCAAGTTTCTTGCCTCATGTTGGGAACAATGATTCCCGAGATCCAAAAGGATTTCGAGAATCATGGGGCGTATGACATGATTACCAGCTTAAGGAAATGTTCCTTACTCAAGCTCGGGTTGAGCGATTCGAAACGGTTCGAGCGCTTCATGCATGTCATATGGAAGAAACCCAATCTGTTTCATCTTATGTACTTAAGATGAAGAGCCACATTGATCGGCTTGAACGGCTTAACTGTCCCATCTCAAAAGAGTTAGCCACGGATTTGATCCTAAATGGCTTAACTAAAAGGTTTGAGACATTCGTCATGAACTACAACATGAACGGATGGGACAAAAGCATTGGTGAGCTTCACGCAATGCTTAAGACAGCCGAAGCCGGCATGGGTAAAAAGGTTTTACCCGTTCTTGCGATCAATGAGGGTGGCTCAAAGAAAAGGCATCACCCGGAACCAAAGGCAAGGGTTGCCGTTGGCAAGGGGCAAGTCAAGAAGGGGTTCAAGGGAAAGGCAAAGGCGGAACCAAAACCAAAGAAGCTAAAGGTTAGCGCTGAGGATCTGTGCTTTGGTTGTGGTGAGATAGGTCATTGGATGAGAAACTGTTCGACCTATCTCAAGATGTTGAAAGCTAAGAGGGATGCGGGGCAAACCTCAGGTACAACTTTCATGATTCACATTGATCTTAATATTATTTCTTCTAACACATGGGTATTGGATACCGGATGTGGAACTCATATATGCAATTCATTGCAGGGGTTCAAAAGAAGAAATGAAGTGAAGAAAGGAGATATAAGTCTTTTCATGGGCAATGGAGCAAAGGTTGACGTCCAAGCCCGAGGAGATTATGTTTTAAAACTTCCAAATGGTTTGGAAATTATTTTGAAAAATATTTTATATTCCCCTAGTTTGACTAGGAATATTATCTCTGTTTCTGTATTAAGACAATCTGGTTATGACTTTAAGTTTGTTGATAATGGTATTTATGTTTTCATGGATAATGTTTTTTTATTTTAAAGCGATGCCGTTTAATGGCATTTATGAATTAATTCATGATGACTCATACATTGATAACTCGTTGTACCAAGCTAACACCAAAAGATTCAAAATGGATTTGAGTAATACTTTTCTTTGGCATTGTCGTCTTGGTCACATAAACAAGAATCGTATTCATACACTTCGAAAGAATGGTCTTTTGAAATCAAATGTTGATTCATTTGATGAATGTGAATCTTGTTTATTGGGAAAGATGACCAAAGAGCCCTTTAATGGAACAAAAGAGAGGGCGAAAAACTTATTAGGTATCATACATTCGGATGTATGTTGACCTTTTAGGACAATGACAAGAAATGGTGAAAGATACTTTATTACCTTTACCGATGATTATAGTCGCTATGGGTATGTGTTCTTGTTAAGACACAAAAATGAGGCCTTTGAAATGTTCAAAATCTTCCAAAATGAAGTACAAAATCAACTCAACAAAACAATCAAAGTACTACGTTTTGATAGAGGAGGTGAATACCTCAATGATGCGTTTCTAGAACATCTTAGGAGTTGTGGGATTGTCTCACAACTTACTCCACCTGGAACACCACAACATAATGGTGTGTCCGAGAGAAGGAATCGAACTTTATTGGACATGGTTCGATCCATGATGGCTAGAAGCTCATTACCTCTATCATTTTGGGGTTTCGCTGTGATCTCCGCTGCCCGTATTTTAAATATGGCACCAACCAAGAAAGTGGATAGGACACCTTTTGAAATATGGCATGGAAAGGCTCCAAAATTTTCATATTTAAAGGTATGGGGTTGTGAGGCTTATGTTAAGATCTACACCCCTGACAAACTTGAATGTCGATGCCGCTAAGTGTATATTTGTAGGATATCCCACGGATTCGATGGGATATTAGTCTACAATCCAAGTGAGCATAAAGTGTTTATAGCTCGAAAGGCTAAGTTCTTGGAAAGAATGTTCCTTATGGAAGGAACTGATAGAACTGTAGAAATCAAAGAGGATCGAGAACTACAAGCCGATACACGTTTGGTTGACGCTAGCAATCAACAAGAGGTTGTTGAGGATGATCAAATGGTTGATCAAAACACACAAAACATTCGCAAATCTGGTAGAGTTAGCACCCCACCTGAGAGATATGGATTTTTCATGGATGGATGCTACGTGGTAGATTCGGATGAACCCACCACATACCGAGATGCAATGTCGCAATCTGATTGTGACAAATGGCTAGAAGCCATGAATGTTGAGATGCAATCCATGCATGACAATCAAGTATGGGACTTGTTTGCTCCACCTCTAAATTCCAAACTCGTTGGAAGTAAGTGGGTTTTCAAGAAGAAAACTGATATGCATGGAAACTTGGATACTTATAAAGCTAGACTTGTAGCAAAGGGTTTCACTCAAACTCAAGGGGTTGATTATGATGAAACTTTCTCGCCCGTAGCGATGCTAAAGTCTATTAGGATATTGTTTTCCATAGCCGCATATTATGACTATGAGATATGGCAAATGGATGTCAAAACTGCTTTTCTAAATGGGCATCTTAATGAAGATGTTTATATGGTTTAGCCTGAAGGTGTTGTCGATCCACAACATCCTAACAAAGTATGCAAGTTGAAGAAATCAATCTATGGATTGAAACAAGCATCTAGAAGTTGGAATCACCGTTTTGATGATGAAGTTAAGAAATTTGGATTCATCAAAAACGCTGATGAAGCTTGTGTGTATAAGAAAGCTAGTGGGAGCATCATAACCTTTCTGGTATTATATGTCGATGACATATTACTGTTTGGAAATGACATTCCAACCTTGGAAGGTGTAAAAGCCTGGCTTGGAAGCTGTTTTTCCATTAAGGATCTTGGTGAAGCCGCCTATATTCTGGGAATAAGGATCTATAGGGATAGATCAAGGCGGTTGATAGGTTTGAATCAAAGTGCATACATAGACAAGATCTTGAAAAGGTTCAAGATGGAAAACTCTAAGAAAGGTTTGGTACCTATTCAAAGAGGAACGATGTTGAGTGCTTCTCAATGTCCAAGCTCAAAAGATGAGCAAGACAAAATGAGTGGTATCCCATATGCATCTGCTATAAAATCCATCATGTATGCCATGATTTGCACTAGACCAGATGTGTCATGCGCCTTGAGCATGACAAGTCGATACCAACAAAATCCGGGAACTAGCCATTGGATGGCTGTTAAAAGCATATTGAAATACCTTAGAAGGACTAAGGATATGTTTCTAATATATGGCTCTGGTGAGGAGGAACTCGTTGTAAAGGGTTACACTGATGCGAGTTTCCAAACTGATCGAGATGATTCTCGATCACAATCGGGATATGTTTTCGTTCTCAATGGTGGTGCTGTCTCATGGAAGAGTGCAAAACAAGATGTGGTAGCCTTATCCACCACTGAATCTGAATACATTGCCGCCTCCCTGGCAGCTCAAGAAGCTGCATGGATTAGAAAGTTCATTGCCGATCTAGGAGTGGTTCGTACCATTCAGGACCCTCTAGAGATCTTTTGTGACAACGAGGGTGCAATTGCTCAAATCAAAGAACCTCGTGCTCATCAAAATACGAGGCACATTGAGCAGAGATTCAACTACATAAGGGATGAAGTTGAAAAAAGAAAGATATGTATTCGCAAAGTTCACACTGATCAAAACATTGCGGACCCACTCACGAAACTCCTTGAAAGGCCGAAGCATGAGAGTCATACTTGCGCCTTAGGACTTCGATATTCTAGTGATTGGATTTGATCAAAATTTGTATTTGGATATTGGAACAATTTTATTTTAACTCAATCATATGGTCATGTTCTTAAGTTATGTTCCATTTTAGTATGTTTAAATCCATGAATAATTTGTATTATATTAAACGTCCGTAGTCGTTCATAGTTGTGGGAACAAATGTGAAAGTAAGACTATTATGAACTTGGATTGGTAGATATTCATGAGGTATGAATATAGCAAAGGGTTGCTGCCAAGGTTCATAGATATTTATGGGATAAATATTGGACTGACCCGCCCTCAATTTTACTGCATGGAATCATTGGGATTTGTGATCATAAGTAAATTGAGTAAAGGCGAACTTCATAGTATCCACCGACCTGAGATACATATTGGGTCTTGATATTCATCGACTGTTATGCTTTGACTTAGTTCTTCGCTGCTCTGAAATATGTCAGTACATAAGGCTAAGCTCAAGTATAGTACAAGGTGATAGTGAGAGACGTATGTAGTCAATATGGGATTTGTCCCTCTTATTCGTTGAGAGTTAAATGTCTAAGGCCTGACAAGTTAAATCAACAGAGAATGATCACCCTGTGTCTCTGGATTTAACATGACATTTGTGGCAAAAGGATAAATGATAGTTTCACCTAAATCATTTTCAAGTATGGGACTTGAAAGGGATGATGTTATTGAATGGCACTTCGTCATGCGTATTAGGGGTAGTACACCGTAGTTAGGCGGTATTTGCTACTCGCATCAATCTTCTATGTATCTTGTGCAAGTGGGAGATTGTTGGACTCGGTCTGCCCAAGAGACATATTATAATTGATGTGGCTAGTACGTTATGATCCAAGTCGGGTCATACCCAATAACAAGCTAGACAAACACCGATAATATTCGTTTACATATGATGTGATCATAACAAATGAATATTAACACTTGAGTTATTTGGAAAGAGGTTTCTAAATAAAATGTACTTGTGTAATAAACAAATCATATGGATGATTTATGTTTTATGAGAGAACATTACATAGTGTTATTTAAGTTGGTTGAATAACAATATGTGAATAATAATAACCAAGCATGTATCTTAACATATAATAAGTTTTATAAGTTATAAGTTATAAACTTATAAATATATATATATATATATATATATATATATATATATATATATATATATATATATATATAACTTTATAAAAGAAAAGGAAAAGGAATAATACTCTTTCAAATGTAATATTATTATATGTTTGAGTGGAGACATGCAAGGTGAGTGGAGACATGCAATGGTTATTATTGGTGGAGAGAAAGATGCCTTTGAATAAAACCAAGTCTTTCTCTTTCATTCTTTCATAACACACATAATTTCCATGTAAACTTTTCTCTCTTCCTCTCTTGGGTATTTTCATCCAACATAAGAAAAGAAGAAGAAAATTTCAAGTGCAAATCCTAGCTAGAAGTGGTGTGTTGTTGAAGCTTGGGGTATGCTAGCTTGAGGAGCTTCCATATTCAAGTTCTTACCTTTCAATCATCATCTCTTGCACCCGGTTTTGTCATATTGAAAGGTAGTAGTAACATGCATGGACTTATAGTGACATGTATGTATTTGATAGTGTGTAATTCGTATTTGGATCCGGGTTTGGGTTTTGCATGTTTAAAATTGGTTTTATACATATCATATTAACAAGATTTAAAACTTTTATATCCGCTGCGTTTTTGGTAAAATAGTGATTTTATCACTTTGATAATCTAGTTAAAACCCAACAGTTACTCTGCCAAAATTTTCCAAAATTTTTGATCATCGATTTTCAGTGTTTTAATCTTATATTTGTGTTACTAACGTATAGATGATAATAACGTAATAATTTACGTCATTTTTAATTGATGTTTGCTGGTTTAATTATTGAATTTTACTATCGGGTTTGAAGCTTTGTTTAAAACCCTAATTTAAGTGATTTGTACCATGTTTTGGGACACCAAATCGATACCATTCTAATCGCAATGTGTTTCCGAGATCCTTGTGATGATTTGTTCGGATTTCCATCGAAGATTTTGGGGTAATTGATATCAAGATTGGGTTTTTGACTTTCAGTGTTCTTGGTAATTTTGACCTTGACCAAATAAGTCGAAGATTAAGCTACATTGGCCATTCATTATGCTTAACGAATTGGAACTTTTTCTTGTCCAATTCGTTACGCAAATCACACGAATCAGGATAACTACTCAATATTTATAACGAATCAGATTTGCATTCGTTAAATTTTAATAGTAATTCGTTAGTCATAGTTCGTTAACCATTTACTTGATAGCGAAGTAGTTGTTTTGTTATAACGAATTGCCATTCGTTATAACGAATCAGACTATTTAACGAATGACATTTTAATTATTCTAAGATTAAAAGTTTTATAAATTGGTTTAATTTTAAAAAACTTTTAATTATATATTACTTATATGCGTATTATTATTTATTATCACTGATTCTAGAGGTTGTTTATCCAGTTCCATGGCTGATAACATGGATCAAGATCCTCCTGTTGATGCACCACAAGAACAACAAGATCATGATGTTCCCTTACTCCCGTATGATAAAAGGCATAACGTATGTGATTTTTTCGATACAAATGTTCCTGATAAGGATGTGCTTGGAGCAATGATAGCATTCATACGTCGTTCTCGGATTCACTATGCTGTCACCGCGAATCCTGATGTTCGTTTCAGTATTATTCGACAATTCTGGAATACTTCTCGATATGTGGAGACAGAGGCTGCTGAGTTTGATGATAGACCTGTTGTAGTATCTGTTGAGACTGTTCGAAGGGTGTTGAGGTTCGATGAAACTATTGATGACCCGAGCGAGTACCACAAAGAGCTGATCAAAGGATTGTTTGCACGTCTATTTTCGACTGGTGATATTGATGGGTCTATGTATAACAAGGCATACTTGTGTCCCCAATACAAGTAATTACTACACGTTCTTATACATTGCCTTGGTGGACGAAAGGCAGGGTTTGACGAATGCCGTAACATTCTCCAATTGGCAATTGTTGCATTAGTGTTGAATAAGCGATACAATTTCTCAGAAATGATCTTTGATCATCTCAAAGAAATTTGTATTTTTGGGAAACGACGCGTAAAGTTCTTGATGTATCCTCGTTTCATCCAACTGTTTGTTCATGATGCTATCAGGGATTTGGTGATCGATCCAAATGATGTTAATGATAAGCTTATTTTGGATCACATGAAGGCAGGCACAATGCGAAGGATGAAGTCGTATCTTCAAACTCCTCCTCCTAGATTCAAAATATTGATTGGTCATTTGGATCACATGAAGGCAGGCACATCCAGATTATGTATGTCCTGACAATGATCACTGGATCCACGATGATTCGGATTCCGAGCGTGAGGAAGGAGAAGATGGGAACGAGGGTGATGGTGATCATGATGGTGGTAATGATGGTGCTGGTAATGCTCCTGTTTTACAACCTGTTCCACCTCCAAGGAAAGGGAAGGAATTGGTGAAAGAAGGATCGTCTAAGCATCGAGTGTCGGCTGGTGCTGGCATATAATTTGGAGTTCAACCTCCAAGGCCATATTCCTCAACGTCCGGCGGTGCGGCTTACTACTAGCACCCCGGAGCTTACATTGACGACCACGCTTACGTCGGATCCTAGGATTGGTATGATTCCTTAATCGATCTTATCAACTATACCAAGGCCTACGACTGCTACATCGGTGGTTTCTCCAACACCAATGATGATGCCTCCATCGAATATTTCATTTATGAGGCTCAATCGTCCTCAAGGTCCAGTTCAACCTGTTCCACCTTCGTTTAATGCAATATCTTAGGATCAGCAAACGAATATGCTTTGAGCTTACTTCACCTTTATGAAAATCAAATGTCTGCTGATCGCCTGAATCAAGAACGTCTGGTGGAGAATCAGAAAAAGCTAGTAAGTTATATATCTTTCTGCCAGAAGGAGACAAAGGCCCTCCGTGAGATTGTTTAGTCTCAGGGGGTGAAAATAAAACAGCAAGAAGATCTTATCTTGCAGCTTACTTGCAAAGATGATGAACTAAAAAAGATCAAGAATGATGAAGAAGATCCAGATGCTTCGGGTACTGGAGGAAGTGAGCCTAAACAAACTTACGGCTCGGCTTTTGGTGCTGGTACGAGTGAAGCTGGTGATTTGGAAAAACAGATCATTGTTCATCATGATTATACAGGTGCTACACCCATTGAGATGATCAAGGCCGATACTGTCATTTTTGTTGATGGTAAGGGGTGGTTAGAAGTATAGTGAATGCAGATGAGATTGCTGTGTGACATATTTTTGAGAGGTCCCTAACACGAGAGCAGATTTTGATCTTGCTTGGTTTGAATGATGATGAGTTGACCGTGTTAGAAACTGAGGAGGACGTGGAGTTGGAAAACGATAAAGAGATCTTAAATGATCCAACTGTTGAGATGAATACGACGTTTATTTATGAGGATGAGGAAGTAGAGATCAAGGACATGACTGCTGAGGAATACCCTGATCTATTTCAACACACCTATGTTGATCATGGTGCTCAAATATCTACCGAGGAAACGGTCAAAGCAGCAGAAGATCATTTGGAGAAGACTTCCAAGGGAAAGAATGTTATTGATACGAGATTTGATTCGAATCCCGATCCTTCTGTTGCTGACATTCAGAGTTGGTTTGCTCATCAGTACGAGAATTCTCGTAAGATTATTAAGGCGTTCCGATATGTAGATCAAGAACAGAAAGTTGAAGCTGTTGCTCGAGCTCAAGCAAATCAAATGACCTCCTTCAAGGCTGTTTCTAAAGTCCAAGGTGATATTATCTCATGGTTGTTTGATTCTGATTTAAATGAATGTATTATCAAATGAGAGAATGGCATTCAGTATTATGAGAAGATTATTGACGTTCTTTTGTGTTAGTGCACGGTTTTGCGTCTCGAGTCTTTGTAATTATCGTTAAATGTTTATTTGATTATTTTAATGTAATATTTAATGTTATTTATCTAATTCGTTATGTTTAGTCTAGTTCGCTAGGGAATGTTAGCGAACTAAGACTAGTTCGTTAAGGTTAGGTCTAGTTCGCTAGGAATGTTAGCGAACTAGGACTTTATAATGTATTCCCTCCTGATTCGTTAGGGGATGTTAACGAATCAGGGGGTGGTTCGTTAAGTTATTTAAGTTAACGAAGGGGAAGCTGGTTCGCTAGGGGATGTTAGCGAACCAGATCGTCTTCTATAAATAGTGATAAATAGTGAACCACTGTTCACTTGTATTATAGAAGATTAGAGAGAATTAATATTATTCAGTAATTTAAAGTATTCTCTCTCTCTCTCAAGCTTCAAAATAATCATATTGATTATATATACACTAATAACAATCAAACTAAGGTAATAAAAGAGTTAGATCCGTTTAATTAATATCAACATATAGATCTGGATCAGATCTAAGTTATTGATTAGAACGTGTGTTAATCAGGGGATCAAACAAGTGGTATCAGAGCTTTCGGGGCTCAATTCACTTGGTTTTGATTGTTATTGTTATAATTTTTGATTTATTTTCTGTTTAGTTTGAATTTGAATCAATTTGGGTTGATTTGGATTGAATATGGATGGATTAGAGTGATTTTGGTTTAGTTAAAGTATATTGAGGTTCAATTGTGTGGAATTGAATTGTGAATTGGATTTGGGATGTGTATTGGGTTTTCGGTTTAAGTCCGTGAACAGGGTTTTGATTTTGGTCGAATTTGGTTCGTGTATGGTGTTAATTGGTTACGAGATGTGTTGGTTTGGATTCGCTTTGCGGTTACGAGCATTTTGGTATATTATGTGTTAGTTTTGGTTGACAATTGAGTGTGTAATACAGATCTGAAATAGAAGTATTTCTGGGTTTGAACTTCATATTTCTGGAAATATGTTCTTGAATATTTGAAGATTTGAAGATGATGGCAATTCGCTATAAAGTTTCAAGCGATTCGTTAAGTCTTTAACTTGATTCGCTATAAACTCGTGCCATTCGCTTATCAGTTCGCTAGCTGATTCGTGTGAGTTAATCAATTCTTGTTATCTAGTTCGTTAACTAGATAACTGATTCGTTTGACACGTGTTTGTCTTGGAATTTGTGCCATAACAACTTTTTGCCACGTGGCAGAAAGGAATCAAGTTTGTTACAAACGGTTGTAACAACCTGATTCGTTATATTATAATTCGCTATAGTGTTGATTCGTTATCAACTGTAGCTGATTCGTTATCTTAATTCGCTAAGTACTCCTCATCAATTCGTTAAGTTGACTTGGTCAATTCGCTTGATTAATTCGTTAAGTTGACTTGGTCAATTCGTGTGATCAATTCGTTAAGTTGACTTGGTCAATTCGTTTAGTCAATTCGTTAAGTTGACTTGTGATTCGTTAAGCCTTTATCACATTCGTTATCTGTTTCGCCATTTGGGTGATTCGTTAAACTTAGTTGTGATTCGTTAAGGTTGACTCGCTTAGTTGACTTTTGATTCGTTAACCTATTCTCCTGATTTGTTAAGACTTGATTCGTTAAGACTTGATTCGTTAAGTCTTAATTCGCTACAACTGTTCACAGTTCGTTATAACTAATCACAGTTCGTTATAACTGTTCACCATTCGCTACTACTGTTCAACTGATTCGTTAAGATATTTTATTACTTGTTTATTTTCAAAGATGGCTGGTATGTATGCATTGGCGTCTCAAAATATGTTGATGCAACAGATGTTGCAACTTGATACCGAGATTGGTTCACATTCTAAATGTCCGAGATTGATGAAGTTCAGTGATTTTGCCAAATGGGAACCTCGGTTTCGTGCACATTTAGGATCGGTTCATCCTGACTGTTCATATTGTCTGGATGAGGTTTATGTTGCACCAATGATTGGTGATGATACTGTTGGGTATACTCCTAAAGCTGTCTCTCAATACTCACAAGAGGAGAAGAAAGCTTTAGAAATTGAGATAAAAGCATATTCTACATTGACTATGGCTTTACCAGAGAATATTTTTCATCAAGTTGGAAGTATCAAGAGATGTGCATCTTTGTTTCAACATCTGCGTATGAGAAGCATGGGAAACACATCTGAGAGTAAGAAAGTGATGCTCAAGTTTCAATTCCGAAACTTTAATTTATTAAAAGGAGAAACAGTTGAAGAAATGACTACCAGATTTAGTCATTTGATTGCTGAAATGGATAAAATGAGAATGGAAATTTCTGAAAGAGATAAAATTGACACTATCAAGAGTGTGCTTCCTAGTTCCTATTCAACATTTCTCATGGTTTTGAAAGAGAATGATTATTTTCTGAATGAAGATTTGACAGCACTTGAATTCTTACAAAAGATCGAAGCAAGAGAATATGATCTTAAGTGTCAAAAGTCTTCAAAAGAAAATCAAGATCCGGCTTTCTATGGTGGAAGTATGCCTTTGAGTTCAACAATCTCACCTATCACTGCTTTTCTTACTCATGCCGCAAGTGAAAAAGAATCTGCTTTATTTAATGATCCAAAAGTTTGTTTCTACTCTGCTGGTAACTCAGGTAGTTCTGGAAATTCTTCTAGTACTAATCCATTTGCTACACCTCCTAGTGTGAATATGAAGGAAGCTGAGCAAAACTTTGCTTTTCTGACGGCATTTATGTCTTCATATGAAAACTTGGTGAGTAGTAAAATTGCCACGAGTGAGTTAACAGATGAGGATTATGATCAGATAGATCCGGATGATCTAGAGATTATGGATTTAAAATGGAATATGGCCATGATTGTTCGTAAAGTTAAAAGATTCTTGCAGAGAACTGGAAAAGATCTTCCAGCGTTAAACAAGAAGTTGGGTTTTGACAAATTGAAGGTGAAGTGTTATAATTGTCAAGAATTTGGTCACCTCGCGAAGGAATGCGACAAACCAAGAAATGAATACACTGGACCTCGTGGTCAAAGTCAAAACGCTTCTTCATCACGAGGAAGTGATGCTGAAAAGAAATCGTCTACTTCTACAACACAAGCGATGTTAGCAGATGGAACTGATTGGTCTCAAAGGCTATTGTGTAATGATGTTCAAGCAAATTTAGCTATGTTTGGGTTACATGAAGATTGTCAAGATGCTACTGCTAGTGTGATGTCTTCAGATAATGATTCTGGATCTGATTCTGATGATTCTTGCAACAAGTCTTCTGAATCAATGTTTGCTTGCATGGCTAAGATCAATGAGGTTAGTCATTCTATCTCTTCTACTTCATTTGTTAAAACATCATGTGTTGAGTGTGAATCTACTAACTCTAAGTTAGAAGCTTTGAAAAATCAAAATGATAAGCTTATAAGAGAAATTGCTTCTCTTAAGGACACTTATCGACAATCTCTTGAGTCTCAAATGAAATCTCGAGAAAAGATTGAAGCATTGTCGACAAGTAATCATGATCTCAAAGCCGAGTTATCTGTGAAAATGACTATTAATGACCAAAAGTTTCAAGAAATCTTGAAACATCGTTCTAAGATAACTGAGTTTGAGAATGAGGTTCTTGAGTTGAAGAACAAGTTGGGAAAATTTCGAAATTCTTCGTTTTTATTGAATGAAATTATTGAAGTTTCTGGAAAACAAAAAGATTCTAAGAAAGGTATTGGTTTTGTTGAAATTCCACCACCATTTCACAATGATTATAAAATTAATCCTTTTGCAAGAAAAGAAGAGGATTTGATTCATAAGGAATCTGTGATGTCTGAGAAACCAAAAATGGTTAAACCTGAAATTGTTAAACCCCAAGTTGCTCCTCAAAAATCTCATGTCCAAAGAAAAAAGGTGTTTGTTGAACACAATGACGAGGTCATTATCGAGGATGTGTTTGAACCAGAAATTATACACAAGAATAAGAACATTCCCAGTTCTAATCATATTCTGTGCGAACCTCACAAATTTGAGGAAGCAGTGTATGGTTCACACAAACCTCAAGAGACAAAGAAAGTGAACTCTATGAAGGCAAAGATGTCAGTTAAACCAAAAATTTCTGATGAGGATTTAATGCGTTTCATTAATCCTTCTAATTCTAAGTCATCTGCTGCTAGAGTTTTTAAGTTAAAGGGAATGGACACAATGTTCACTGAAAAAGATATTCCAATTAGTATCATTAAACCTGAGCTAATTGAGAGTGTGTTTTGCAATGAAACTTCCAAGGTTCGTGAACTTGAACGTGTGTATGCTCAAGCGAAAACATCAGTCTCATCTGATCCATTGACTAAGGCAAAACAATTTTTAAAGCAAGCTAAGAAGGTTAACTTTGTTAAGTCAACTGGAACAGATACACTAAAAAGTTTCTCAAACAGTTCTAATTTAGATTTTTATTTAAAGAAGAAATCAGAATTATCTGATGAGTTTGCTAAGAGCATGACTAATAATTTGAGTCATCATCAATCATCTATTCCAAATTCTTCTAAACATCATCATGTTGACATGCGAACGTGTTTCTTATGCGGTCAACAAGGTCATGTTGTGAGAAATTGTAATCAACAGAACTTTCAGAATCTTCATCCTTTTATAAAGGACAAATCTAAACCAATTCCAGTGGTTAAGGAGATTCTGAAACGACCAATGTCGTATGCTGATGATACTCATATCTTGTTCTCTGATGTGAATCCTCGGAAGGTGTTTCAAAACAATGAGACACACGGTCAAGTGAAACCAAAATTCATTCCAACTGAACCTTTATGTAAAAACAGAAATTCAAATATTGTTCAGGCAGCTTATCTAAGACGAAAGTCTAAGAAGCCTGTAACTTATTCACAAGTGGCTGAACAACAATTGAAATCTGTTAATGTTAATGATCAAAGAGAAAACCAATAGGTGCCCAAGACTGAGGCCTGGGCTGCCTTTTTGAACTAATCACTTTTGTTTATGTGTAGGGTTCATCCAAGACCATTTCTGGTGAAAACTGTATCATGGATAGTGGATGTTCTCGTCATATCACCGGAAATCTCGACCTCTTATCCAACGTAAGAAATATTCAAGGAGGTTATGTAGCGTTGCTGGGAATTCTGGAGGCATGATCACACAAGAGGGTGATGTTTCAAATGGTCATATTACATTTGAAAAAGTAAATTATTGTGACAAGGTTGATCATAACTTATTGAGTGTATCGCAGATTTGTGATAAACAGTACACTACAATATTTACTGACAAAGAGTGTCTTATCTTGAAACCGGGTTACGTTATTCCCGAGGACATGGTTATTATGCGATCACCACGATCAAATGATATTTATGTCTTAAACATGAGTTCAACGATATCAACATCGGTCGAAACATGTTTTATCTCAAAAGCAACTGAGAAAGACTCAATTCTGTGGCATCGAAGAATGGGTCACATACATGTTCGAAAGATGAATTATTTAATGGCAAATGACTTAGTTGAAGGTGTCTCGCTAAAGAATTTTAAGTTATCTGATCACTGTGTTGCATGCAAGAAGGGCAAGCAGAAGAAGAAGACACATCCATCTAAGTTATTGAATTCCATTAATACTCCTCTTGAACGACTTCATATGGATTTGTTTGGTCCAGTGAATCGTGCGAGTATTTCTGGAGACTGGTATTGTCTTGTCGTGACAGATGATTATTCAAGATATTCATGGGTGTTATTTATGAGTTCAAAAGATCAAACACCTGTTTTAGTACAAAACCTTATTACTAAGATTGAATCACTGTACAAACAAAAGGTGAGGAGAATCCGGTGTGATAATGGTACTGAATTCAAAAACACTATTTTGGATATCTTTTGTATTCAAAAGGGAATTCACCGAGAATATAGTGCACCTTATGTACCACAACAAAACGGTGTTGCTGAAAGGAAAAATAGAACTCTGATTGAAGCTGCACGTACAATGCTTGCTGATTCAAAGCTTCTTATTCAATTTTGGAATGAAGCAGTGAACACAGCTTGTTATACACTTAATCGGGTTCTAACAGTTAAACGACTCAAGAAGACAAGCTATGAAATTTTAAATAACAGAAAACCTAATTTAAAGTACCTGGAACCTTTTGGGTGTCCGTGTACAATGTTGAAGAAGGAATCGGGTAAATTTGAAGAAAAGGCTATCGAAGGATATTTCTTGTATGACAAACTGAAAATTTTTCTTACTTTTTTCAGACACTCATCACGACTTGACTCAAATTTTCGGGACGAAAATTCTTTAACATGGGAATGATGTGACAATCGTCAATTTCAGGTTAACTCCGTTAACTCAACTCCGTCAATTCAAACTTAAGATCACTAAAGCTATAACGCACACTTCATTACATTTAAACTAGGGTTTAAATGACGCTTAACACTTACTACATGTGTAGTCTTTCGGGAATTGCACCGAAACGCAAACGAGTTGACGTAAACGATTGGCGAATAAACCAAAAACGTCAAAACAGTAATTATGTGATAACTATGTGTTAGACTTATGTGTTGTGTGATAACATCGTTATAAACACTAACTCAAGATGTAAACATGTTAGTTAAGCTAGATAAGTAATACTTAGAAGTTGAGGGGCCAAAGTGTAACATATTATTATTTATAATATGTTAACCCTAACCTCTACCCCATTCCCTACACAACCCCGATCGGAACCCCCCCCCCCTTGGCTCCTTGGCTGCCGTCGACATACACACACATACATACCATCAATTTCAACTTTTGATTGAAGATTAAGGTGCTAGGAAGGTATAATCGACTATCCTATGCATCCTTTATACTTAATCTTGACTTTTATTGGGTTAATTACAAACCCTAGATTCCGATTTTTATATGTTAGTTTGTTCATATGATTTTGTTTGATTTGATGATGTATTGATGATGATTTGATAACTAGAATTGATATTGTTACATGTTAATTGTTGTGTCTTTGATTTGAGTTCAAACAAAAACCCTAATCATGTATGTAATGTGTAATTGATGTACATGGATAGTGATTGTGGAGTCTAGAGTGTTATATGAATGATTTGTGGTCCATAGATAGTTAAATTGTTGAGTTTGGATGCAAACAGTTTCTGGACAGATTGTGTTGTTGATGTTTGATTGACTGTAACGGGGTGTAAATGTGAGAATTGGTTGAGATTATTGATACTAAAGTGAACTAGGTTGAGTTTAGTTTCTAAAGAATATAAATTTGCAATTTTTGAACGTGTAAAAGTTAACTTTTATGATTTTACAAAAATGTTGTGCAAAGCTGAGTTGTTAGACCTGCTGTTTGGTTGTTTTGTAAATGTTATATCTCATGAACTACGAGACCAATTGGGTTGTTTCCACTTCTGGAAGTTGACTTATTGAGTTAGGGACCTAACCCAAGTGGTCTTGCATTTATTGGACTTTTCTTTTAATGGGAATTTCAAATAACATTCTGTTGCGCATGAATTTGACTGTTATGAGTTTACTGTAATGATTTGATGATTGTGAGAAACCTATGTGGAATAAAAATATAATAAAATATGTTCTGGAAACCTAAGACATATATGCTTTTGTGATGATTTTTGGTAAATTAATTGTGATGCTATGATCAGTGAGATAGTACAATCTTTCAAGTAGAATTTCTGTCTCGGTGAAACTAGCTGCTGAATTTTGTGAAAATGCATGAAACATAATACTTGCTATATAATTGTCATGATTTGACCAAATTGCCCTCGTGGGGAATAATGGCTAGTTAATTGTTATGTGTTGACCAAATTGCCCTTACGGGGAGTAATTGCTAGTGATGTACTTTATGAATACATGACACGTAAATAATTGCTTACACATGTAACGTATCACAAATACATTTGTTAAAGTCACACACGATTCACAAACGAAACATGAAACATGTTATGTGCATAGGTATTATGTGCCGGGTCTAGAGACTCGATAATATTCCGACACTTAGAAAAATCTCTTTGTTGTTTTAGAATGCTAGAGAGAGTTTTTCTGTGACGCGCATCTTGGTGAATTATTTTGGGAATACTTCGCAAACAGTGAGTTTCACTTTCCCTTTTTTTAAACTTGTTAAACGCTTTTCACTTGGGGGAGATAACATACTCCGAAAATGCATTTAAGATTTTGTTAATATAGATTATATATCACTTGTAAAGACTAAGTGGCAAACGCGTTAACTAAAGTCCTTCATTCACATCGAACCGGTTAATATTTGGATAATAGCGAGTCACTGTTGAGTAGTACTACTGGGTTTGACAAACCCCACCCAACGCTAAACTCGACTGGATGTCGAGTGGGTGTAATCTTGGCTAAACACATACCATGGTCTGGATGACCTGGTGGCAAGGCAAATGATAAACAGTCAGCTTCGGTGTCGAACACTTAGTGATACATGTTTTATAGGCTAGCTACCTATAGATATATAATTGACATAACACTATCTGGTAACGCAAAACGCTGTAACGCAAAACACTGTAACGCAAAACGCTGTAACGCAAAACGCTGAACGCAAACGCTAAACGCTTTATTTTATATAAACTGTGAACTCACTAACCTTTTGTTGACACTTTTAGTATGTTATTCTCAGGTAGCCGAGGCGGGCGCGCGGTTTAGGATCATGCATTGCTTGAAACACTTTTAATTATGCAAACTTATTTTAAACTGTTATCATTGGTTTTTAAGTCGTCCTGCGTGACGCAACATTGGTTTCTATGGTTTTACGCTTCCGCACTTATTTTCATTTAAACGTTTTTATGGTTTGATTATAACTAATGATTCCGATCCTGTTAGTTCACACCCTCTGACGGTAAAACTCCGTTAGCGGATTTTGAGGGTGTGACAGATTGGTATCAGAGCCATTGGTTATAGCGAACTAGAAGCTGCATGCATACTAGACTATAACCGCGACGACCCATTAGTTATAATGATACGCACTGCATAGATTTGTGTAGTCTTTGTTATCTTATCTCTTTACCTCTTTCACTCATACGCGCGCGCATACACGGCTTACCTGTAGGAATGTCGACGCCGCCATCCTCATCATCATCTGATCCGATGACTCATGCTCACGGGAAGGAACCGCAGTTACCTACCGCATCGCCACCCCCGTGTAGTCCCGGAACTTGAAGCTCCGGCACCGAAGAGGTACCGCTTATCTGGAGGCATGTACGAAAACGAAGTTAGCTGAGATTGGTACCCTAATATGATCAGACGTATGGTCTATCGTGAACAAGTTCCCCCGTTACCTCACACGAACCCCCCTGCTTATCCCAACACCCTACCACCCATAACCGAACCTGTAGAGCGAGTTCTCGCAGCTGTTGTTTCATGTTTGGAGCGTGATGTGGGTTACATGCGCTATACGAGAGCGAACGTTTCCGGACTGTTAAAAGACGGAACCGAGACTAAGGAGGAAATTGCCCGCATGGCAGCGGCAATGAAGGAAATGCAAGAGGCTAGTGATCAACAGATGAAGATAATGAGAAAGATGCAAGCCGAGATGATAGACTTGCAAGAGCAACTCCAAGTAGCAAGGACCCGACCGAGATAGCTCCAGAGCGTTGCGATGTCTTACAAATGCAACTTGCTCAGAACGCAGCCGAAGCTGAGGCAGAGCCTGAGGCCGAGCCTGAGGCAGATCCCGAAGAGGAGCCTGAGGAGGATCCCGAGGAAGATCCCGAGGAGGAACCCGAAGAAGAACCGGAGGAAAAACCGGCTGAGGAGGAGGCACACTCAGAGGTGTCCTCAGATGATGACATCTAGTGATGATGACACCTAGATGGAGGGGTTGTCTCCATCCGAACTATTATTTTCTATGATTTTAAGGATTGATTGGAAATACTTTGTAGCGAATACAATGGTTTTAATCATGAATTATTAATTAGATTAATATATGGTTGTGATGTGATGTTATTTCTTAATTCTTTCTTACCTATCTTTTTATTACATGTATGGTGTGTTGTATATGAAAGAAAAATTCATGTTTAACATTTTAGACTGTGATTCTAGGAAATGGCTGGAAGAAACGCTGGACACGGACGTGGTAACATCAACTTGACTGCGGCTGAACTCCAAACTCTGCTGAACGACCATGCGGCGGCCGCTTTAGCCGCACATGTTCAGAACCAAGCCGGAGGTCCAAGTGGAACGTGTACCTTCAAGAATTACCTTGACTGCAAGCCCAGTACGTTTAAGGGGACTGAGGGAGCTATAGGCTTCCTGCGTTGGGCTGAGAAGGCCGAGTCGGCATTTGAGATGTGTAATTGTCCCCCTGCCAGTAGGGTCAAGTTCGCTGCTGGAACACCTGAGGATTCTGCCCTCACTTGGTGGAATTCGAACGCGCAGATCCTTGGATTGGAACTGGCTAACGCTATGAACTGGGAGGAGTTCAAGAACATGATGCGAGAAGAGTACTGTCCGAGAGAAGAGATTGCAAAGTTAGAGTCAGAATTTTGGTCATTGAAGATGGTGGGCTCAGAAATCGAAGCCTACACTACCCGTTCTCATGAGTTAGCGGTGATGTGTCCGCGGATGGTAGATCCGCCGAGTAAGAGGATTGAAATGTATATCGATGGGTTAGCACCGCAAATTCAGGGCGTGGTGACGTCTTCCAGACCAGCCACGATTCAACAAGCGATCTGTTTAGCTCACAAACTGACGGATCAAGCAGTGACCCAAGGTGCGCTACCACCTAGGGGTTCAATCATCAAAGCCCGTGACAACCCAAGTACTGACAACTGAAGGTTCCCTGGACGGATCACACGAGATATATCGGTCTACTCAGGTGCGGAATCCCTGCGTAGATCGTTACGAGCGTAGAAAGCAAATCAAACAAACACACACGAATAAACCGAAACACGTTATATATTAATAACTGAACTCATGTGATATGAATCACTGATACAGACTCTCGTCCTCACGTTACAATGAACTCAAACCAGCTTAGATCAACTCGATCAACTCCTCAACACTAAGCCGTAACCTAGTATAAATACACGACAACTTCGCCTGATATGTTCAGGCGAAGTTGTCCATAACTTCGCTTGTTCAACAAGTTCGCCTAGGCGAACTTGTTAACAACTTCGCTTAAACAAAAACATAAATAACATTACATACTCGATTACAGACACTAGACTATGAACTACTGACATTTATGCACCAACAGACTCCCCCTTGGCAGTAGCTTCATATCTTGATCTTTAAGCACTTGTCTTGTAATCTTCACGCATGCACTCCTTCTCTAACACATACCGTGACTACTCGCTGATACTTCCTCGCTTCGTCTTTCCAAGCAGAAATATAGAATATCTTCTTTTCATTCAACACTTGCAGATCAGCTTTCGATAAGTTAACAAGATGCATCGGATCATACACCCTCAGCAAATCTTGTTCGTCTTCGTCTTCCATCACGGCTTCAGCAGTCTGGCAATCAACATACCACCATTTAAGATTCTTCAACACATCTTGAGGCATAATATTCATTGGAACCTCCTTAATGCATCGAATCGGTTTGTACTTCATTACCATCCATGGCTTGCCATCTGCTCTCATTCCCCTTTCTTTATCTTCCACTAGCATTCCCTTCTGTGGCTTTAATAACTCAAACTTCTTCTCTTTTATGCTTTCTTTCCACACGATCTTCCCAATAACCCTTGCCATGTTGTCGTCGCTTCTATTGATCAGCCCCAATCTAGCCAAATCCTTCACCTCACATTCAGGAAATGTATTGAGAGATCTCAACGTTCTTTTAAAATACTGAATCCCATCAAAACGTTTCACCACAAACAACTTTATCTGTTCATCATATAGCCAACAAATAATTCCTTTCTTCGACTCAGCATAGCCTTTGATATTATAACTCTTCTTGAACATGGTTGGAACAGCAGGCTTCTTAGTTTTAATAAACCAATGAGCACAGCCTTCCTTCCACCTAGGCTGCTCCTCCCACTCAGTCTCATCATTTTCCATCTCAGTACCCATATCGGCTTTCTCAACATCTGGGATCTCGTGTTCAACATTTTCTTCAATTATTTCACCTTCTTCAATCTCATCTTCAATCACAATCTGTGCTCCAATCTTCTCAATCTCCTCAATAGGCAGCACATCATCATCAAACATCACATCATCCTCTAGCATATCATCATCCAATTCTTTCAACGCATCGATCACAACATCATCATCATCAACCATCACCACCTCATCACCACCAACTGCACCTGCAGACTCCCCCTGAGCTGTGGAAGTCCCAAGAGCTTGAGTAGTTCTTGGCAACTCACCACCTGCATCTTTCGATGCATTGGGATCATCGTCTCTATCATTTCTCTTCTTTGTCCTTAACTCGTCGCCTCTACAGCCTGTCTCCCCCTGAGATGCCAAGAACTCCTTCATAGCATCTATAATTCGCCCATGTTCAACCAGGAGGGTCGACTGTAGTTGATTCTCTGCTATAAGGCGCTGAATAGCCTGGGTCTGGATAAAGTTTATCCTCGATTGCTCTGCCACGACCCGTTCAAGTGCAGCTATTCTCTCCGAGTCTGAGAGGGTTGCATCGAAATCAAATCTCATGTTAGATGTGTCTTGAGTATACTCAGCAGGGATCTCGAATGTAACCGGGACATCAGAAGCAGTTGTGGACGTAACCGCAGGTGGTATCGTGACCGACAACCCTGCAGTTGCAACGACGGTAGACTCTACAAATTGTGCCACCACCTCTGAAGGAGTAAGCGTTGGAGGTGGTAACGACACAATCTCCGGAGTCGTCTTCTGTAGTGTGATGGATGGGATGCCGACAGCTGATGTAGCCACCACGGGAACATCCGCGGCGCTTGTAACCTGTATAGAAGTAGGAATAATCGACATACCTGACAGTGCTGGCGGAGCAAAACGTACAACTCTTGAAGTCTCTCCAGCTCCCATACCTGCACCTGTCCTTTCACGTCTTGATCGTCTAATCAGCTTGTGAATATCCTCTTCTTCTTCTTCTGACTCAGTATCATCAACTGTCCTCTTTCTCTTGCCAAATGTTCTTTCTCGTCTCACCAACATCCTTCTCGCCTCATCCATAACATCATCAAGATCTGAGTCAGCCACCGTCATAGCTGCTCTAGTAACATTCACTTCCCGAACCTGTGCAGCAGAGACCTGCACCTCTTCTTGCGGATCAAACCGGTCCATGTCGAAGAATCCTTGGCCGCCAAATGCAGCATCAAGGTCTACATCCTCCTCAGCCGACACCACAGGCACAGTAGGTACATCTCGAGTTGCTCCTGCCTGTTGTGGTTGAGGGTCTCTGAACTCATCCCCCCGAGTTGGCACATACCCCGGGTTTATTAAGAACCCAAAGAGTGGAGTATGCCTTGGACGACGTTCAGGCTTGCTCGTCGCACTCGAAGTATGGCATTGAGCAAAGATACGTTTGCTCACACTCTCCACGTATCGTATTGGGCGTCGTTGAGGCAAATTTGGAGCCACATGGTTCAAGATCATCTGTATGAATCTTGGATACATTATGAACCGCTCACGAGCCATCGCCCTCCTCTGTCTGTCGATCTCATAAAAGACCATCTGACTAAAGCTATAACATTTGTTATAAGTCAGAGCAGTCATTGCTGACTGCATGGTCGCACCCATTCCGTCAGTGCCCGCCTTCCTCCCTGACATGCATACAATCATTACGTGCATGAGGAAGCGCCACTGATCGAGCAGGAACCCCTTTCCGTCTCTGGGTATCGCCCAAGGGACCAGAATATCCCATTCGTAGGAATGCTCCATCACGAAACGGAGCCACAAACTCTGTAGGGTCATCCCTAGTCTCCTCACCGAACCGTAAAGCCACCCGTATTTGTTCAGATGAGAACTGAACCTCTTGATTGTTGACGGTTGCTCGCATAACCGGGGGCTCAACGCGGCAATCGTACTCCACAGTCTGCCAGAAATCCTCGATATTGGGTAAGGATATCGGCAGAGTCGTCGTGATAGCGTGGAATATCCTCGAGCGAATGAGGAATGTGATTATCTCGCGATAATCCTCAACACCGCTCACTTCCGGGTCTAAGGTGATGAACATGTTGTGACCCGGGAAGAATTGTCTCTGATTATCTCCTCCGTCATCTCCTCCAGCACCTCCAGCACCGGCAACAGCAGCCATATCTGCAACAAACGAATCAAGTTAGATAAACGTTAAAGCATAACTCAAGTTCGCTTGTTACCATCAGCGAAGTTGTGATTAAATTTGTATCGGCGAAGTTAAAGTTGGGGCGAAGTTAAGAACAACTTCGCTTCAGCTTTAAGTTCGTCTGATAACTGATAAGTTAAAAGGTCCAGGCGAAGTTAATGATAACTTCGCCTCACCACAACATCGCCTCAGGCGAAGTTGAGCCTCAGGCGAAGTTACGGATAACTTCGCCTAAACCTTAAGTTCGCCTGAATCTGAAACGGCGATAGTAAGTTCGATTCAAACTCGAAAATCTGAGGTTTTCTGGGTATTTTGACGATTTAGGACTCTTAAACTCAAGCTTTTAAGTATATGTTGACGATCAGTTTGGTTATTAACACGTAACAACAAGATTTGAAAGTCCGATTTGAAGGTCCGACGGTTCGAGGTTCATAATCGGGTCGAAACGACCACTGATTATCATTGAAGAACAATGATTATACAATGTAATGGCATCACGAACCTTGAAACGTAACGGAAACTGGGAAAAAGAACAAAGATGAAACGAAACGACAAGTTCGCCGAGATTTCAGGATAAGTTCGCTGATAATGAAAATAATGAACGAATGACTTTTGAAAATCCTTATATAGGGGCGAAGTTATACAGACGAAGTTACGGTTAACTTCGCATAGGCGAAGTTATTCACAAGTTCGCCTGTTTAACAACATCGCCTATATTTACAAAATCAACCCTTATAATTCGAAAATTTTGCAATTAAGTTCTAAAACTTCCCTTTAAGAATTAAATGACACGATCAAGTCCAAGTAACCAGTTATAAAATCATAAAACTAACTAAGTACAAGAAACTTTTAAAAAATAAAGTATAAGGGATCAAATTTCAGTCTCGATTGGGACTACTACGTTTTAGAAAAGATCCGAACAGGAATCATACTAATTACGTGATTGTCACATAGATCCGTGTTTAGCTGTATTATGACATAAAGAAACAGGTTGTAAGCAGGTAAATAACTTAAGATGGTTTTCATCGTTTCTGTGATACGAGTTAAGTTCAATTAAGCTCAAAAATTAAGTGGGCAACAACTCAGAGATTATGATGCCTCCTATCTATTCTCAAAGCATATCTGGCTTTCCCCAAGTCACCCCGAATTGACCTCGACCCTTAGTGTCTGATTATGTTTGTAATTACTTTTCATCTCCTTCCCGTTCTCTTTCTTACTCCATGATTAAGAAGTCTTGATATGTTGAACTCTAGAATGTTTCAATAACTCATAAGTATTTTTTTTTTTTTATGATAAACATTTACATAGACTTCAGAGTAGTAACCAACTGCAAGTCCCGAATCTGGATCACTGCAGTTTCTTGAAACGCTATCTTCACGGGAATCAGAACACTTACGGGCTCGTGTATGACTGGGTAATCGCTTTTCTGCCTATCATTCGGAAAGATATATATGAAGACATGCAAAACTCGTAAGGAGTTTCCACGTAAAATCAAGTAGTTTTAGTTTGTATCACATCTACTTTTACGCACGATAAAAAGTTACCATGACGTACAATGACTGTCCTAAAGCCTTTTAAGCCTAATAACTTCACTAATTAAGCAGACAGAATCAGTATATCTATCATTTTCCAAGGTTGGATCAATTTTCTGTTAAACATAGCTAACGAACTTCTTACGAAGTAGTAGACTTGAAAAATAATTTCATTTCCCTTTAAAGAAAATTTTTTTACTTCAATCGCCCCGATTAAGTCAAGTCGTCAGGTTAACGGCTATCCCGAAGATCCAATGGATCAGCTGGACCGACCACATACTAGTATGTGTCCTTCTAACTAAGTACGATCGACTAATTTTCAGCGAAAGAAAGAAAACTCATCATAAACCGCCCCGGTCACTTTCAGTCATCTGGTTAATGGCTATTCTCATATTCTACAAGTAGAATTGAGGACCAAACATATCCTAAGACATGTCCTTCAAACTGTGGTAACCGACATACTTTTAAGCGATAGTGATTTTTTTTTTATTTTTTTATTTTTTTAATATAACTTGAAAAGCATGGTTACTCGGGATTGATCATCCCATTCAACTCAATAAGGTTTTGAAATCTCGTTTTGTCAAACGCTTTAGTATATAAATCAGCGAAATTATCAAGCGTATCCACCTTTTCAAGCACAATCAGTTTCTTCTCAGCACAATCCCGTATAAAATGATGATGTATGTCAATATGTTTAGTTTTACTGTGCTTCACGGGATTGATAGTTACTGAGATAGCAGCTGTGTTATCAATGCAAATAGGTGTAAGTAAGAAATTCAGACTATAGCCGCGCAACTGTTGTTGAATCCAAAGAACCTGGGAGCAGCAGTTGGATGCTGCCATGTATTCTGCTTCACAGGTTGAAATTGCGACCGAAGTCTGTTTCTTGCATTGCCACGACACCAATCTGCCACCAAGAAACTGACATCCTCCAGTTGTTGACTTCCGACTCTGATTGCACCCTCCATAATCAGAATCTGTGTAAGCGACTAGCTCCAAGTCTCCTCCTCTCGGGTACCACAACCCCAGCTTCGGTTTGCCCTTGAGATACCGCAAGATCCTCTTCACACCCTTCATGTGAGATTCCTTTGGGTTTACCTGAAAACGAGCACAAAGACAAACAGCAAACATTATATCAGGCCTAGAAGCAGTTAAGTACATTAAAGAACCTATAATAGCCCGATACTGAGTTGGGTCCACATCTGCATCACCGTCTGACTCAGCACCCAATTTGTGATTGACGCAGATTGGAGTGTCGAATGGAGTGCTGTCCTCCATCTTGAAGCGTTTGAGCACATCATGGACATACTTGGTTTGATGAATGAACATTCCATCCTTCTTCTGATCAACCTGCAATCCTAAAAAGAAAGTTAGTTCACCCATAACACTCATTTCAAACATTTTCTTCATGACGGCCTCAAACTCCTGACACATGGAGACTTTTGATGCAGCAAAGATGATGTCATCCATGTAGACTTGCACTAGCAGGATGTCGCTTCCATCTCTCTTGAAGAACAACGTGCTATCTATCTTCCCTCTTTCAAACCCATTTTCAAGCAAGTAATCTGATAAAGTTGAATACCAGGCATGAGGTGCCTGATGTAGACCATACAATGCCTTGCTTAACTTGTACACGTGATCAGGAAAGTCTGGGTCAGGAAAACCCGGAGGTTGCTCAACATACACTACCTCATCAACTTTCCCATTCAGAAACGCACTCTTCACATCCAACTGAAATACCTTCATCTTCTTATAAGCAGCGAACGCCAAAAACAATCTAATGGCTTCCAACCTTGCGACAGGAGCGAACACTTCATTATAATCAATCCCCTCTTGTTGATTAAAACCTTTAACGACTAGCCTCGCCTTGTTTCTTATGATAATCCGTTTCTCATCTCTCTTGCACTTAAACACCCATTTAGTGCCTATCGCATGCACATGCTTCGGTTTTTCAACCAAAGTCCAAACTTCCATTTTCTAGAATTGAGCCAACTCTTCTTGCATAGCTTCGACCCACGAGCTGTCCTTGAGAGCCATTTGATAATTCTTCGGTTCAATCTGGCTGATAAAGCAGGTGTACAAGCATTCGTTGATTATCCCTGTCTCCTTGATGCTTGTGTAAACACAGGTGTGCTCATTCAAGCTACGTCTTGTTTGTACACTGGAGGACACATCACCAATCACATTCTCCAAAGGGTGATCTTTATGAATTCTCGTGGTCGGAACAGAACCGACATGCAAATTGTCTTCCAAGTTAGAAGAGAGCTCGTCAATGGTTGTTTCATGCTGAGAGTGAAATGGATTGAAAAATTCTTCTTCAGTCGAGGTAGCAGGGGTATCGACAGCATTTGATGAGGAAGGTTGACATTTATCGATCAGCTGTCTTTGCAATAGGTTTTCTTCCTCATCAAGGATCATCTTCGTAGCAACTCTCTTCTTCTTCGGCAATATCCAAATACGGTATGTTAAAAGACATAAAAAGTTTAACATAGTCGAAAAACTCAGCAGGTCCGTTGCTTGGTTTTGGCGGTTGGTAACTTGTGATATCGGTGTTACACACCACCTCAACCTTGCTGGTCGATGTATTGAAGACACGTCTGTTGGGAGTCCCAACAACATAACCGACTAAGATTCCTTCATCGGCTACTTCACCAAATTTAGAATTTGTCTTCAAAATCGAACAAGGGGACCCGAATGGTTCAAGACCACTCAAGTTGGGCTTTCTCCCATGCATAAGCTCATAACACGTTTTACCAAGTCTTTTAATAGTTAAGACTCTATTCAGAACATAACAGGCTGTAGCAACAGCTTCAGCCCAAAACACCACAGGAAGCTTCGAATCAGCCAGCATAGTTCTGGCTCCTTCAATTAATGTTCTATTCTTCCTTTCAGCCACTCCATTCTGTTGCGGTGTATACGGAGTGCTGTATTGGTGTTCAATCCCTCTCTGAAGGCAGAAGATCTCCATCTCAAAATTCTTGAACTCCGTTCCATTGTCACTCCTGATGAACTTAACCCTTTTATCCATAACGTTCTCAACTTTGGTAATCAAATTCTTCACCATCTGAGCCGTTTCGTCTTTTGATTTCAGGAAATACACCCACGAATATCGTGAGTAGTCATCAGTGATCACCAAGCAATAAGAAGTTCCTCCTAGACTTTTTGCATTCACGGGACCGAAGAGATCCATGTGAAGCAACTCCAGAGTACTGGCAATTGAATTGACTTTCTTGGTGAGATGGGATTTCTTGTGCTGCTTTCCCTTCTTGCACGCTATACATTTATCTTCAAAATTGAAATTCTTCAAGGGAACGCCCAGCACAAGTCCATTCCTGACAATGTGGTTCATCTTCCGAAGATGAATGTGCCCCATTCTCCTATGCCACAATTCGGACTCTGATTCACTCGCTTTTGTCATAAGGCATGATTCTGCCGTGGCCATTTCAGTTGATCTCATATCCATAATATATGTATTTCTTTCACATGGAGCCTTCATCACAATCCACTCCTCTGGTATCTGAAAACCAGGTTTCAACACAATCGCCTCATTCTTTGTAAAATGAACGGTGTACTCTTTATCACAGATCTGCGACACACTCAGCAGATTGTGCTTCAATTCTTCTACAAAGTTAACCTTCTCCAAAGTCATCTTTCCGTTTGACACCGTTCCCATTCCAGTAATCTTGCCACCGCTTTCACCGGCAAAGCTCACTCTCCCTCCTTGAACAGGTTTCAAATCGTGTAACAAGTATTTGTTACCCGTCATGTGCCGGGAACAGCCGCTATCTACAACCCAAAGATTGTTGGCAGCCCTGTTCAACTGTTCCTGCACAATAAAGCAAAAGATTAGAATTTAGGGACCCAAGACCAATTGGTCTTGGATCTATACATCCCAAACTTTGGCTTTCCAAAGTTCTCGATAATTCCTGTAAGTCCTATTAGGTTACCTCCTTGAAGATTGATTGAGAGGCCTTCCAAACCTTTGAGAATTGAAAGAATTATAGCTTGTGGTTTGGTTATTAGCAGTGTAAAACTGAGATTTGTTTCTATGAAAACCTGAATTAGTCACATTTTTGAATTTTAAGTGGTTTTCATTTTTAGCAGCATGATAATTACTATTAGGTTTATTCTCAGCTTTAGTAGGCCTTACACCTCTGAATCGCTGCTTCAGAGGGCAATTTGCTACAAGATGTCCTAATTGATTACATCTAAAACAACACCTATGCTCAACTTTTTTATCAACCGGTGTTTTAGATGTCGAGGCTATATTACCGCCCGTTCGTCTCACATATGGTGGGACGTACGGGTTTAGTGGAGTACTTCTTTTATTTGTTTTATCTTTTTCTCCACTCTTGGGTAACACAACCTCCTCTTTTGCCTTACCAGACTCGGATGACTTATCCGAATCTGACGAGACTGGACTTTGATCGGAAATTTCAACACTTGAAATAGGCGAACTTGTTTCGCCTCTACTAACATTTGGTTCTTTAACAGTTACTTTAATTGGCACTGTCTGAGCAACCTCAAAGTCAACAGATTTCTGAACACTAGGGGTAAAAGTGTAATTGTGATTGTACGGTGGTGGAACCTCATGATAACCGATTCCTCCCCTCTTGACAGAGGAACCTTAATCACTAACAAGGTGATCAAGAATAGCAGAGGAATTTCTGAACTGCTCCAGTTTTCGATTCAGTTCCACCACTTTCACCTGGTGGTCAGCAATCTGTTTTTCTCTCTCAGCAATTAGTTTGGTCTTTTCTTCCAAAACTTCATAGCTTAAATCAATCACTTCAATTTTTTCAGCAAGTTTTGTTTTTAGACTTTTAACATCTTTTTCACAAGCTTTTATTTTAATTTTATAATTATTTTCTCTTGATTTAATAAAGTGATGATCTTCTTTTAAAGTTTTAAACTCTACTGATCAGTTATGGTTGCTAGTTGCTCAGACAAGTTCTCACATTTTGAACAAGTTGGTTTAAAACATACCTCGGAGAGCTGATCTTTAACATCTGCCATGAAAGCTTTTTCTTCTCCGGTAACCTTCTCACTTTCTTCAGTTTCAACCTTCGCCAAATTTGCCTGCTCAAAAGTTTCTTTAAACAGCAGGTTCCAGTTGTATTCACCATCTTCTCTGGACATCATCGCACTATAATCTTTAGAACCTCCACTTTGCTGTGTAGACCTGCCCTGACTTCGTTCTACACGCTCATTCCTGCATTCCTTTGCAAAGTGACCGTTTTGTTGACAATTGTAGCATCTCACCTTTGCCTTGTCAAACCCCGGCTTTCCACCGACAAACTTCCTTCCCGTCTTTCTCATAAACCTTTTTACTCTTCTCACGATCATGGCCATTTGCCATTGTAAATCCATTTCTTCCATATCGTCAGCATCAATCTGATCGTAATCTTCATCCAACATAGCTGGATCAACAATCTTCCCTTGAATGTAGTTCTCATAGGAAGCAATGAAAGAAGCATAGAGACCAAACTGCTCTTCAGCAGACTTGACACTCATAGGCATCTTGGAGTAGTTGTTGCTGGGAGAACTTGGAGAGCACTCGATCCAGCTGCTACATAGCAAACATCCCCATTTGTGTTAACTGACACATGCCCCTCATGTGATGAGTTGGGGCCCGACTCTCCCTTTATGTAGTAGGCAGCAGATTCAGTCTTCGATCCTGAGCTAGTGTTGACTTTAGCTCCATACATACCTGGATCTTGAACCTGATCCATAGGTGTCTCTTTTCTGACCATGTTAAGCTCAAAGGTTCTGAGCTTGTTGACTGCCGTTTCAAGATCATATGTGGGAAAGTCCTTGTCTTCCCTCATCAGCACAGTGTACATCTCCCATTTTGGTGGGAGAGCATCTAGAAGCTTCTCAACTATTTCTTCTTCTCGGTAGGAAATTGAATAGTTGCTCAATTCAGTCATCAGATGGTAATATCGAGTGATAATATCATCTAAGGATTCATTCTTCAAATACTTGAAGACTGAGAACTGGGTTTTGAGCAATTTTATCTTTGAAGCACGGATTCCTACATTCCTTTCAAATCTGTTCTCAAGAGCTTCCCAAAGCTCTCTTGCTGACGTATACTTTCTGAACGTATGAAGGATCTCTTGAGGAAGAGCCATAGTAATAGCAGCATGAGCCTTGCTCTCGGCCTCATACATCTTTTTCTCATCTTCTTCCATTTTACTATACTTTTTAATTTGATCACGACCTTCATACTCCATAACTGGTGGAATATAACCATCCTGGATGCATACCCACATCTTCGCATCCTGGTATGTGACGTATTGTATGAACCGATCCTTCCATGCAACGAAATCGGTTCCCTTCAGCAATCTTGGGGCCTTGGTAGCTGACCCTGCTTCAACTTCCATCTTCACTAACTCAGAGATGTTGATCGACGACATCTTTCCCGAAAAGTAAGAAACCTGAAAAATTAAGAATTTTTTTTTTTTTTTTTATATTAAAGTACTGTAGGCGAAGTTACTGATAACTTCGCTTGAAGTAGGCGAAGTTGTAGAGAACTTCGCTGATAACACTGCTGATTAACTTCGCTGATTCTTAACTTCGCTTGAGGTAAGCGAACTTAAGAGGTAGGCGAAGTTGTAGAGAACTTCGCTTGAGTTAGGCGAACTTGAGAAGGTAGGCGAAGTTGTGGATAACTTCGCTTAACCTTATATCTTCGCCGAAACCCTACGCACAGTGACGGCAACTTCGCCTGATGAACACGGAAGATTTGCAGATCTGTAAATCGGATTTTAACGAGGTTTTTGACGGTGTAAAGGCTTGAACACGATGGTAGGAGGTAAGAATGATCAAAAACACAGAAAACACGTCCCGCGAATAGTCGAAACGGGACGATTTCTACACCCGCGTGAATATCCCGAACCACACAATCGAGCAAATGCTCTGATACCAATTGTAGGTTCCCTGGACGGATCACACGAGATATCTCGGTCTACTCAGGTGCGGAATCCCTGCGTAGATCGTTACGAGCGTAGAAAGCAAATCAAACAAACACAAACGAATAAACCGAAACACGTTATATATTAATAACTGAACTCACGTGATATGAATCACTGATACAGACTCTCGTCCTCACGTTACAATGAACTCAAACTAGCTTAGATCAACTCGATCAACTCCTCAACACTAAGCCGTAACCTAGTATAAATACACGACAACTTCGCCTGATATGTTCAGGCGAAGTTGTCCATAACTTCGCTTGTTCAACAAGTTCGCCTAGGCGAACTTGTTAACAACTTCGCTTAAACAAAAACATAAATAACATTACAGACTCGATTACAGACACTAGACTATGAACTACTGACATTTATGCACCAACAGACTCCCCCTTGGCAGTAGCTTCATATCTTGATCTTTAAGCACTTGTCTTGTAATCTTCACGCATGCACTCCTTCTCTAACACATACCGTGACTACTCGCTGATACTTCCTCGCTTCGTCTTTCCAAGCAGGAATATAGAATATCTTCTTTTCATTCAACACTTGCAGATCAGCTTTCGATAAGTTAACAAGATGCATCGGATCATACACCCTCAGCACTTCTTGTTCGTCTTCGTCTTCCATCACGGCTTCAGCAGTCTGGCAATCAACATACCACCATTTAAGATTCTTCAACACATCTTGAGGCATAATCTTCATTGGAACCTCCTTAATGCATCGAATCGGTTTGTACTTCATTACCATCCATGGCTTGCCATCTGCTCTCATTCCCCTTTCTTTATCTTCCACTAGCTTTCCCTTCTGTGGCTTTAATAACTCAAACTTCTTCTCTTTTATGCTTTATTTCCACACGATCTTCCCAATAACCCTTGCCATGTTGTCGTCGCTTCTATTGATCAGCCCCAATCTAGCCAAATCCTTCATCTCACATTCAGGAAATGTATTGAGAGATCTCAACGTTCTTTTAAAATACTGAATCCCATCAAAACGTTTCACCACAAACAACTTCATCTGTTCATCATATAGCCAACAAATAATTCCTTTCTTCGACTCAGCATAGCCTTTGATATTATAACTCTTCTTGAACATGGTTGGAACAGCAGGCTTCTTAGTTTTAATAAACCAATGAGCACAGCCTTCCTTCCACCTAGGCTGCTCCTCCCACTCAGTCTCATCATTTTCCATCTCAGTACCCATATCGGCTTTCTCAACATCTGGGATCTCGTGTTCAACATTTTCTTCAATTATTTCACCTTCTTCAATCTCATCTTCAATCACAATCTGTGCTCCAATCTTCTCAATCTCCTCAATAGGCAGCACATCATCATCAAACATCACATCATCCTCTAGCATATCATCATCCAATTCTTTCAACGCATCGATCACATCATCATCATCATCAACCATCACCACCTCATCACCACCAACTGCACCTGCAGACTCCCCCTGAGCTGTGGAGGTCCCAAGAGCTTGAGTAGTTCTTGGAAACTCACCACCTGCATCTTCCGATGCATTGGGATCATCGTCTCTATCATTTCTCTTCTTTGTCCTTAACTCGTCGCCTCTACAGCCTGTCTCCCCCTGAGATGCCAAGAACTCCTTCATAGCATCTATAATTCGCCCATGTTCAACCAGGAGGGACAACTGTAGTTGATTCTCTGCTACAAGGCGCTGAATAGCCTGGGTCTGGATAAAGTTTATCCTCGATTGCTCTGCCACGACCCGTTCAAGTGCAGCTATTCTCTCCGAGTCTGAGAGGGTTGCATCGAAATCAAATCTCATGTTAGATGTGTCTTGAGTATACTCAGCAGGGATCTCGAATGTAACCGGGACATCAGAAGCAGTTGTGGACGTAACCGCAGGTGGTATCGTGACCGACAACCCTGCAGTTGCAACGACGGTAGACTCTACAAATTGTGCCACCACCTCTGAAGGAGTAAGCGTTGGAGGTGGTAACGACACAATCTCCGGAGTCGTCGTCTGTAGTGTGATGGATGGGATGCCGACAGCTGATGTAGCCACCACGGGAACATCCGCGGCGCTTGTAACCTGTACAGAAGTAGGAATAATCGACATACCTGACAGTGCTGGTGGAGCAAAACGTACAACTCTTGAAGTCTCTCCAGCTCCCATACCTGCACCTGTCCTTTCACGTCTTGATCGTCTAATCAGCTTGTGAATATCCTCTTCTTCTTCTTCTGACTCAGTATCATCAACTGTCCTCTTTCTCTTGCCAAATGTTCTTTCTCGTCTCACCAACATCCTTCTCGCCTCATCCATAACATCATCAAGATCTGAGTCAGCCACCGTCGTAGCTGCTCTAGTAACATTCACTTCCCGAACCTATGCAGCAGAGACCTGCACCTCTTCTTGCGGATCAAACCGGTCCATGTCGAAGAATCCTTGGCCGCCAAATGCAGCATCAAGGTCTACATCCTCCTCAGCCGACACCACAGGCACAGTAGGTACATCTCGAGTTGCTCCTGCCTGTTGTGGTTGAGGGTCTCTGAACTCATCCCCCCGAGCTGGCACATACCCCGGGTTTATTAAGAACCCAAAGAGTGGAGTATGCCTTGGACGACGTTCAGGCTTGCTCCTCGCACTCGAAGTACGGCATTGAGCAAAGATACGTTTGCTCACACTCTCCACGTATCGTATTGGGCGTCGTTGAGGCAAATTTGGAGCCACATGGTTCAAGATCATCTGTATGATTCTTGGATACATTATGAACCGCTCACGAGCCATCGCCCTCCTCTGTCTGTCGATCTCATAAAAGACCATCTGACTAAAGCTATAACGTTTGTTATAAGTCAGAGCAGTCATTGCTGACTGCATGGTCGCACCCATTCCGTCAGTGCCCGCCTTCCTCCCTGACATGCATACAATCATTACGTGCATGAGGAAGCGCCACTGATCGAGCAGGAACCCCTTCCGTCTCTGGGTATCGCCCAAGGGTTCAGAATATCCCATTCGTAGGAATGCTCCATCACGAAACGGAGCCACAAACTCTGTAGGGTCATCCCTAGAAGTGTTGTGTTGTTGAAGCTTGGGGTATGCTAGCTTGAGGAGCTTCCATATTCAAGTTCTTACCTTTCAATCATCATCTCTTTCACCCGGTTTTGTCATATTGAAAGGTAGTAGTAACATGCATGGACTTATAGTGACATGTATGTATTTGATAGTGTGTAATTCGTATTTGGATCCGGGTTTGGGTTTTGCATGTTTAAAATTGGTTTTATACATATCATATTAACAAGATTTAAAACTTTTATATCCGCTGCGTTTTTGGTAAAATAGGGATTTTATCACTTTGATAATCTTGTTAAAACCCAACAATGGCATCAAGAGCCGCTTATACGAATGCATGCTTCATTAGACCCAAAATTTTTCAGGTTTATGGTGGGTTTCACCATTTGGCCGAAACTTTTTGGGGTTTTGGTTACCCCATGGTTTTTCAAGGTTATACTTTACATGCATGTGGTAATCTTGAAAAACCAAGTCATTTGGATGATTGTTTAGTTTGTTTGGACAAAACCCGAAACTTTCGGTTTGCTTAAGCTTTGGCCGAAAGTTTTGAGGCAAAAAGGGGAACCATTTTGGTCTTGTATTATTGCATATTTGGATGTGTAATAGATGTTCATAACCTAGCCATGGCCTTGTGTTTGGTTGAATGATTGTGTTGGTTGTTTGTTCATTCGATTTGGTTGTAATATTTATTTGGGTTTGTAATCTATTTATTCATTCATTTGGTTTGTAATAATAAGTAGATTAGATGTATTTCTTTTACTAGAAAAATGTATTAGGATATATTTTGTAAAAGAAGATGCAAGGATGGAAGCCCAAATAAAATGATGGAGACCACAACACCGGGGTAAACACTTGGAGCATATGGATGCGGAATCAAGTATGAGTTCACCGACACAAGTGCATGTTCTTTTGGGTCCCTTAGGAGAGACTTTTTGACACACTTGTCTTCGGTCAACAAGTGTGGTCAACATTAGGAGGCTATGGTTATGAACTTGTGGTTGTGTATATTTTATGCTTGCATGGTTGATTTACTTATGTTTGTATTATTTGCAATATGGTTTGCTTAAAATCAACTAGCATAAAATTGGTTCCTTAGAAATTGTTAGGTAATAAAAAAATTGGTTTTATTAATAACTAATGATTTCATAATAAAATGGGTTTTATTAATAGGAACTTTGAAAATGGGTTTTTCAACTAAGTACCATACATTTGAATGCATGCAAATGAAAGGTACAATAAATAGTTTTCCAATCTAGAATTTAGAAAACTTAAATCCCTTTTAAAACAAGTTAAAAACCATCTTTTTATACGACACTTAAGTCACTTGTAGACTTGAAAGTGAGTTAGGATCACCTAAGCACTTTTAAGAAAACTTGTGATCTTAAGGTGATTTTACAAGTACTTTTGGCATTAGGATCACCTAACCACTTGTATGAGTAAACTCACACGTGTGTATAAGTAGGACGACTTGATTTGAAACCATGACTATAGGATCACCTTAACATGGCGTTCAAAGGTGTTGATGGGATTAAACATACCAACTAAACATATGATGTTTAACCGATCCCATAAAACTAGAAGTTGCAAAGGGTTGCAATCGTCAAACGTTGACTAACTTGTTAATTTGAATAGTAGGATAAAGGTCACCTAACTATTATTTGAATGAAACGTTGGGTTCTAGATTTTAATCAATATTTGTCTTGGAGACATTAAAGGGTATTAAAGATTAAAATTTTATTAATATCGAAAATACTAATTTGAACTTTGTTAAAATTTCTTTTAGATGGCCGCAAACAACGCACCAAACGCTATTATCCCACCCGTGCATAACTTATCACTAAGATCCATTTTGGATAAGGATCGTCTAAACTATAACAACTTCATGGATTGGTATCGAAACTTGAGAATTGTTCTCAAGCAAGAAAAGAAGTCTTATATTTTAGATGATCCTATTCCCGATGAACCAAACGTTGACGATTTAGATGCCTACGCGAATTGGTTAAAATACACCGAGGATTCGGTGCAAGTTTCTTGCCAAATGTTGGGAACAATGATTCCCGAGATCCAAAAGGATTTCGAGAATCATGGGGCGTATGACATGATTACCAGCTTAAGGAAATGTTCCTTACTCAAGCTCGGGTTGAGCGATTCGAAACGGTTCGAGCGCTTCATGCATGTCATATGGAAGAAACCCAATCTGTTTCATCTTATGTACTTAAGATGAAGAGCCACATTGATCGGCTTGAACGGCTTAACTGTCCCGTCTCAAAAGAGTTAGCCACGGATTTGATCCTAAATGGCTTAACTAAAAGGTTTGAGACATTCGTCATGAACTACAACATGAACGGATGGGACAAAAGCAATGGTGAGCTTCACGCAATGCTTAAGACAGCCGAAGCCGGCATGGGTAAAAAGGTTTTACCCGTTCTTGCGATCAATGAGGGTGGCTCAAAGAAAAGGCATCACCCGGAACCAAAGGCAAGGGTTGCCGTTGGCAAGGGGCAAGTCAAGAAGGGGTTCAAGGGAAAGGCAAAGGCGGAACCAAAACCAAAGAAGCTAAAGGTTAGCGCTGAGGATCTGTGCTTTGGTTGTGGTGAGATAGGTCATTGGATGAGAAACTGTTCGACCTATCTCAAGGAGTTGAAAGCTAAGAGGGATGCGGGGCAAACCTCAGGTACAACTTTCATGATTCACATTGATCTTAATATTATTTCTTCTAACACATGGGTATTGGATACCGGATGTGGAACTCATATATGCAATTCATTGCAGGGGTTCAAAAGAAGAATGAAGTGAAGAAAGGAGATATAAGTCTTTTCATGGGCAATGGAGCAAAGGTTGACGTCCAAGCCTGAGGAGATTATGTTTTAAAACTTCCAAATGGTTTGGAAATTATTTTGAAAAACATTTTATATTCCCCTAGTTTGACTAGGAATATTATCTCTGTTTCTGTATTGAGACAATCTGGTTATGACTTTAAGTTTGTTGATAATGGTATTTATGTTTTCATGGATAATGTTTTTTATTTTAAAGCGATGCCGTTTAATGGCATTTATGAATTAATTCATGATGACTCATACATTGATAACTCGTTGTACCAAGCTAACACCAAAAGATTCAAAATGGATTTGAGTAATACTTTTCTTTGGCATTGTCGTCTTGGTCACATAAACAAGAATCGTATTCATACACTTCGAAAGAATGGTCTTTTGAAATCAAATGTTGATTCATTTGATGAATGTGAATCTTGTTTATTGGGAAAGATGACCAAAGAGCCCTTTAATGGAACAAATGAGAGGGCGAAAAACTTATTAGGTATCATACATTCGGATGTATGTTGACCTTTTAGGACAATGACAAGAAATGGTGAAAGATACTTCATTACCTTTACCGATGATTATAGTCGCTATGGGTATGTGTTCTTGTTAAGACACAAAAATGAGGCCTTTGAAATGTTCAAAGTATTCCAAAATGAAGTACAAAATCAACTCAACAAAACAATCAAAGTACTACGTTCTGATAGAGGAGGTGAATACCTCAATGATGCGTTTCTAGAACATCTTAGGAGTTGTGGGATTGTCTCACAACTTACTCCACCTGGAACACCACAACATAATAGTGTGTCCGAGAGGAGGAATCGAACTTTATTGGACATGGTTCGATCCATGATGGCTAGAAGCTCATTACCTCTATCATTTTGGGGTTTCGCTGTGATCTCCGCTGCCCGTATTTTAAATATGGCACCAACCAAGAAAGTGGATAAGACACCTTTTGAAATATGGCATGGAAAGGCTCCAAAATTTTCATATTTAAAGGTATGGGGCTGTGAGGCTTATGTTAAGATCTACACCCCTGACAAACTTGAATGTCGATCCGCTAAGTGTATATTTGTAGGATATCCCACGGATTCGATGGGATATTATTCTACAATCCAAGTGAGCATAAAGTGTTTATAGCTCGAAAGGCTAAGTTCTTGGAAAGAAGGTTCCTTATGGAAGGAACTGATAGAACTGTAGAAATCAAAGAGGATCGAGAACTACAAGCCGATACACGTTTGGTTGACGCTAGCAATCAACAAGAGGTTGTTGAGGATGATCAAATGGTTGATCAAAACACACAAAACATTCGCAAATCTGGTAGAGTTAGCACCCCACCTGAGAGATATGGATTTTTCATGGATGGATGCTACGTGGTAGATTCGGATGAACCCACCACATACCGAGATGCAATGTCGCAATCTGATTGTGACAAATGGCTAGAAGCCATGAATGTTGAGATGCAATCCATGCATGACAATCAAGTATGGGACTTGTTTGCTCCACCTCTAAATTCCAAACTCGTTGGAAGTAAGTGGGTTTTCAAGAAGAAAACTGATATGCATGGAAACTTGGATACTTATAAAGCTAGACTTGTAGCAAAGGGTTTCACTCAAACTCAAGGGGTTGATTATGATGAAACTTTCTCGCCCGTAGCGATGCTAAAGTCTATTAGGATATTGATTTCCATAGCCGCATATTATGACTATGAGATATGGCAAATGGATGTCAAAACTGCTTTTCTAAATGGGCATCTTAATGAAGATGTTTATATGGTTCAGCCTGAAGGTGTTGTCGATCCACAACATCCTAACAAAGTATGCAAGTTGAAGAAATCAATCTATGGATTGAAACAAGCATCTAGAAGTTGGAATCACCGTTTTGATGATGAAGTTAAGAAATTTGGATTCATCAAAAACGCTGATGAAGCTTGTGTGTATGAGAAAGCTAGTGGGAGCATCATAACCTTTCTGGTATTATATGTCGATGACATATTACTGTTTGGAAATGACATTCCAACCTTGGAAGGTGTAAAAGCCTGGCTTGGAAGCTGTTTTTCCATTAAGGATCTTGGTGAAGCCGCCTATATTCTGGGAATAAGGATCTATAGGGATAGATCAAGGCGGTTGATAGGTTTGAATCAAAGTGCATACATAGACAAGATCTTGAAAAGGTTCAAGATGGAAAACTCTAAGAAAGGTTTGGTACCTATTCAAAGAGGAACGATGTTGAGTGCTTCTCAATGTCCAAGCTCAAAGGATGAGCAAGACAAAATGAGTGGTATCCCATATGCATCTGCTATAAAATCCATCATGTATGCCATGATTTGCACTAGACCGGATGTGTCATGCGCCTTGAGCATGACAAGTCGATACCAACAAAATCCGGGAACTAGCCATTGGATGGCTGTTAAAAGCATATTGAAATACCTTAGAAGGACTAAGGATATGTTTCTAATATATGGCTCTGGTGAGGAGGAACTCGTTGTAAAGGGTTACACTGATGCGAGTTTCCAAACTGATCGAGATGATTCTCGATCACAATCGGGATATGTTTTCGTTCTCAATGGTGGTGCTGTCTCATGGAAGAGTGCAAAACAAGATGTGGTAGCCTTATCCACCACTGAATCTGAATACATTGCCGCCTCCCTGGCAGCTCAAGAAGCTGCATGGATTAGAAAGTTCATTGCCGATCTAGGAGTGGTTCGTACCATTCAGGACCCTCTAGAGATCTTTTGTGACAACGAGGGTGCAATTGCTCAAATCAAAGAACCTCGTGCTCATCAAAATACGAGGCACATTGAGCAGAGATTCAACTACATAAGGGATGAAGTTGAAAAAGGAAAGATATGTATTCGCAAAGTTCACACTGATCAAAACATTGCGGACCCACTCACGAAACTCCTTGAAAGGCCGAAGAATGAGAGTCATACTTGCGCCTTAGGACTTCGATATTCTAGTGATTGGATTTGATCAAAATTTGTATTTGGATATTGGAACAATTTTATTTTAACTCAATCATATGGTCATGTTCTTAAGTTATGTTCCATTTTAGTATGTTTAAATCCATGAATAATTTGTATTATATTAAACGTCCGTAGTCGTTCATAGTTGTGGGAACAAATGTGAAAGTAAGACTATTATGAACTTGGATTGGTAGATATTCATGAGGTATGAATATAGCAAAGGGTTGCTGCCAAGGTTCATAGATATTTATGGGATAAATATTGGACTGACCCGCCCTCAATTTTACTGCATGGAATCCTTGGGATTTGTGATCATAAGTAAATTGAGTAAAGGCGAACTTCATAGTATCCACCGACCTGAGATACATATTGGGTCTTGATATTCATAGACTATTATGCTTTGACTTTGTTCTTCGCTGCTCTGAAATATGTCAGTACATAAGGCTAAGCTCAAGTATAGTACAAGGTGATAGTGAGAGACGTATGTAGTCAATATGGGATTTGTCCCTCTTATTCGTTGAGAGTTAAATGTCTAAGGCCTGACAAGTTAAATCAACAGAGAATGATCACTCTGTGTCTCTGGATTTAACATGACATTTGTGGCAAAAGGATAAATGATAGTTTCACCTAAATCATTTTCAAGTATGGGACTTGAAAGGGATGATGTTATTGAATGGCACTTCGTCATGCGTATTAGGGGTAGTACACCGTAGTTAGGCGGTATTTGCTACTCGCATCAATCTTCTATGTATCTTGTGCAAGTGGGAGATTGTTGGACTCGGTCTGCCCAAGAGACATATTATAATTGATGTGGCTAGTACGTTATGATCCAAGTCGGGTCATACCCAATAACAAGCTAGACAAACACTGATAATATTCGTTTACATATGATGTGATCATAACAAATGAATATTAACACTTGAGTTATTTGGAAAGAGGTTTCTAAATAAAATGTACTTGTGTAATAAACAAATCATATGGATGATTTATGTTTTATGAGAGAACATTACATAGTGTTATTTAAGTTGGTTGTAACGCCCTGGAATTTGACTGGTAGACAAAAATCAAGGAATCATCGGAAACTATACACTTTGGGGTTCTGGACGATAAGTTCGGAACCCATATCATTGGAGAAATCTGCTTTTATCATTTGAAATGTTTATTTTATAAAACGACATTTACGCCTGGAAAATATTAATTTTTATGCTTTTGAAAAATAAAATGTTCTTATTTAAAAAAAAAAAAAAAAAAAAAAAAAAAGATTTTAAATAATTATTCGGAAAATGGTTTATAAAAGTTTTGCTGAAAAAGTTTTAGTTTGTTTAAAAACTTATGAACTCGACTAGTCTTGACCCGTCGGTAGCCTAAACCCGAACCCGAGTCACCCGAGTATTTAAGCGGAAAAATCAAGTATTCTTACACCATCTCTTTCATTTCCACCAACACTTCCCACCCAAACACTCCCACTTCTAGAGAGAGAGTAGTGAGAGAAAGTCATCCAATCTAAGATTCGAGTCCACCAATCTGTTTATCGTTGTTGTCGGTAAGATCTTCTTGAAAATCATACGTTTTTACAACCAAAACCCGCCCCGAATCGAGCAAAAACTCCGACTTTTGTGTCAAGTGTGTTCTTGGTCAAAAACCGTCATTTTTGGTGTCAAAATGCAAGCTTTTGTGTTTAAAAGTACTAGGAATCGATACCCCTTTCAATCCCGAGCATTTCCATGTCAAAAACTTCGATTTTGGGTCAAAAATCTGGAAAATCTGGAAAACCCGTGGGTATCTCCGTCGCCCAGCTTGAAGGAGTCGAATCAGACTCATTCGATCGAACCAGTCGATCGAATCAGTCCAGTCGATCGAACCAGTCGATCGAATCAGTTCATTCGATCGAATGTGTCGATCGAACCAGTCCAGTCGACCGAATAGGAAAGCAACCGAATGGTCTCCAACTCATTCGACCGAATGAGCTTCGTATTCGATCGAACGTCTGTCTATTCGATCGAATGAGTGTCTATTCGATCGAATGTGTTTCTATTCGATCGAATGTGTGTCTATTCGATCGAATGTGTTTCGATTCGATCGAATGTGTTCCTATTCGATCGAATCAGGTTAGAACCAAGCTGTTTCGTCTTTAAAACCTAGTTTTTGCTCGAGATCGTGTAAGGCTTACACTCTTAGACTTAAACTGCGTTGTTAACTTATTATGTCCTTGTCTAGACTTAGAGGATCGACGTTTGACAGCACCCGACCGCCCTAGCAACCACACCTAGTCAACAAGGTGAGTTCATAGCCCCCATTTTTCTTTTAAAGCCTTTCAAATCATTGGGGGTGAAAACATGGTAAATGTACACGTTTTGACAAAACACATTTATTCAAACATTACTTATCATAAACACTTGACAAATCTTTTGCAAACAATGAACATTGGGAAAACAAGTAATCATGGCAGGTTACGCGTACCTTAACTTTCTCGGAAGTTGTGTATGCATAATCAAATATTCAGGAGTAAATATGGGAATCACTCAGCGTTTAGGGAACATTGGACGTTTGGAAATCAAAGTCATGTACCCGTTATACTTTATCATGAAAACACATTATTCATTGGTCAGTCTTGTGATCGTGTGAACAGTGGCAATATAGGTCACAATAGTGCATAGGTTTGATCTCCAAGTGGTCGATTGGTAGACAGGCCGTCACTAGATGTGGGATTCTAAAGTGATCGATTTAGAATACACGTGACCTATGGGGTTCTTAAGTGTTCGATTAAGAATCCGAAGGATTTCTTAAGTGTTCGATTAAGGATCCGAAGGATCTCCTAAGTGATCGATTAGGAATCCAAGAGATACTAAAGTACGCTTTAGAATTCTCTCATGGTACCCAAAGTGATCGATTTGGGTTACCATCAAGGAAATCAAGTAGCATAGTGTGGTCTTGTGTGGGGTCGATGTCAGGTCTTGTGTGATCATTATGCATCATTATCATTTTTCATCATGGCATGGTTACATATGATTCTTGGGTATCTTATACATATATCCTTGATACCGTTCCTCCTGCATGCATGGAAACAATAATTGGAATCTTTATACGAAACTCTTGCAGATTCAGTTGAGATGATAAGCATACCAAGCATAGTAGGATAAGTTGTAGGAGTGGTGGGTTAGCCGATGGTACACCCTATATATAAACCCCTACAACTTAGCCTAGTATGCTTGTGTAGGGCTTATCACTACAGTATTAGTTAACCTATGAATTCACTCATCTACTTTTTGTAGTTGACGTTTTATTACATGTTTTCAGGAAATGAAGCAGGAAGTAGCTAATAGCTGATAGAGGCCTTAGAGAGATGAAGGCTAGGCTAGGAGTTGTTTGGAAACTTGATATTTTGTATTAAAACAATTTGTTTCATGTTACCTGGATGATGTAATATTTGACAGTTTGGTTATGTTTATGCATTTAGACTTTTATACTATTGTGCTCAATCAATCACGACCTAGTCGCCACGCCTCGGTTTTCCGCCATTACGACCGGGGTGTGACAGATTGGTATCAGAGCCAATGGTTATAGGGAATTAGGAAACCGACCTAGACTATAACCTAGGACCCTTAACTCTAGATAATTCATGCATCACTATCACACGCCCACACTTATGTGCTTGCTATGTGCTTATGTGCTGCATCTTTAATTGTGTCTATCGTAGCGATGTATTCTTTGGCTATTCCTTATCCTGTTATTCTTATTCCCGGTATCATTCTTGCGCGTTCTTTTTTTCTTTTTCAGAATGCCTCCTCGTCGCTCGTCCGTTAATGCTGACCCTGCTGACCTCGCTGCCATCATAGCGCAGCAAATTGCAGCAGTTCTTCCGGGTCTGGTTAACAACCTAAGGCAAGAAGGAACCTCGGGTGCGCCACAAGCCCCAGAACCGAATCCTACTCTTCAGGCCGACAGGCTCTATAAGGCTTTTACTAACACTGGGCCTACGAGCTTTAATGGATCCGAGGGAGCTGCTGGTCTTCTCCAGTGGTTCGAGAAAGTCGAAGCTTCATTCAACATGTGCTCTTGCCCGGATGAACTCAGGGTCAAATTCGCGGCGAGTATGTTCCACAAACGGGCTCTCACGTGGTGGAATATCGAGATTAGAACCAGGGGGCGAGACGCGGTCTTAGCCTTGCCCTGGGCCGAGTTTGTTGAGCTAGTCACGCAGGAGTTCGTTCCGAGAACCGAACTCCAGAAATTGGAGGCTGAGTTTAGGGCGCACACGATGAAGGGCGCCGATCACATGAAGTACACGGAGAGATTTCATGAACTCTCCCTATTGGTGCCCCACATGGTTACCCCAGCTTCACGCGCTGTCGAGCAATACATCAGCGGTCTTCCGGACTCTATGAGGGGCATTGCGGTTGCAGTTGACCCCACTACACTTAAGGCAGTGATCGATCTCACTGCCCGTTTGACCAGGGAACAGCTCAGGTCCGGTGTTTTGCATCAGGATAAGGGCAAATCTTCCGATGGGAAAGCGAAAAAGGGGAACAATAGGAAGCGGAAAGCGACCTACTTAACTGCGATCACTGGTGCTACGCCTATCAACTCCATGGCCCCCGTTTCAGCCGCAACAGTTCAGGGAAGACCGAGAAAGGAATATATTGGGCCGCATCCCAAGTGCAACTTATGTTCTTATCATCACCCAACAAGTGAGTTGTGCCGCAAGTGCACAAATTGTGGACGATTCGGACACCTGGTGGAGCGCTGCAGGAGTCCTGGCAACCAACTGGCTGTGGGGAATGCTAACCCTCAGCCTAACCCTGCTCGAGGCTGCTTCGAGTGTGGCGCGATGGACCATTACAGAAATCGATGCCCTCGCGTCACCAACGTTCCTCCGGCTCGCGGGAGGGCCTTCACCATTGGAGCTGCCGAAGCACGCCAAAACCCCGATGTTATTACTGGTACGTTTACTCTTAACAACAATTGGGTGTCTGTCCTATTTGATACAGGAGCTGATAGGAGTTTTGTCTCTTGCGAATTGGTTCCTTTGCTGAAATTAAAAATTTCCGAGTTGGAACCTGCCTTGGTTGTTGAACTTGCTAGTGGAGAGTCCACACAAGTGAGGTCTGTCATTCGATATTGCACCCTTACTCTTGTCACCACATCGTTCAGTATTGACCTTATACCTTTTCGTCTTGGAAGCTTCGATCTAGTTGTGGGAATGGACTGGCTGTCTAGCAATCGCGCGGAAGTAATCTGCGCCGAGAAACTTATTCGTATCCCTCTGTCTTCTGGTGAAATTCTAACCATTCAAGGGGATAGGTCGGGTGGATGCCTAAGAATCGTTTCTTGCTTAAAAGCCAGTCGGTACCTTCAAAAGAAGTATCCCGCATTTCTAGCCCGTGTTACTCTCAAGGAATCCAAAGTCAAGAGACTGCAGGACTTCCCTGTCGTGCGTGAATTTTCTGATGTTTTTCCCGATGAGCTGCCTGGACTTCCTCCTAGCAGGCAGGTGGAATTTCGTATCGATCTTATTCCTGGTGCTCTCCCTGTTGCTAAGTCTCCTTATCGTCTAGCTCCGCTGGAACTTCAAGAATTATCGAATCAGCTTCAAGAACTTCTTGGCAAGGGATTCATTCGCCCTAGCTCGTCTCCATGGGGAGCCCCAGTACTCTTCGTCAAAAAGAAGGATGGGACTTTCCGTATGTGCATTGACTATCGGGAGCTTAATAAACTGACCATCAAAAACCGGTACCCGTTACCGAGAATTGATGATCTCTTTGATCAGCTTCAGGGTGCTACGTTTTTCTCTAAGATCGATCTGCGTTCTGGTTACCATCAATTGCGTGTTCTGGAAGAGGATATCCCGAAAACTGCGTTCCGAACTCGTTACGGTCATTACGAGTTCATGGTTATGCCTTTTGGAATGACCAATGCCCCCGCCATTTTCATGGATCTGATGAATCGCGTTTGCCGTCCATATCTCGACCAGTTTGTCATTGTTTTCATAGACGATATTCTCATTTATTCTCGTTCGAGGACCGATCATGAGCTTCATCTCAGGCTTATTTTGGAGCTTCTCAGGAAGGAACAACTATATGCCAAGTTCTCCAAGTGCGAATTTTGGCTAAAGGAAGTTCAATTCTTGGGACATGTTATCAATGTCGACGGCATACACGTCGACCCTGCCAAGGTAGAAGCCATCAGAAATTGGGTAGCGCCTAAAACACCTACCGAAATCCGTTCATTTCTTGGATTGGCTGGTTACTACCGCCGATTTATCTCAAACTTCTCCAGGATTGCCTTGCCTTTGACCACTCTGACTCAGAAGGGAGAACCCTTCGTGTGGGGACGAGATCAAGAGGAAGCCTTCCAAACTCTGAAGAATAAACTTTGCCGTGCACCGATTCTATCGCTTCCGGAAGGTGACGATGACTTTACCGTTTATTGCGATGCTTCAAATCAAGGCCTCGGTTGCGTTTTAATGCAACGAGGGAAGGTCATCGCTTACGCTTCTCGACAACTCAAGGTGCACGAAAAGAACTACGCCACGCATGACCTCGAGTTGGGTGCTGTGGTGTTTGCCTTAAAAATCTGGAGACACTACCTGTACGGCACGAAGTGTGTCATCTATACCGACCACAAGAGCTTACAGCACATCCTCCATCAGAAAGAGTTGAACATGAGGCAGCGACGCTGGGTCGAACTTCTCAGCGATTACGATTGTGAAATCCGCTACCACCCGGGAAAGGCTAATGTGGTGGCTGACGCATTGAGTCGTAAAGAAAGGACCCAGCTGCACTCTATTCGAATTCAATCCAATCTTCCCTCCTTAATTCGCGAAGCTCAGAATCAGGCGCTTGTGAATGGAGATCTCAAGGGCGTTTTGTCGTGTGGAGCCGAACAGAAATTCGAAACCAAGTTGGACGGCATCCTCTATTTTCTTGATCGAGCATGGATCCCAAACTCTGAGCCTCTTCGAACGCTTATTCTAAGTGAAGCCCACAAGTCCAGATACTCGATTCATCCCGGCAGCAGCAAAATGTATCAAGATCTTAAACCTCATTATTGGTGGCCCGGGATGAAGAAAGACATCGCTTTATACGTGATGAGATGTTTGACTTGTTCGCGAGTCAAGACAGAGCATCGAAGGCCGTCTGGGCTGCTTCAGCAACCTATTATTCCTCAGTGGAAGTGGGAAGAGTTAGCTATGGATTTCATCACCAAGCTACCGCGGACGCCTAGCGGTCATGACTCAATTTGGGTTATTGTGGACATTCTAACTAAATCCGCTCACTTTATCCCGGTTCGTGAGGACTACACTACGGAAAAGTTGGCGCGGATATACATTCGTGAGATCGTTTCCCGTCATGGTGTGCCTAAGGGCATTACGTCTGATCGCGACAGCAGTTTTTCTTCCAGGTTCTGGAAATCTTTGCAAAAGGCCTTTGGGACAAGTGTGAAGCTTAGCTCTTCCTATCATCCAGAAACTGATGGGCAGAGCGAGAGGACCATACAAACCCTAGAGGACATGTTGAGAGCTTGTATCCTTGAATTCGGTAATAGTTGGGAAGCTCATCTGCCGCTGGCAGAATTTTCTTACAACAATAGTTACCACTCTTCTATTAAATGCGCGCCGTTTGAAGCTCTTTACGGTCGCAAGTGTCGCTCACCCTTGTGTTGGTCCGAGACCGGGGATTCACAGATCATCGGCCCGGAACTAATACAGGAAACAACCGATCAAATCGCTATCATTCAACAGCGACTCAAAGACGCCCGTTGTCGGCATAAGTACTACGCAGACAAACGACGCAAGCCACTCGAGTTTCAAGTTGGTGACCGTGTTCTGCTGAAAGTTTCCCCCTGGAAGGGCGTAGTCCGTTTCGGGAAGAAGGGAAAGTTCGCTCCTAGGTATGTTGGACCATTCAAAATCCTTGAAAGGATCGGACCAGTTGCCTATCGTCTTGAGCTGCCGCCGGAACTCGGTAGAGTTCACAATGTTTTTCATGTTTCGCAGTTAAAGAAGTGTCTTGTTGACGAGGCCCTTCTCATTCCCGTCGACGAGGTTCGAATTAACGACAATCTGCTTTTTGTTGAAGAACCCGTCGAAATCTTGGATCGCGAGGTCAAGAAGACCAAGCGTAGCCGCATACCGCTTGTGAATGTTCGATGGAATAACAAACGCGGACCCGAGTTTACATGGGAACGCGAAGATCAAATGAAGGAGAAATACCCTCATCTGTTCTCTTAGTCTCTATTCTTGTAATCTATTGTCTAGAAGTCAATATAACATTTGCAGCATGTATCAAATAATTGTGTTATTCAATGAATATCGTGTTGCCTTATTATGCTTATAAGTATTCTTTTATTTGCATCCACAAATTTGGCTACTCAGGGCTCATGCTGGGAGCACAAGTCATATCTACTCAATCATATGAATTTTGGGGAAATTTATACATTATTTAAGCCAAAAATTTGTCATTCATTCTTGCATTCATGGAGCATGGTTGTGTGTATGTGTGTGGTGTCGTGTCAAATTTTCTAGCCGCACACAATAGAGCTTATACATTGATACAAGGTGAGCTCGTAATTATAGTCCGGAATATAATTACATCAAGGTCACAGGTGTATACGTGTATAAGCAATATGCTATTGTGTAACTAGAAGTCGTGAACTCAAGGTTCGTGTAGAGAAATATTCGACAAAGGTTGAAGAAGTGGTGGGTTAGCCGCTGGTACACCCTATATATAAACCTCTTCGGCACGAGTTGAATATGTCTGAAGCGAAACCTGGAATTAGGGACTTATAGTTAGCGTGGCAGCTGTGAGACATTGAATTCAAGAATTACCGAGGGTAATATTCGCGGAAGATTGAAGGAGTGGTGGGTTAGCCGCTGGTACACCCTATATATAAACCCCTTCAATCCGAAATGAATATGTCTGATGTAAAGCTTGAGGATGATGCCTTGTAGTGGAAAATAGTGTGTCGTCCTGTGTGTCATTGATCTAATAGGAGTCGAAGGAAACACCCAAGTAAGGTTGAAGGAGTGGTGGGTTAGCCGCTGGTACACCCTATATATAAGCCCCTTCGGCTTGATTTGGGTGGTGCCTGAGACGAATATTAGAAGTGGTGGCGCATAGTGGTCATCATGGGATCATGTAATCTTAATCATCGATGCATCAAGTATACTAAAAAGCTAAATTTCGGGACGAAATTCCCCTAAGTTGGGGAGGATGTAACGCCCTGGAATTTGACTGGTAGACAAAAATCAAGGAATCATCGGAAACTATACACTTTGGGGTTCTGGACGATAAGTTCGGAACCCATATCATTGGAGAAATCTGCTTTTATCATTTGAAATGTTTATTTTATAAAACGACATTTACGCCTGGAAAATATTAATTTTTATGCTTTTGAAAAATAAAATGTTCTTATTTAAAAAAAAAAAAAAAAAAAAAAAAAAAAGATTTTAAATAATTATTCGGAAAATGGTTTATAAAAGTTTTGCTGAAAAAGTTTTAGTTTGTTTAAAAACTTATGAACTCGACTAGTCTTGACCCGTCGGTAGCCTAAACCCGAACCCGAGTCACCCGAGTATTTAAGCGGAAAAATCAAGTATTCTTACACCATCTCTTTCATTTCCACCAACACTTCCCACCCAAACACTCCCACTTCTAGAGAGAGAGTAGTGAGAGAAAGTCATCCAATCTAAGATTCGAGTCCACCAATCTGTTTATCGTTGTTGTCGGTAAGATCTTCTTGAAAATCATACGTTTTTACAACCAAAACCCGCCCCGAATCGAGCAAAAACTCCGACTTTTGTGTCAAGTGTGTTCTTGGTCAAAAACCGTCATTTTTGGTGTCAAAATGCAAGCTTTTGTGTTTAAAAGTACTAGGAATCGATACCCCTTTCAATCCCGAGCATTTCCATGTCAAAAACTTCGATTTTGGGTCAAAAATCTGGAAAATCTGGAAAACCCGTGGGTATCTCCGTCGCCCAGCTTGAAGGAGTCGAATCAGACTCATTCGATCGAACCAGTCGATCGAATCAGTCCAGTCGATCGAACCAGTCGATCGAATCAGTTCATTCGATCGAATGTGTCGATCGAACCAGTCCAGTCGACCGAATAGGAAAGCAACCGAATGGTCTCCAACTCATTCGACCGAATGAGCTTCGTATTCGATCGAACGTCTGTCTATTCGATCGAATGAGTGTCTATTCGATCGAATGTGTTTCTATTCGATCGAATGTGTGTCTATTCGATCGAATGTGTTTCGATTCGATCGAATGTGTTCCTATTCGATCGAATCAGGTTAGAACCAAGCTGTTTCGTCTTTAAAACCTAGTTTTTGCTCGAGATCGTGTAAGGCTTACACTCTTAGACTTAAACTGCGTTGTTAACTTATTATGTCCTTGTCTAGACTTAGAGGATCGACGTTTGACAGCACCCGACCGCCCTAGCAACCACACCTAGTCAACAAGGTGAGTTCATAGCCCCCATTTTTCTTTTAAAGCCTTTCAAATCATTGGGGGTGAAAACATGGTAAATGTACACGTTTTGACAAAACACATTTATTCAAACATTACTTATCATAAACACTTGACAAATCTTTTGCAAACAATGAACATTGGGAAAACAAGTAATCATGGCAGGTTACGCGTACCTTAACTTTCTCGGAAGTTGTGTATGCATAATCAAATATTCAGGAGTAAATATGGGAATCACTCAGCGTTTAGGGAACATTGGACGTTTGGAAATCAAAGTCATGTACCCGTTATACTTTATCATGAAAACACATTATTCATTGGTCAGTCTTGTGATCGTGTGAACAGTGGCAATATAGGTCACAATAGTGCATAGGTTTGATCTCCAAGTGGTCGATTGGTAGACAGGCCGTCACTAGATGTGGGATTCTAAAGTGATCGATTTAGAATACACGTGACCTATGGGGTTCTTAAGTGTTCGATTAAGAATCCGAAGGATCTCTTAAGTGTTCGATTAAGGATCCGAAGGATCTCCTAAGTGATCGATTAGGAATCCAAGAGATACTAAAGTACGCTTTAGAATTCTCTCATGGTACCCAAAGTGATCGATTTGGGTTACCATCAAGGAAATCAAGTAGCATAGTGTGGTCTTGTGTGGGGTCGATGTCAGGTCTTGTGTGATCATTATGCATCATTATCATTTTTCATCATGGCATGGTTACATATGATTCTTGGGTATCTTATACATATATCCTTGATACCGTTCCTCCTGCATGCATGGAAACAATAATTGGAATCTTTATACGAAACTCTTGCAGATTCAGTTGAGATGATAAGCATACCAAGCATAGTAGGATAAGTTGTAGGAGTGGTGGGTTAGCCGATGGTACACCCTATATATAAACCCCTACAACTTAGCCTAGTATGCTTGTGTAGGGCTTATCACTACAGTATTAGTTAACCTATGAATTCACTCATCTACTTTTTGTAGTTGACGTTTTATTACATGTTTTCAGGAAATGAAGCAGGAAGTAGCTAATAGCTGATAGAGGCCTTAGAGAGATGAAGGCTAGGCTAGGAGTTGTTTGGAAACTTGATATTTTGTATTAAAACAATTTGTTTCATGTTACCTGGATGATGTAATATTTGACAGTTTGGTTATGTTTATGCATTTAGACTTTTATACTATTGTGCTCAATCAATCACGACCTAGTCGCCACGCCTCGGTTTTCCGCCATTACGACCGGGGTGTGACATTGGTTGAATAACAATATGTGAATAATAATAACCAAGCATGTATCTTAACATATAATAAGTTTTATAAGTTATAAGTTATAAACTTATAAATATATATATATATATATATATATATATATATATATATATATATAACTTTATAAAAGAAAAGGAAAAGGAATAATACTCTTTCAAATGTAATATTATTATATGTTTGAGTGGAGACATGCAATGGTTATTATTGTGGAGAGAAAGATGCCTTTGAATAAAACCAAGTCTTTCTCTTTCATTCTTTCATAACACACATAATTTCCATGTAAACTTTTCTCTCTTCCTCTCTTGGGTATTTTCATCCAACATAAGAAAAGAAGAAGAAAATTTCAAGTGCAAATCCTAGCTAGAAGTGGTGTGTTGTTGAAGCTTGGGGTATGCTAGCTTGAGGAGCTTCCATATTCAAGTTCTTACCTTTCAATCATCATCTCTTTCACCCGGTTTTGTCATATTGAAAGGTAGTAGTAACATGCATGGACTTATAGTGACATGTATGTATTTGATAGTGTGTAATTCGTATTTGGATCCGGGTTTGGGTTTTGCATGTTTAAAATTGGTTTTATATATATCATATTAACAAGATTTAAAACTTTTATATCCGCTGCGTTTTTGGTAAAATAGTGATTTTATCACTTTGATAATCTTGTTAAAACCCAACAGTTACTCTGCCAAAATTTTCCAAAATTTTTGATCATCGATTTTCAGTGTTTTAATCTTATATTTGTGTTACTAACGTATAGATGATAATAACGTAATAATTTACGTCATTTTTAATTGATGTTTGCTAGTTTAATTATTGAATTTTACTATCGGGTTTGAAGCTTTGTTTAAAACCCTAATTTAAGTGATTTGTACCATGTTTTGGGACACCAAATCGATACCATTCTAATCGCAATGCGTTTCCGAGATCCTTGTGATGATTTGTTCGGATTTCCATCGAAGATTTTGGGGTAATTGATATCAAGATTGGGTTTTTGACTTTCAGTGTTCTTGGTAATTTTGACCTTGACCAAATAAGTCGAAGATTAAGCTACATTGGCCATTCATTATGCTTAACGAATTGGAACTTTTTCTTGTCCAATTCGATACGCAAATCACACGAATCAGGATAACTACTCAATATTTATAACGAATCAGATTTGCATTCGTTAAATTTTAATAGTAATTCGTTAGTCATAGTTCGTTAACCATTTACTTGATAGCGAAGTAGTTGTTTTGTTATAACGAATTGCCATTCGTTATAACGAATCAGACTATTTAACGAATGACATTTTAATTATTCTAAAATAAAAGTTTTATAAATTGGTTTAATTTTAAAAAACTTTTAATTATATATTACTTATATGCGTATTATTATTTATTATCACTGATTCTAGAGGTTGTTTATCCAGTTCCATGGCTGATAACATGGATCAAGATCCTCCTGTTGATGCACCACAAGAACAACAAGATCATGATGTTCCCTTACTCCCGTATGATAAAAGGCATAACGTATGTGATTTTTTCGATACAAATGTTCCTGATAAGGATGTGCTTGGAGCAATGATAGCATTCATACGTCGTTCTCGGATTCACTATGCTGTCATCGCGAATCCTGATGTTCGTTTCAGTATTGTTCGACAATTCTGGAATACTTCTCGATATGTGGAGACAGAGGCTGCTGAGTTTGATGATAGACCTGTTGTAGTATCTGTTGAGACAGTTCGAAGGGTGTTGAGGTTCGATGAAACTATTGATGACCCGAGCGAGTACCACAAAGAGCTGATCAAAGGATTGTTTGCACGTCTATTTTCGACTGGTGATATTGATGGGTCTATGTATAACAAGGCATACTTGTGTCCCCAATACAAGTACTTACTACACGTTCTTATACATTGCCTTGGTGGACGAAAGGCAGGGTTTGACGAATGCCGTAACATTCTCCAATTGGCAATTGTTGCATTAGTGTTGAATAAGCGATACAATTTCTCAGAAATGATCTTTGATCATCTCAAAGAAATTTGTATTCTTGGGAAACGACGCGTAAAGTTCTTGATGTATCCTCGTTTCATCCAACTGTTTGTTCATGATGCTATCAGGGATTTGGTGATCGATCCAAATGATGTTAATGATAAGCTTATTTTGGATCACATGAAGGCAGGCACAATGCGAAGGATGAAGTCGTATCGTCAAACTCCTCCTCCTAGATTCAAAATATTGATTGGTCATTTGGTTAATCCAGATTATGTATGTCCTGACAATGATCACTGGATCCACAATGATTCGGATTCCGAGCGTGAGGAAGGAGAAGGTGGGAACGAGGGTGATGATGATGATGGTGGTAATGGTGGTGATGGTGATCATGATGGTGGTAATGATGGTGCTGGTAATGCTCCTGTTTTACAACCTGTTCCACTTCCAAGGAAAGGGAAGGAATTGGTGAAAGAAGGATCGTCTAAGCGTCGAGTGTCGGCTGGTGCTGGCATATAATTTGGAGTTCAACCTCCAAGGCCATATTCCTCAACGTCCGGCGGTGCGGCTTACTACTAGCACCCCGGAGCTTACATTGACGACCACGCTTACGTCGGATCCTAGGCTTGGTATGATTCCTCAATCGATCTTATCAACTATACCAAGGCCTACGACTGCTACATCGGTGGTTTCTCCAACACCAATGATGATGCCTCCATCGAATATTTCATTTATGAGGCTCAATCGTCCTCAAGGTCCAGTTCAACCTGTTCCACCTTCGTTTAATGCAATATCTTAGGATCAGCAAACGAATATGCTTTTGAGCTTACTTCATCTTTATGAAAATCAAATGTCTGCTGATCGCCTGAATCAAGAACGTCAGGTGGAGAATCAGAAAAAGCTAGTAAGTTATATATCTTTCTGCCAGAAGGAGACAAAGGCCCTCCGTGAGATTGTTTAGTCTCAGGGGGTGAAAATAAAACAGCAAGAAGATCTTATCTTGCAGCTTACTTGCAAAGATGATGAACTAAAAAAGATCAAGAATGATGAAGAAGATCCAGATGCTTCGGGTACTGGAGGAAGTGAGCCTAAACAAACTCACGGCTCGGCTTTTGGTGCTGGTACGAGTGAAGCTGGTGATTTGGAAAAACAGATCATCGTTCATCATGATTATACAGCTGCTACACCCATTGAGATGATCAAGGCCGATACTGTCATTTTTGTTGATGGTAAGGGGTGGTTAGAAGTATAGTGAATGCAGGTGAGATTGCTGTGTGACATATTTTTGAGAGGTCCCTAACACGAGAGCAGATTTTGATCTTGCTTGGTTTGAATGATGATGAGTTGACCGTGTTAGAAACTGAGGAGGACGTGGAGTTGGAAAACGATAAAGAGATCTTAAATGATCCAACTGTTGAGATGAATACGACGTTTATTTATGAGGATGAGGAAGTAGAGATCAAGGACATGACTGCTGAGGAATACCCTGATCTATTTCAACACACCTATGTTGATCAGGGTGCTCCAATATCTACCGAGGAAACGGTCAAAGCAGCAGAAGATCATTTGGAGAAGACTTCCAAGGGAAAGAATGTTATTGATACGAGATTTGATTCGAATCCCGATCCTTCTGTTGCTGACATTCAGAGTTGGTTTGCTCATCATTACGAGAATTCTCGTAAGATTATTAAGGCGTTCCGATATGTAGATCAAGAACAGAAAGTTGAAGCTGTTGCTCGAGCTCAAGCAAATCAAATGACCTCCTTCAAGGCTGTTTCTAAAGTCCAAGGTGATATTATCTCATGGTTGTTTGATTCTGATTTAAATGAATGTATTATCAAATGAGAGAATGGCATTCAGTATTATGAGAAGATTATTGACGTTCTTTTGTGTTAGTGCACGGTTTTGCGTCTCGAGTCTTTGTAATTATCGTTAAATGTTTATTTGATTATTTTAATGTAATATTTAATGTTATTTATCTAATTCGTTATGTTTAGTCTAGTTCGCTAGGGAATGTTAGCGAACTAAGACTAGTTCGTTAAGGTTAGGTCTAGTTCGCTAGGAATGTTAGCGAACTAGGACTTTATAATGTATTCCCTCCTGATTCGTTAGGGGATGTTAACGAATCAGGGGGTGGTTCGTTAAGTTATTTAAGTTAACGAAGGGGAAGCTGGTTCGCTAGGGGATGTTAGCGAACCAGATCGTCTTCTATAAATAGTGATAAATAGTGAACCACTGTTCACTTGTATTATAGAAGATTAGAGAGAATTAATATTATTCAGTAATTTAAAGTATTCTCTCTCTCTCTCAAGCTTCAAAATAATCATATTGATTATATATACACTAATAACAATCAAACTAAGGTAATAAAAGAGTTAGATCCGTTTAATTAATATCAACATATAGATCTGGATCAGATCTAAGTTATTGATTAGAACGTGTGTTAATCAGGGGATCAAACAAGTGGTATCAGAGCTTTCGGGGCTCAATTCACTTGGTTTTGATTGTTATTGTTATAATTTTTGATTTATTTTCTGTTTAGTTTGAATTTGAATCAATTTGGGTTGATTTGGATTGAATATGGATGGATTAGAGTGATTTTGGTTTAGTTAAAGTATATTGAGGTTCAATTGTGTGGAATTGAATTGTGAATTGGATTTGGGATGTGTATTGGGTTTTCGGTTTAAGTCCATGAACAGGGTTTTGATTTTGGTCGAATTTGGTTCGTGTATGGTGTTAATTGGTTACGAGATGTGTTGGTTTGGATTCGCTTTGCGGTTACGAGCATTTTGGTATATTATGTGTTAGTTTTGGTTGACAATTGAGTGTGTAATACAGATCTGAAATAGAAGTATTTCGGGGTTTGAACTTCATATTTCTGGAAATATGTTCTTGAATATTTGAAGATTTGAAGATGATGGCAATTCGCTATAAAGTTTCAAGCAATTCGTTAAGTATTTAACTTGATTCGCTATAAACTCGTGCCATTCGCTAATCAGTTCGCTAGCTGATTCGTGTGAGTTAATCAATTCTTGTTATCTAGTTCGTTAACTAGATAACTGATTCGTTTGACACGTGTTTGTCTTGGAATTTGTGCCATAACAACTTTTTGCCACGTGGCAGAAAGGAATCAAGTTTGTTAAAAACGGTTGTAACAACCTGATTCGTTATATTATAATTCGCTATAGTGTTGATTCGTTATCAACTGTAGCTGATTCGTTATCTTAATTCGCTAAGTACTCCTCATCAATTCGTTAAGTTGACTTGGTCAATTCGCATGATTAATTCGTTAAGTTGACTTGGTCAATTCGTGTGATCAATTCGTTAAGTTGACTTGGTCAATTCGTTTAGTCAATTCGTTAAGTTGACTTGTGATTCGTTAAGCCTTTATCACATTCGTTATCTGTTTCGCCATTTGGGTGATTCGTTAAACTTAGTTGTGATTCGTTAAGGTTGACTCGCTTAGTTGGCTTTTGATTCGTTAACCTATTCTCCTGATTTGTTAAGACTTGATTCGTTAAGACTTGATTCGTTAAGTCTTAATTCGCTACAACTGTTCACAGTTCGTTATAACTAATCACAGTTCGTTATAACTGTTCACCATTCGCTACTACTGTTCAACTGATTCGTTAAGATATTTTATTACTTGTTTATTTTCAAAGATGGCTGGTATGTATGCATTGGCGTCTCAAAATATGTTGATGCAACAGATGTTGCAACTTGATACCGAGATTGGTTCACATTCTAAATGTCCGAGATTGATGAAGTTCAGTGATTTTGCCAAATGGGAACCTCGGTTTCGTGCACATTTAGGATCGGTTCATCCTGACTGTTCATATTGTCTGGATGAGGTTTATGTTGCACCAATGATTGGTGATGATACTGTTGGGTATATTCCTAAAGCTGTCTCTCAATACTCACAAGAGGAGAAGAAAGCTTTAGAAATTGAGATAAAAGCATATTCTACATTGACTATGGCTTTACCGGAGAATATTTTTCATCAAGTTGGAAGTATCAAGAGATGTGCATCTTTGTTTCAACATCTGCGTATGAGAAGCATGGGAAACACAGCTGAGAGTAAGAAAGTGATGCTCAAGTTTCAATTCCGAAACTTTAATTTATTAAAAGGAGAAACAGTTGAAGAAATGACTACCAGATTTAGTCATTTGATTGCTGAAATGGATAAAATGAGAATGGAAATTTCTGAAAGAGATAAAATTGACACTATCAAGAATGTGCTTCCTAGTTCCTATTCAACATTTCTCATGGTTTTGAAAGAGAATGATTATTTTCTGAATGAAGATTTGACAGCACTTGAATTCTTACAAAAGGTCGAAGCAAGAGAATATGATCTTAAGTGTCAAAAGTCTTCAAAAGAAAATCAAGATCCGGCTTTCTATGGTGGAAGTATGCCTTTGAGTTCAACAATCTCACCTATCACTGCTTTTCTTACTCATGCCGCAAGTGAAAAAGAATCTGCTTTATTTAATGATCCAAAAGTTTGTTTCTACTCTGCTGGTAACTCAGGTAGTTCTGGAAATTCTTCTAGTACTAATCCATTTGCTACACCTCCTAGTGTGAATATGAAGGAAGCTGAGCAAAACTTTGCTTTTCTGACGGCATTTATGTCTTCATATGAAAACTTGGTGAGTAGTAAAATTGCCACGAGTGAGTTAACAGATGAGGATTATGATCAGATAGATCCGGATGATCTAGAGATTATGGATTTAAAATGGAATATGGCCATGATTGTTCGTAAAGTTAAAAGATTCATGCAGAGAACTGGAAAAGATCTTCCAGCGTTAAACAAGAAGTTGGGTTTTAACAAATTGAAGGTGAAGTGTTATAATTGTCAAGAATTCGGTCACTTCGCGAAGGAATGCGACAAACCAAGAAAAGAATACACTGGACCTCGTGGTCAAAGTCAAAACGCTTCTTCATCACGAGGAAGTGATGCTGAAAAGAAATCGTCTACTTCTACAACACAAGCGATGTTAGCAGATGGAACTGATTGGTCTCAAAGGCTATTGTGCAATGATGTTCAAGCAAATTTAGCTATGTTTGGGTTACATGAAGATTGTCAAGATGCTACTGCTAGTGTGATATCTTCAGATAATGATTCTGGATCTGATTCTGATGATTCTTGCGACAAGTCTTCTGAATCAATGTTTGCTTGCATGGCTAAGATCAATGAGGTTAGTCATTCTATCTCTTCTACTTCATTTGTTAAAACATCATGTGTTGAGTGTGAATCTAATAACTCTAAGTTAGAAGCTTTGAAAAATCAAAATGATAAGCTTATAAGAGAAATTGCTTCTCTTAAGGACACCTATCGACAATCTCTTGAGTCTCAAATGAAATCTCGAGAAAAGATTGAAGCATTGTCGACAAGTAATCATGATCTCAAAGCCGAGTTATCTGTGAAAATGACTATTAATGACCAAAAGTTTAAAGAAATCTTGAAACATCGTTCTAAGATAACTGAGTTTGAGAATGAGGTTCTTGAGTTGAAGAACAAGTTGGGAAAATTTCGAAATTCTTCGTTTTTATTGAATGAAATTATTGAAGTTTCTGGAAAACAAAAAGATTCTAAGAAAGGTATTGGTTTTGTTGAAATTCCACCACCATTTCACAATAAAAGAAGAGGATTTGATTCATAAGGAATCTGTGATGTCTGAGAAACCAAAAATGGTTAAACCTGAAATTGTTAAACCCCAAGTTGCTCCTCAAAAATCTCATGTCCAAAGCAAAAAGGTGTTTGTTGAACACAATGACGAGGTCATTATCGAGGATGTGTTTGAACCAGAAATTATACACAAGAATAAGAACATTCCCAGTTCTAATCATATTCTGTGCGAACCTCACAAATTTGAGGAAGCAGTGTATGGTTCACACAAAACTCAAGAGACAAAGAAAGTGAACTCTATGAAGGCAAAGAAGTCAGTTAAACCAAAAATTTCTGATGAGGATTTAATGCGTTTCATTAATCCTTCTAATTCTAAGTCATCTGCTGCTAGAGTTTTTAAGTTAAAGGGAATGGACACAATGTTCACTGAAAAAGATATTTCAATTAGTATCATTAAACCTGAGCTAATTGAGAGTGTGTTTTGCAATGAAACTTCCAAGGTTTGTGAACTTGAACGTGTGTATGCTCAAGCGAAAACATCAGTCTCATCTGATCCATTGACTAAGGCAAAACAATTTTTAAAGCAAGCTAAGAAGGTTAACTTTGTTAAGTCAACTGGAACAGATATACTAAAAAGTTTCTCAAACAGTTCTAATTTAGATTTTTATTTAAAGAAGAAATCAGAATTATCTGATGAGTTTGCTAAGAGCATGACTAATAATTTGAGTCATCATCAATCATCTATTCCAAATTCTTCTAAACATCATCATGTTGACATGCGAACGTGTTTCTTATGCGGTCAACAAGGTCATGTTGTGAGAAATTGTAATCAACAGAACTTTCAGAATCTTCATCCTTTTATAAAGGACAAATCTAAACCAATTCCAGTGGTTAAGGAGATTCTGAAACGACCAATGTCGTATGCTGATGATACTCATATCCTGTTCTCTGATGTGAATCCTCGGAAGGTGTTTCAAAACAATGAGACACACGGTCAAGTGAAACCAAAATTCATTCCAACTGAACCTTTATGTAAAAACAGAAATTCAAATATTGTTCAGGCAGCTTATCTAAGACGAAAGTCTAAGAAGCCTGTAACTTATTCACAAGTGGCTGAACAACAATTGAAATCTGTTAATGTTAATGATCAAAGAGAAAACCAAAAGGTGCCCAAGACTGAGGCCTGGGCTGCCTTTTTGAACTAATCACTTTTGTTTATGTTTAGGGTTCATCCAAGACCATTTCTGGTGAAAACTGTATCATGGATAGTGGATGTTCTCGTCATATCACCGGAAATCTCGACCTCTTATCCAACGTAAGAAATATTCAAGGAGGTTATGTAGCGTTGCTGGGAATTCTGGAGGCATGATCACACAAGAGGGTGATGTTTCAAATGGTCATATTACATTTGAAAAAGTAAATTATTGTGACAAGGTTGATCATAACTTATTGAGTGTATCGCAGATTTGTGATAAACAGTACACTACAATATTTACTGACAAAGAGTGTCTTATCTTGAAACCGGGTTACGTTATTCCCGAGGACATGGTTATTATGCGATCACCACGATCAAATGATATTTATGTCTTAAACATGAGTTCAACGATATCAACATCGGTCGAAACATGTTTTGTCTCAAAAGCAACTGAGAAAGACTCAATTCTGTGGCATCGAAGAATGGGTCACATACATGTTCGAAAGATGAATTATTTAATGGCAAATGACTTAGTTGAAGGTGTCTCGCTAAAGAATTTTAAGTTATCTGATCACTGTGTTGCATGCAAGAAGGGCAAGCAGAAGAAGAAGACACATCCATCTAAGTTATTGAATTCCATTAATACTCCTCTTGAACGACTTCATATGGATTTGTTTGGTCCAGTGAATCGTGCGAGTATTTCTAGAGACTGGTATTGTCTTGTCGTTATTCAAGATATTCATGGGTGTTATTTATGAGTTCAAAAGATCAAACACCTGTTTTAGTACAAAACCTTATTACTAAGATCGAATCACTGTACAAACAAAAGGTGAGGAGAATCCGGTGTGATAATGGTACTGAATTCAAAAACACTATTTTGGATATCTTTTGTATTCAAAAGGGAATTCACCGAGAATATAGTGCACCTTATGTACCACAACAAAACGGTGTTGCTGAAAGGAAAAATAGAACTCTGATTGAAGCTGCACGTACAATGCTTGCTGATTCAAAGCTTCCTATTCAATTTTGGAATGAAGCAGTGAACACAGCTTGTTATACACTTAATCGGGTTCTAACAGTTAAACGACTCAAGAAGACAAGCTATGAAATTTTAAATAACAGAAAACCTAATTTAAAGTACCTGGAACCTTTTGGGTGTCCGTGTACAATGTTGAAGAAGGAATCGGGTAAATTTGAAGAAAAGGCTATCGAAGGATATTTCTTGTATGACAAACTGAAAATTTTTCTTACTTTTTTCAGACACTCATCACGACTTGACTCAAATTTTCGGGACGAAAATTCTTTAACATGGGAATGATGTGACAATCGTCAATTTCAGGTTAACTCCGTTAACTCAACTCCGTCAATTCAAACTTAAGATCACTAAAGCTATAACGCACACTTCATTACATTTAAACTAGGGTTTAAATGACGCTTAACACTTACTACATGTGTAGTCTTTCGGGAATTGCACCGAAACGCAAACGATTGGCGAATAAACGAAAAACGTCAAAACAGTAATTATGTGATAACTATGTGTTAGACTTATGTGTTGTGTGATAACATCGTTATAAACACTAACTCAAGATGTAAACAAGTTAGTTAAGCTAGATAAGTAATACTTAGAAGTTGAGGGGCCAAAGTGTAACATATTATTATTTATAATATGTTAACCCTAACCTCTACCCCATTCCCTACACAACCCCGATCGGAACCCCCCCTTGGCTCCTAGGCTGCCGTCGACATACACACACATACATACCATCAATTTCAACTTTTGATTGAAGATTAAGGTGCTAGGAAGGTATAATCGACTATCCTATGCATCCTTTATACTTAATCTTGACTTTTATTGGGTTAATTACAAACCCTAGATTCCGATTTTTATATGTTAGTTTGTTCATATGATTTTGTTTGATTTGATGATGTATTGATGATGATTTGATAACTAGAATTGATATTGTTACATGTTAATTGTTGTGTCTTTGATTTGAGTTCAAACAAAAACCCTAATCATGTATGTAATGTGTAATTGATGTGCATGGATAGTGATTGTGGAGTCTAGAGTGTTATATGAATGATTTGTGGTCCATAGATAGTTAAATTGTTGAGTTTGGATACAAACAGTTTCTGGACAGATTGTGTTGTTGATGTTTGATTGACTGTAACGGGGTGTAAATGTGAGAATTGGTTGAGATTAATGATACTACAGTGAACTAGGTTGAGTTTAGTTTCTAAAGAATATAAATTTGCAATTTTTGAACGTGTAAAGGTTAACTTTTATGATTTTACAAAACTGTTGTGCAAAGCTGAGTTGTTAGACCTGCTGTTTGGTTGTTTTGTAAATGTTATATCTCATGAACTACGAGACCAATTGGGTTGGTTCCACTTCTGGAAGTTGACTTATTGAGTTAGGAACCTAACCCAAGTGGTCTTGCATTTATTGAATTTTTCTTTTAATGGGAATTTCAAATAACATTCTGTTGCGCATGAATTTGACTGTTATGAGTTTACTGTAATGATTTGATGATTGTGAAAAACCTATGTGGAATAAAAATATAATAAAATATGTTCTGGAAACCTAAGACATATATGCTTTTGTGATGATTTTTGGTAAATTAATTGTGATGCTATGATCGGTGAGATAGTACAATCTTTCAAGTAGAATTTCTGTCTCGGTGAAACTAGCTGCTGAATTTTGTGAAAATGCATGAAACATAATACTTGCTATATAATTGTCATGATTTGACCAAATTGCCCTCGTGGGGAATAATGGCTAGTTAATTGTTATGTGTTGACCAAATTGCCCTTACGGGGAGTAATTGCTAGTGATGTACTTTATGAATACATGACACGTAAATAATTGCTTACACATGTAACGTATCACAAATACATTTGTTAAAGTCACACACGATTCACAAACGAAACACGAAACATGTTATGTGCATAGGTATTATGTGCCGGGTCTAGAGACTCGATAATATTCCGACACTTAGAAAAATCTCTTTGTTGTTTTAGAACGCTAGAGAGAGTTTTTCTGTGACGCGCATCTTGGTGAATTATTTTGGGAATACTTCGCAAACAGTGAGTTTCACTTTCCCTTTTTTTAAACTTGTTAAACGCTTTTCACTTGGGGGAGATAACATACTCCGAAAACGCATTTAAGATTTTGTTAATATAGATTATATATCACTTGTAAAGACTAAGTGGCAAACGCGTTAACTAAAGTCCTTCATTCACATCGAACCGGTTAATATTTGGATAATAGCGAGTCACTGTTGAGTAGTACTACTGGGTTTGACAAACCCCACCCAACGCTAAACTCGACTGGATGTCGAGTGGGTGTAATCTTGGCTAAACACATACCATGGTCTGGATGACCTGGTGGCAAGGCAAATGATAAACAGTCAGCTTCGGTGTCGAACACTTAGTGATACATGTTTTATAGGCTAGCTACCTATAGATATATAATTGACATAACACTATCTGGTAACGCAAAACGCTGTAACGCAAAACGCTGTAACGCAAAACGCTGAACGCAAACGCTAACGCTTTATTTTATATAAACAGTGAACTCACCAACCTTGTGTTGACACTTTTAGTATGTTATTCTCAGGTATCCGAGGCGGGCGCGCGGTTTAGGTTCATGCATTGCTTGAAACACTTTTAATTATGCAAACTTATTTTAGACTGTTATCATTGGTTTTTAAGTCGTCCTGCGTGACGCAACATTGGTTTCTATGGTTTTACGCTTCCGCACTTATTTTCATTTAAACGTTTTTATGGTTTGATTATAACTAATGATTCTGATCCTGTTAGTTCACACCCTCTGACGGTAAAACTCCGTTAGTGTATTTTGAGGGTGTGACAGATTGGTATCAGAGCCATTGGTTATAGCGAACTAGAAGCTGCATGCATACTAGACTATAACCGCGACGACCCATTAGTTATAATGATACGCACTGCATAGATTTGTGTAGTCTTTGTTATCTTATCTCTTTACCTCTTTCACTCATACGCGCGCGCATACACGGCTTACCTGTAGGAATGTCGACGCCGCCATCCTCATCATCATCTGATCCGATGACTCATGCTCACGGGAAGGAACCGCAGTTAACTACCGCATCGCCACCCCGTGTAGTCCCGGAACTTGAAGCTCCGGCACCGAAGAGGTACCGCTTATCCGGAGGCATGTACAAAAACGAAGTTAGCTGGGATTGGTACCCTAATACGATCAGACGTATGGTCTATCGCGAACAAGTTCCCCCGTTACCTCACACGAACCCCCCTGCTTATCCCAACACCCTACCACCCATAACCGAACCTGTAGAGCGAGTTCTCGCAGCTGTTGTTTCATGTTTGGAGCGTGATGTGGGTTACATGCGCTATACGAGAGCGAACGTTTCCGGACTGTTAAAAGACGGAACCGAGACTAAGGAGGAAATTGCCCGCATGGCAGCGGCAATGAAGGAAATGCAAGAGGCTAGTGATCAACAGATGAAGATAATGAGAAAGATGCAAGCCGAGATGATAGACTTGCAAGAGCAACTCCAAGTAGCAAGGACCCGACCTAGATAGCTCCAGAGCGTTGCGATGTCTTATAAATGCAACTTGCTCAGAACGCAGCCGAAGCTGAGGCAGAGCCTGAGGCCGAGCCTGAGGCAGATCCCGAAGAGGAGCCTGAGGAGGATCCCGAGGAAGATCCCGAGGAGGAACCCGAAGAAAAACCGGAGGAAGAACCGGCTGAGGAGGAGGCACACTCAGAGGTGTCCTCAGATGATGACATCTAGTGATGATGACACCTAGATGGAGGGGTTGTCTCCATCCGAACTATTATTTTCTATGATTTTAAGGATTGATTGGAAATACTTTGTAGCGAATACAATGGGTTTAATCATGAATTATTAATTAGATTAATATATGGTTGTGATGTGATGTTATTTCTTAATTCTTTCTTACCTATCTTTTTATTACATGTATGGTGTGTTGTATATGAAAGAAAAATTCATGTTTAACATTTTATACTGTGATTCTAGGAAATGGCTGGAAGAAACGCTGGACACGGACGTGGTAACATCAACTTGACTGCGGCTGAACTCCAAACTCTGCTGAACGACCATGCGGCGGCCGCTTTAGCCGCACATGTTCAGAACCAAGCCGGAGGTCCAAGTGGAACGTGTACCTTCAAGAATTACCTTGACTGCAAGCCCAGTACGTTTAAGGGGACTGAGGGAGCTATAGGCTTCCTGCGTTGGGCTGAGAAGGCCGAGTCGGCATTTGAGATGTGTAATTGTCCCCCTGCCAGTAGGGTCAAGTTTGCTGCTGGAACACTTGAGGATTCTGCCCTCACTTGGTGGAATTCGAACGTGCAGATCCTTGGATTGGAACTGGCTAACGCTATGAACTGGGAGGAGTTCAAGAACATGATGAGAGAAGAGTACTGTCCGAGAGAAGAGATTGCAAAGTTAGAGTCAGAATTTTGGTCATTGAAGATGGTGGGCTCAGAAATCGAAGCCTACACTACCCGTTCTCATGAGTTAGCGGTGATGTGTCCGCGGATGGTAGATCCGCCGAGTAAGAGGATTGAAATGTATATCGATGGGTTAGCACCGCAAATTCAGGGCGTGGTGACGTCTTCCAGACCAGCCACGATTCAACAAGCGATCCGTTTAGCTCACAAACTGACGGATCAAGCAGTGACCCAAGGTGCGCTACCACCTAGGGGTTCAATCATCAAAGCCCGTGACAACCCAAGTACTGACAACAACAGCAACAGCAACCCGAGCAGCGGAAAAAGAAAGTTTGACAACACTAGATCCTCATCCTCGAATCCCCCACAGCAACAACACTACCGTAAGCCCGAATTCACTCGGAGCTTTAACAATCAGAGTCACAACAACAATAACAACGGTAGCGGGCAGGGTTCGAGCGGATATGCTGGGAAATATCCGAAGTGCAATAGGTGCAACTATGATCATGTTGGCCCGTGTGACCGTGTCAAGTGTCAGAGATGCGGAAAGATGGGTCACCAGGCGAAGGAATGTAGAGGAGACTTGCGGCAAATGGTGCTCCTAAACCACCTATGACGACGAAGGGATGTTTCGAATGTGGGCAGGAAGGTCATTTCAGAAAAAATTGTCCCAAGCTGAAACAGAACGACAACAATGGAGGTAATGGAAGTGGCAGTAATGGTGGAAGCAATGGCAAAGGAAGAGCTTTTGTAATTGGGTCGGGTCAAGCCCGCAATGATCCGTACGTGGTGACTGGTAAGTTCCCTGTGAACGATTGTTTTGCTTCTGTATTGTTTGACACTGGAGCTGATAGGAGTTTTGTGTCGAAAGCCTTTAGCCAACTCTTAGACTTAACTCCAACTCCGTTAGATGCTAAGTTTCCTGTTGAATTAGCTGACGGTAAGACTATAGTAACGACTCATGTACTTGCGGGATGTAAGTTAAAACTGTCAGGTCATGTTTTCGATATTGACCTTATTCCTTTTACGCTTAGTAGTTTCGATGTCATTGTCGGCATGGACTGGTTATCCGAGAACCGAGCGGAGATTATATGTCACGACAAGATAGTCCACATTACTACCCCTTCCGGCGAGATCATTTCGATCCGAGGTGAGAGAAGCGGCATGACCACCAGCGTCATTACCCTCATGAAGGCGCAGAAGTACCTTCGAAAGGGTCATCCGGCAATTTTGGCGCAGATTGTTGAGAAACCCGCGGAGGAGAAGCGAATTGAAGATATACCAGTTGTGCGAGATTTTCCGGAAGTTTTCCCGGAGGATTTGCCCGGACTCCCTCCTGTACGACAAGTTGAATTCCAAATCGAGTTGACCCCCGGTGCAGCACCCATAGCACGAGCCCCGTATCGGCTCGCACCGGCGGAGCTTCAGGAGTTGTCCACTCAGTTGCAAGATTTGTTGGATAAGGGTTTTATCCGACCTAGCTCATCACCATGGGGAGCCCCTGTCTTGTTTGTCCGAAAGAAGGACGGGACTTTCCGCATGTGTATCGACTACCGGGAGTTGAACAAGGTGACGGTCAAGAACCGTTATCCTTTACCCCGAATTGATGATTTGTTTGACCAGCTTCAAGGATCGAGTTACTACTCGAAGATCGATCGGCGATCTGGTTACCACCAACTAAGAGTGCGCGAAGAAGATATTTCAAAGACGGCTTTCAGAACACGGTATGGTCACTACGAGTTTTCGGTTATGCCTTTTGGCCTAACCAACGCACCAGCCGTATTTGTGGATCTCATGAATCGAGTATGCAAGGCGTACCTCGACAAGTTTGTGATTGTTTTCATTGATGATATTCTCGTCTACTCCAAGAACAAAACTGACCATGAAGAACACTTAAGGGTAATTATGGAGTTATTGAAGAAGGAACAACTGTATGCTAAACTCTCGAAATGTGAGTTTTGGCTTCGCGAGGTTCACTTTTTAGGACATGTGATCAACGAGAATGGTATCCATGTCGATCCCGGTAAGGTAGAGGCCATCAAAAACTGGGAAGCACCTAAGACTCCGACTGAGGTGCGGCAATTCCTAGGACTGGCCGGCTACTACCGACGTTTCATCGAGGGATTTTCAAAGATTGCTCAACCCCTCACCACTTTGACTCACAAAGGCACTAAGTACAATTGGGGTGACGCGCAAGAATCCGCTTTTCAACTGTTGAAAACCAAACTCTATAGCGCCCCTATTCTAGCCCTCCCCGAGGGAACGGAAAATTTCGAGGTACACTGTGACGCATCGATACAAGGTCTCGGTTGTGTGCTGATGCAACTCGAGATGGTTATAGCTTATGCCTCTCGACAACTACGGGTTCACGAGAAGAACTACACGACCCATGATTTGGAACTCGGAGCTGTGGTGTTTGCCCTTAAGATATGGAGGCATTACTTGTACGGTACCAAGTTTACCATTTACACCGACCACAAGAGTCTCCAACATATCTACGATCAGAAGGAGCTGAACATGCGACAGCGTCGTTGGGTCGAGCTGCTCAAGGATTATGATTGTGCCATCAAGTATCACCCTGGCAAGGCCAATGTAGTGGCCGATGCCCTCAGCAGAAAAGAAACAGATAAACCCAGACGAGTGCGAGCATTGCAACTCACGATTCGTGCAAACCTACCCGACCAGATTCGCGATGCCCAACTCGAAGCTTTGAAAGATGATAATCTTCCATCGGAACTCATGCGGGGCATGAACAAGCAACTTGAAACCAGATCGGACGGGGTCCGATATTTTGAGAACCGGATTTGGGTTCCACGGTTCGGAGAGTTGAGAACTCTGGTGATGGACGAAGCCCACAAGTCCCGATATTCTATCCACCTGGCTCAGGTAAAATGTACCATGACTTAAAGGCACTTTACTGGTGGCCGAACATGAATGCCGACATTGCCACCTACGTGAGCAAATGCTTGACTTGTGCCAGAGTCAAAATAGAATACCAGAAACCATCTGGTCTACTGCAACAACCGGAACTCCCAATGTGGAAATGGGAACACATCTCAATGGATTTTATCACGGGTTTACCTAAGACACCGACGGGATGCGATACCATCTGGGTGATCGTTGACCGGTTGACTAAGTCTGCACACTTCTTAGCGATTAAGGAATCGGACAAAATGGAAAGACTGACTCGTATTTACATGAAGGAAGTAGTGTCTAGACACGGAGTACCTGTCTCAATCATTTCCGATCGAGATTCTCGTTTCACTTCGCACTTTTGGAAGTCGCTGCAAAGCGCACTAGGCACCCGTCTTGATATGAGCACAGCATACCATCCTCAGACGGATGGGCAAAGTGAACGAACTATTCAGACCCTGGAAGATATGTTACGTGCATGCGTGTTGGATTTCGGAAAAAGTTGGGAACCTCACTTACCTTTGGTGGAGTTTTCGTATAATAACAGCTACCACGCAAGTATTAAGGCAGCGCCGTTTGAAGCGCTGTACGGACGGAAGTGTCGATCACCACTCTGCTGGGCAGAGGTGGGTGACAGCCAAATCACTGGTCCAGAACTGGTACTCGAAACTGTTGGAATTACGTATGCCCGAGACACATATTTATATTAATGTGGCTAACTGTGTTTGATCCAAGTCGGGTCATACCCAATAACAAGCTAGACAACACCAAATGTATTCTTTTAGTGATTTGATCATTTAAACAAATACCGAACACTACGCGTTTAGAAAATTGGTTTTCTAAACAAACACACTTGAGGATTTAAATAAATTATTTGGATAATTTGTTTATATAAATTAATTATTTAATTGGTTAAATAATTATATATATATGTATGTACATTTTATATAAGTGAGTTTTATAAAATGAATGGAGATGGAGATGTTTTAAATGTTAAAACAAAATAATAAAAAAAAAAAAAAAAAAAAAAAAAAAAGAAAGGGAAATAACAAAAAACGGCCACCCCATGTGGGTGGGTTTTTGGTCCAATCAATATGCCTTCCTTCCTTTTGGGTCCATGTGATCTCTTTATTATTACCTCCATCCAAGACATGCAAAAGTATCCATCAATTTTGAATTTCAAGTGCAAAGAAAACTCTCTCTACCTCTCTCTCATATCCACGGCTCAAGTGGGCAGGAAAAAGGAGTTTGTGTGAGCTTCTTTTGGTGTTTAAAATCCTAGCAACAAGTTGGTGTTGTTGAAAAAAAGCTTGGGGTATCAAAAGCTTGAGGGTTTCTACTTGCAACCTTGCCATTTGAAGACATCATCATCTTCATCCACCTACATCTTCTTCTAAAGGTAAAAAGAGGTACATTTACATTATGTGAGCATTTTTGTTCTTGTAATATTGATCCTTGGCTTTGGGTTTTAGTTTTACATAATGGTATGTTCAATAACAAGTCTTAAAATATAAGCTTCCGTTGCGTTTTTCTAGTTAAATGTGGTTAACTTGACTTTGATAAACTTGTATAAAACCCAACAATGGCATCAAGAGCCGGTTACAAGGACTTATGCTCCTTGCATGTTCATAGATTTCGGGTTTTTCATGGGTGAAAAGGGGTCCGAAATTTTGGTGGATTTTACCCCATGGTTTTGTAAGATCTTGACATGCATGCAAAGATCTTAGGAAACCATTATTAACATTTGGATGTTGAAAATAAAAAATATATATATAAAAAAAATTTTTTGGGCCGTAGCCTCTTGGGGGGGGGGGGGGCCGATTTTTTTTTGGGGTTTTGGGCATTGGTTGCTTAGGTTGCATGCTTAGAACATTTGGTATGTTTGGATGTGTCATAACCGAAACCTAGACCTTGGATGTGTTGATTGTTGTTTGTGTATGTTGATTATGTTTATTATTCAATATGGTTGTAATAATTCATAATCTTAGGCTTGTGTAATTTATTTATTCATAAGTTGGTTTGTAATAAATAGATTAGTTGCATTTTCTTTTTTTTAGAAAAATATGTATTAGGATACATTTTGTAAAAATTGAAGATGCAAGAATTGGTGGATTTGGGCCTTGGACCGAAATTTTGGGCTTGTTGGGCCTCACCGGCCCATCGTGGGATTCAAGCCCATTAGGCCCATAAATTTCACTCTTGGGCCCAAGAAGACTTTTGGGAGTTTGGAGCCCATTAACAAGCCCAACAAGAACACAACAACTTGGAGAGGATACTTGAAGCATTTGGATGCAAGATCAAGTGGGAGTCAACATTCCATCCTTGTGTCATGTTTTGTCCCTTAGGTGTGACTTATGACCTATACTTGTTTCGGCTAACAAGTATGGTCAAACTTAGCGGTTCTCGGTTATGACTATATTTTGCATGTGTTTGCTTGGTTGTTTGTTTTACTTATTGTAATGTGTGGTTGATAGATATTAGGATATCCAAACCGTCACATAGGAACGACAACAAGCATAAAACGGGTTCTAATATATATTTGGTAATATCGCGTCAATTAGTTTAATTAAATGGGTTTATTAAAACTAAGCGATTACTCACATATAATAAAATTGGTTTTATTATAACTAGAACCTTGAAAATTGGTTTTCAAAATCGCCATATTTCTAAATGCATGTTAGGATATGGCATAATGTTTTTCAAACTAGAATATTGGAAAACTTAAAAATCCCTTTTTCATAATTACCAAGGAAACAAGTCTAACACCATCCTTTTGTAAGACACTTAACGTATTAGGAAACTTTAAATGGGATAAAGGTCACCTAACCATTTTAGAGCAAACTAATATACTTAAGGTAATATTAACATATTTGTGGGATAAAGGTCACCTAACCACTTGTATGTTAATCTTACATGTTTATACAAGTAGGACGACTTGAATTGGAAACCATGTGATAAAGGTCACCTAAGCATGGGGTCCAATGGTGTCGATGGGATAAACATGCCAACACGAAATAAGGATTTCGAATGGTCCCATACCTCTAGAAGTTGCAAAGGGTTGCAATTGTCAAGGTTGACTACCTTGTTAAATCAAATAACGGGATAAAGGTCACCTAACCGAAATTTGATTTATCGTTGGATTCTAGAATTTAATTATTATTTTAAAATTTGGAATAAAAGGGTATTAATAATTAAATTGTTTATAATACTAAAATAAAACTTTGTTAAATTTTGTAGATGGCCGCTAACAATGCAAACACCTCTACCCATAACACCCGTAACCTATCCTTAAGAACCATCCTTGAAAAGGATCGTCTAAACCATAATAACTTTATGGATTGGTATCGCAACTTGAGAATAGTTCTCAAACAAGAAGAGATATCATATGTCTTAGACGATCCCATTCCCGATGAGCCTAACGTGGAAGATGAGGAGGCGTATAACGATTGGGTCAAGTACACCAAAGATTCGGTGCAAGCCTCTTGCCTCATGTTGGGGACTATGATTCCCGAAATCCAAAAGGATTTCGAGCATCATGGGGCATACGACATGATAACTCAATTGAAGGAAATGTTCCTTCAACAAGCTAGAGCGGAACGTTTCGAAACGGTTCGAGCGTTTCATGCATGTCGTATGGAGGAAACCCAAAGCGTCTCATCTTATGTCCTAAAAATGAAAAGCTACATTGAAAAGCTTCGTAGGTTGAATTGTCCCGTCTCTAATGAGTTGGCTACGGATTTGATTCTCAACTCTTTGACCAAAAGGTTTGAAACCTTTGTCATGAACTATAACATGAACGGGTGGGACAAAAGCATTGGTGAGCTTCACGCAATGCTAAGAACGGCCGAAGCGGGAATGGGTAAAAGGGTTTTACCCGTTCTAACAATCAATGAAGGCAAAAGGGGACATAACTCCAACCCCAAAGCAAGTGTTACTAAGGGCAAGGGCCACGTCCAAGGAAAGGGAAAGAGGAAAGCCATCACGCCCATCAAACCGAAGGAAAAGAAGCAAAAGGTTGCGGCGCAAGATCCATGCTTTGAGTGTGGAGAGATAGGTCATTGGAAAAGGAATTGTCCGACCTATCTCAATGCGTTAAAAGATAAGAGGGATGCGGGGCATACCTCAGGTATTATCTTTACTATACATATTGAACTAAATGTTATTTCTTCAAATACATGGGTACTTGATACCGGATGTGGAACTCACATTTGCAATTTGTTGCAGGGGTTCAAAAGAAGTAAACAACTCAACAAAGGGGACATTAGTCTCTTTATGGGCAATGGAGCAAGAGTTGAAGTCCAAGCCCAAGGAGACTACATATTAAAGCTTCCAAGTGGTTTGGAAGTAATTTTGAAGAATGTTTTGTATGCTCCTAAGTTAAGGAGAAACATTATTTCCGTGTCTCTTTTAAAACAATGTGGCTTTGATCTTAAGTTTATTGATTATGATATTCATGTTTTGATGAATGGCATATTTTATTTTAAAGCTATACCCATGAATGGTATATATGAAATAGATCAAAGTGGTATGTCACATAATAGTTCAATGTATAATGTCAACACCAAGAAACTCAAGAAGGACTTGGGTGATTCCTATCTTTGGCATTGTCGCCTTGGACATATAAGCAAGAATCGCATGCAAACTCTTCGCAAGAGTGGTATTCTAGAAACCAATGAGTTTGATTCATTTGATGTATGTGAATCTTGTTTACAAGGCAAAATGACAAAGCAACCCTTTAATAAAACTTTTGAAAGGTCAAAAGAATTATTGGGTATCATACATTCGGATGTATGTGGTCCTTTTAGACCAATGACTAGGAATGGTGAAAGATACTTCATTACCTTTATTGACGATTATAGTCGATATGGTTATGTGTACTTAATGAAACACAAAGATGAAGCTTTTGAAATGTTCAAAGACTTCAAAACTGAAGTAGAAAGACAACTTAAGACAACAATCAAAGTACTTCGTAGTGATAGAGGAGGTGAATACCTAAGTGGTGTTTTTCAAGATCATCTTAAGAGTTGTGGAATTATTTCACAACTTACTCCACCTGGAACACCACAACATAATGGTGTGTCTGAAAGGAGAAATCGTACCCTATTAGATATGGTTCGATCGATGATGGCTAGAAGCACTTTACCTCTATCATTTTGGGGCTATGCTTTACTTTCCGCTATTCGCATATTGAATATGGCTCCAACCAAGAAAGTGGAGAAGACACCTTTTGAAGTATGGCATGGAAAGGCTCCATCGCTATCATTCTTAAAAGTTTGGGGTTGTGAAGCTTATGTAAAGCAATACACCCCAAACAAATTAGAAGTCCGATCCACTAAGTGTATCTTTATAGGTTATCCTAAAGATGATTTAGGATATTACTTTTACGATCCTAGTGAGCAAAATGTTATTATTGCTCGAAAGGGTAAGTTCTTGGAAACTAAGTTCCTTGAGGAAGGAACTAATAGTAGAACAGTGAAATTTGATGAGGATCAAGAATCACAAGATGATACACAATTGGTTGATACTAGCACTCAACAAGAGGTTGTTGAAAGTGATCAAGTGGTTGATCAAAACACACAAAACGTTCGCAGATCTGGTAGAATTAGCAATCCACCTGAAAAATATGGATTTTTTGTAGAAGGTTGCTACGTGGTAGATTCGGATGAACCGACCACATACCGTGATGCAATGTCCAAGAATGATTGTGACAAATGGCTTGAAGCCATGAACGTTGAGATGCAATCCATGTATGACAACCAAGTTTGGGAATTGGTTGAACCACCACTCAACTCCAAAGCTGTTGGAAGCAAGTGGGTTTTCAAAAGGAAAACTGATATGCATGGAAACTTGGATACTTATAAAGCAAGACTTGTAGCTAAGGGTTTCACTCAAACTCAAGGGGTTGATTATGATGAAACTTTTTCGCCTGTGGCAATGCTTAAGTCTATTAGGATATTATTTGCCATAGCTGCACATTATGATTATGAAATTTGGCAAATGGATGTCAAGACCGCTTTCCTAAATGGATATCTTGAGGAAGATGTCTATATGGTTCAGCCTGAAGGTTTTGTCGATCCAAAACATCCTAATAAAGTATGCAAGTTAAAGAAATCAATCTATGGATTGAAACAAGCATCTAGAACTTGGAATCATCGTTTTGATGAAGAAATCAAAAGTTTTGGATTCATCAAGAACGCTGATGAGGCTTGTGTGTATAAGAAAGCTAGTGGGAGTATAATTACCTTCTTAGTATTGTATGTCGATGACATTCTACTATTTGGAAATGACATTCCAACCATGGAAAGCGTTAAGGCTTGGCTTGGAAGTAGATTTTCCATCAAGGATCTTGGTGAAGCTGCCTATATTTTGGGAATAAAGATCTATAGGGATAGGTCAAGGCGCTTGATAGGTTTGAACCAAAGTACATACATTGATAAAATCTTGAAAAGGTTCAAGATGGAAAACTCAAAGAAAGGTTTTGTACCTATTCAAAGAGGGACCATATTGAGTTCAGCTCAATGTCCAAGCTCAAAGGGTGAGCAAGACATGATGAAACAAATCCCATATGCTTCTGCTATAGGATCCATCATGTATGCGATGATATGTACTAGACCGGATGTGTCATGCGCTTTGAGCATGACAAGCAGATACCAACAGAATCCAGGAGACAGTCATTGGATGGCTGTTAAGAGCATATTGAAATACCTTAGGAGAACTAAGGATATGTTTCTGATATATGGATCTGGTGAGGAGGAACTCGCTATAAAAGGTTACACGGATGCGAGCTTCCAAACTGATCGAGATGATTCTCGATCACAATCTGGGTATGTGTTCACTCTTAATGGAGGAGCTGTCTCTTGGAAGAGCTCAAAACAGGAAGTGGTAGCATTATCCACTACAGAATCAGAATACATCGCCGCTTCATTGGCAGCTCAAGAAGCTGCATGGTTGAAGAAATTCATTACCGATCTAGGGGTGGTCTCTTCCATTCAAGACCCCCTAGAAATCTTTTGTGACAACGAGGGTGCGATTGCACAAATCAAGGAACCTCGTTCGCACCAAAAGACAAGGCACATAGAGCGGAGATTCAACTACATAAGGGATGAAGTTGAAAAGGGAAAGATATGTATTCGCAAAGTTGGAACTGATCAAAATCTTGCGGATCCATTCACGAAGCTCCTAGAAAGACCTAAACATGAGCGTCATGCGAGTGGCTTAGGACTTCGATATTCTAGTAATTGGATTTGATCTATTTTGTATTAAAGTTTAAAAGACTTTTGTAATTTAACTCTTTTATATGATTATGGAATCTTGAGTTAAATTCTAATTTTGCATGTTTAATCCATGAATAAGTTATCTTATTCTAAAAGTCCGTAGTCGATCACATTTGTGGGAACAAATATGAAGCAAGACTATTATGAACTAGGTTTGGTGGATATTCATAAGAAATGAATATGGAGCATAGGTTTGCTGCCAAAGTTCATAGATATTTGTGGGATACAAATATTGGACTGACCCGCTCTCAATATTACTACATGGAGTCGATTGACTTGATCATTAGTAATCTTGAGTAAAGGAGAATTTCATATTATCCTTAGACCTGAGATGTATATTGGGTCTTGATTTTCACCGAGTATTACACTTTGACTCTCCCCTTCGCTATTCGTAAAAGATGGTACATAAGGATGAGCTCGGGTGGAGTATAAAGTGATAGTGAGAGGCGTATACAGTCAAGACGGAATTTGTTCCTCTTATGTGTTGAGAGTTTAGATGTCTAAGGCCTGATAAAGTTGAATTGTAAAGAGAATGATCACCTATGTCTCTTAGATCCAACATGACATCTAGTAACAAAGGGATATAATGATAGATTCACCTAAAACATATCAAGTAAGGGACTTGAAGGGATGATGTTATTGAATGGCACTTCGTCAAACACATTAGGGGTGGTGAACTGTTGTTAGGCGGTATTCACCACTTGCATTAATTTTCTATGTATCTCGTGCAAGTGGGAGATTGTTGGAATTACGTATGCCCGAGACACATATTTATATTAATGTGGCTAACTGTGTTTGATCCAAGTCGGGTCATACCCAATAACAAGCTAGACAACACCAAATGTATTCTTTTAGTGATTTGATCATTTAAACAAATACCGAACACTACGCGTTTAGAAAATTGGTTTTCTAAACAAACACACTTGAGGATTTAAATAAATTATTTGGATAATTTGTTTATATAAATTAATTATTTAATTGGTTAAATAATTATATATATATGTATGTACATTTTATATAAGTGAGTTTTATAAAATGAATGGAGATGGAGATGTTTTAAATGTTAAAACAAAATAATAAAAAAAAAAAAAAAAAAAAAAAAAAAAGAAAGGGAAATAACAAAAAACGGCCACCCCATGTGGGTGGGTTTTTTGGTCCAATCAATATGCCTTCCTTCCTTTTGGGTCCATGTGATCTCTTTATTATTACCTCCATCCAAGACATGCAAAAGTATCCATCAATTTTGAATTTCAAGTGCAAAGAAAACTCTCTCTACCTCTCTCTCATATCCACGGCTCAAGTGGGCAGGAAAAAGGAGTTTGTGTGAGCTTCTTTTGGTGTTTAAAATCCTAGCAACAAGTTGGTGTTGTTGAAAAAAAGCTTGGGGTATCAAAAGCTTGAGGGTTTCTACTTGCAACCTTGCCATTTGAAGACATCATCATCTTCATCCACCTACATCTTCTTCTAAAGGTAAAAAGAGGTACATTTACATTATGTGAGCATTTTTGTTCTTGTAATATTGATCCTTGGCTTTGGGTTTTAGTTTTACATAATGGTATGTTCAATAACAAGTCTTAAAATATAAGCTTCCGTTGCGTTTTTCTAGTTAAATGTGGTTAACTTGACTTTGATAAACTTGTATAAAACCCAACAGAAACTTCGGAAAAGATTGTACAAATCCGAAATCGCATGGCAGCAGCACGAGATCGCCAAAAGAGTTACGCCGACAAGCGCCGAAAGCCTCTCGAATTTCAAGTGAATGACCAAGTGTTACTTAAAGTCTCACCTTGGAAAGGTGTGGTTCGCTTTGGTAACGAAACAAACTCAACCCACGATATGTTGGTCCCTATCGAATAACTGAGCGCATTGGTCCGGTGGCGTACCGACTGGACCTACCAACGGAACTCAGTGGCGTACACAATGTATTCCACGTATCCAATTTGTAGAAATGCTTATCCGATGAAACCCAAGTAGTCCCTTTGGAGGAACTGCAAGTTGATGAACAGTTACGTTTCATTGAGGAACCAGTCGAGGTTTTGGATTGGGAAACCAAAACGCTCAAGCACAGCAAAATTCCAATCGTTAAGGTTCGTTGGAACTCGAGACGTGGACCGGAGTTCACATGGGAACGCGAGGACCAAATGATGAAAAAGTATCCTCACCTTTTTGAAGGGCTGACCAAACACAGAAAACCGCGAAACCCGGTAAACCGTCAAAAATCACCGGAGGTATGAATTAAATTTCAGGACGAAATTTCTTTCAACTAGGGGATGATATGACAAACTGAAAATTTTTCTTACTTTTTCAGACACTCATCACGACTTGACTCAAATTTTCGGGACGAAAATTCTTTAACATGGGAATGATGTGACAATCGTCAATTTCAGGTTAACTCCGTTAACTCAACTCCGTCAATTCAAACTTAAGATCACTAAAGCTATAACGCACACTTCATTACATTTAAACTAGGGTTTAAATGACGCTTAACACTTACTACATGTGTAGTCTTTCGGGAATTGCACCGAAACGCAAACGAGTTGACGCAAACGATTGGCGAATAAACGAAAAACGTCAAAACAGTAATTATGTGATAACTATGTGTTAGACTTATGTGTTGTGTGATAACATCGTTATAAACACTAACTCAAGATGTAAACAAGTTAGTTAAGCTAGATAAGTAATACTTAGAAGTTGAGGGGCCAAAGTGTAACATATTATTATTTATAATATGTTAACCCTAACCTCTACCCCATTCCCTACACAACCCCGATCGGAACCCCCCCTTGGCTCCTTGGCTGCCGTCGACATACACACACATACATACCATCAATTTCAACTTTTGATTGAAGATTAAGGTGCTAGGAAGGTATAATCGACTATCCTATGCATCCTTTATACTTAATCTTGACTTTTATTGGGTTAATTACAAACCCTAGATTCCGATTTTTATATGTTAGTGTGTTCATATGATTTTGTTTGATTTGATGATGTATTGATGATGATTTGATAACTAGAATTGATATTGTTACATGTTAATTGTTGTGTCTTTGATTTGAGTTCAAACAAAAACCCTAATCATGTATGTAACGTGTAATTGATGTGCATGGATAGTGATTGTGGAGTCTAGAGTGTTATATGAATGATTTGTGGTCCATAGATAGTTAAATTGTTGAGTTTGGATGCAAACAGTTTCTGGACAGATTGTGTTGTTGATGTTTGATTGACTGTAACGGGGTGTAAATGTGAGAATTGGTTGAGATTATTGATACTACAGTGAACTAGGTTGAGTCTAGTTTCTAAAGAATATAAATTTGCAATTTTTGAACGTGTAAAAGTTAACTTTTATGATTTTACAAAAACGTTGTGCAAAGCTAAGTTGTTAGACCTGCTGTTTGGTTGTTTTGTAAATGTTATATCTTATGAACTACGAGACCAATTGGGTTGATTTCACTTCTGGAAGTTGACTTATTGAGTTAGGAACCTAACCCAAGTGGTCTTGCATTTATTGGATTTTTCGTTTAACGGGAATTTCAAATAACATTCTGTTGCGCATGAATTTGACTGTTATGAGTTTACTGTAATGATTTGATAATTGTGAGAAACCTATGTGGAATAAAAATATAATAAAATATTTTCTGGAAACCTAAGACATATATGCTTTTGTGATGATTTTTGGTAAATTAATTGTGATGCTATGATCGGTGAGATGGTACAATCTTTCAAGTAGAATTTCTGTCTCGGTGAAACTAGCTGCTGAATTTTGTGAAAATGCATGAAACATAATACTTGCTATATAATTGTCATGATTTGACCAAATTTCCCTCGTGGGGAATAATGGCTAGTTAATTGTTATGTGTTGACCAAATTGCCCTTACGGGGAGTAATTGCTAGTGATGTACTTTATGAATACATGACACGTAAATAATTGCTTACACATGTAACGTATCACAAATACATTTGTTAAAGTCACACACGATTCACAAACGAAACATGAAACATGTTATGTGCATAGGTATTATGTGCCGGGTCTAGAGACTCGATAATATTCCGACACTTAGAAAAATCTCTTTGTTGTTTTAGAAAGCTAGAGAAAGTTTTTCTGTGACGCGCATCTTGGTGAATTATTTTGGGAATACTTCGCAAACAGTGAGTTTCATTTTCCCTTTTTTTAAACTTGTTAAACGCTTTTCACTTGGGGGAGATAACATACTCCGAAAACGCATTTAAGATTTTGTTAATATAGATTATATATCACTTGTAAAGACTAAGTGGCAAACGCGTTAACTAAAGTCCTTCATTCACATCGAACCGGTTAATATTTGGATAATAGCGAGTCACTGTTGAGTAGTACTACTGGGTTTGACAAACCCCACCCAACGCTAAACTCGACTCGATGTCGAGTGGGTGTAATCTTGGCTAAACACATACCATGGTCTGGATGACCTGGTCGTAAGGCAAATGATAAACAGTCAGCTTCGGTGTCGAACACTTAGTGATACTTGTTTTATAGGCTAGCTACCTATAGATATATAATTGACATAACACTATCTGGTAACGCAAAACGCTGTAACGCAAAACGCTGAACGCAAACGCTAAACGCTTTATTTTATATAAACTGTGAACTCACCAACCTTGTGTTGACACTTTTAGTATGTTATTCTCAGGTAGCTGAGGCGGGCGCGCAGTTTAGGATCATGCATTGCTTGAAACACTTTTAATTATGCAAACTTATTTTAAACTGTTATCATTGGGTTTTAAGTCGTCCTCCGTGACACAACATTGGTTTCTATGGTTTTACGCTTCCGCACTTATTTTCATTTAAACGTTTTTATGGTTTGATTATAACTAATGATTCCGATCCTGTTAGTTCACACCCTCTGACGGTAAAACTCCGTTAGTGGATTTTGAGGGTGTGACATCTTGGGATATGCATCTCCAAAGAAAAGAGTATTTAATTTTACATATGGCTGTGTTGAAGAATGGTACCATGTGGACTGTCAAAAGTACACAACTCCTCCTCAAGGGAAAGGTCCAGAATAGATGTTTGATTATGATAGTTTATTTAATTCGTTTACTCCTTTGACTGATCACATTAATGAAGATCTGGTTAGAGCTTACTTTGAAGAACATTTGAATATTCCAAGCTCTTCAAATACTAATGCAGATGAAGTTCAACCCGATGCTACAAATGAAGAATCTCAAGTTGTTCCTCCAGTTGTTATTGATAGTACTTCTACTTCTTCCGATGATGACCAAGCTGAGATTCAAGTTATTGATCTTGATAGTGATAATGCTTCATCTCCCGAGTTGGGTGAACATTACACTAATTTATTTGACAATGTTGTTGTTCCTGAAAATCCTATTCTTCGGATTCATGGATATCATCCACAGGACAATATCATTGGAGAACTTGATGTGGGCGTTCGTACACGTCATCAAGTTGCTTCGTCAAACGACAATAATGTTTTATGTGCTTACTCTAATTTACACTCTTCGGGAATTGTGAATGTTGCTAAATTCAATTGCTTTCTATCTCAAGTTGAGCCAAAGACGGCTCGTAAGGCACTTGAAGATCCTTCTTGGGTAGAAGCTATGCAAGAGGAATTACAGCAATTTGCACGATTGGGTGTTTGGAATTTAATAGACAAACCTGCTAGAGTCAAGAAAGCTATTCCGGCTAAGTAGGTATTTAAATGTAAAAAGGACGATCGAGGGGTGATTGTTAGAAACAAAGCACGTCTAGTGGTGCAAGGTTTTCATCAGCAAGAGGGTATTGATTATACTGAGGTATATGCTCCAGTTGCAAGATTAGAGTCGATTCGAATCTTCCTGGCTTATGCTGCTTACAAGAATATCAAGGTTTATCAAATGGATGTCAAAAGTGCTTTTCTCAATGGTGAACTACATGAGAAAGTGTTTGTTCAACAACCACCTGGTTTTGAAGATCCTGATTATCCTGACCGTGTTTACCGTTTAAACAAGGCCTTGTATGGTCTACATCAAGCCCCGAGAGCTTGGTATGGAACGCTTGCCGACCATCTGACTGATAATAGCTTCAAACGAGGAACTGTTGACTGCACTTTATTTCATAAAACTGTTGGTGACGATCTTCTTCTAGTCCAGATTTATGTTGATGATATTATATTTGGGTCTACAAACGACACTTTATGTAAGGAGTTCGAGAAGTCCATGCAAACAAAGTTCGAAATGAGCTCGATGGGAGAGATGAATTTCTTTTTAGGGCTGCAGGTTCATCAATCTGATAAGGGAATATTTATTCATCAGACTAAGTATGTGAACGACGTCTTGAGCCGATTCAAGATAACTGCCGGAAAAATCCCTTCAACTCCTCTTCCAGTGGGTCACAATTTATCACCGGATGAATTGGAGGATACCGTTGATCCGACCCTTTATCGTGCTATGATTGGTTCTCTAATGTATTTAACTGCTTCTCAACCCGACATAATGTTTGGTGTTTGTGTGTGTGCTAGGTACCAAGCTAGTCCCCGAGTGACTCACCTGACTGCGGTCAAGCGTATTTTGCAATATCTAAGGGGAAATCCTGACATTGGGTTATGGTACCCCAAAGATAATTCTTTCGATTTTACCACCTACTCAGACTCAGATTATGGAGGATGCAAGATCAACTTCAAATCAACGACTGCAGGATGTCAATTCTTAGGAAACCGGCTTGTTTCCTGGCAGTGTAAGAAGCAGACAACGGTCTCTACTTCAACCGCCGAAGCTGAATATGTTGCAGCCTCGAGTTGTTGTTCCCAGGTTCTGTGGATACAACAACATCTTCGCGACTACGGTTTGAAGTTTCTTACTACTCCCATCTTGATTGATAATTCTGCTGCTATCAGTATCACCAAGAATCCCGTACAACATTCTAAAACGAAACATATCGAGATTCGATATCATTTTATACAGGATTGTTATGAAAAGAAACTAATTGATCTTGAGAAAGTACACACTGATTTTCAAAAGCCGATCTATTTACCAAAGCGTTTGATAAAACACGTTTTACTTTTTTGCTTGGTTTAAATGGATTGAAGACCCTTGCTGAGATCCTACAATTAGGATAATTATCTTTTAATTGCTTTATAGATTTAGTCTTATTTGTTTTTATGTTTTAGATTTTAGGGGGTGAAAAGTATTGAAAATACAAAAAGAATGTGCTTTCGTTTGTATAGATAAAATCCAAAAATATTAAAAATTTTCAAAATTCAAAAACATATTGTGATTTCTGTTCTTAAATTGTCTTTTCCTTTAAAATTCTGAAAAACCAAAAAGAATGTGATTTATGTTTTTGTACAGAAAAATCCAAAAATCCAAAAAGTTTATTTCGTTTGTAAGAAATTTGAAAAATTTTTGTACAGAGAAAAACCAAAAAGATTTTTAGATTATTTTCTCGCTGAAAATTATGTCGGTTATTTAAGTTTGTAAAGCATGCTTGAATGTCTTGGTCCTATGATTCACTTGTGAACTGAAGGTTAGCCATTTATTTATTAACTTAAGTTAACTGGGGCGATTAAATTTATCTTTATTTTGTTTTTTATGCTCCTCAAAATATTGAGTTTTTGAAGCAAAAAGAGAAAATGATAGTACATTGATTATTTTGACCCCAAGTTCAGCAAAAAGTAAGCCTAAAAGACTGTGTGCTTAATTGCATTGGTGCATTGGTAGGTCTTAAAACAACCCAGTAGAGTAAAGTATGTGATATAAACAAAAATAAACGCCAAATTGAAAGGGGTGTTAGTCTCTAGCAAAAGTCTTGGTGAGGATGGCAGAAATGTAATAACCAGTCATACTCAAGCCTTATATTTGTTGATCACCCAAAAATCAAATAAAGAAAATAACAAGCGTTAAGATTCTGGACACTGTGAGTCTCTATGCGGCTTAACCATCTGGGTATTCATATGCATGAATATTTCACTCGCTTTCTAGAGCAAACCCAAAGTCATTAAACTTGATCACCGCTGTACCTCGTACAATTTACATTACTGACTTGGTCAAAATCCGCTGTTAGTCATACAATTGTTCCTCCCTTGCGTGCGTCTTAATACCATTAAGAAACGGACCCCAGGGGATACAATGTATGTAAGCCGACAGATGGACTCGTGCATACTCACTCACAGTAAAGGAAACTTGATGCATTGCTCAAAATTTCTACAATTGGTATCAAAATTTTGATCAACAATATAATGGTTTAAGTCAAGTTGGGGTGTTTTGGCAAAAATCAAATTAAGCTTGAATCGAGATTAGAGGCTGATAGTTTCTGATATTCTGTGCTCTAATTGAACTATTTAATCATATCACAAAAATACTTGAATGTGTGTTATTAGATTTATGTGGACAACAATACCAATGACCGACTTATCGCCAGTCATAATATCGCTGAAATATAAAACTGTGATGAAAGGGCATCTTAGTCAATATGATTCTCTACTCGAACTCAACAAAAAATTACAAAAATATGTACTGCTTTTGGTAAAATCGTTGAAAAAATGCAAAAAGATTGTCTATTTTTAATTGTTCGGATATTCTTTCTGTAAATACATTCTATAATTTTTAAATTTTTACAAAATACCAAAAATATTTTTGTTTTCTTTATACAAAATATTTAAATAATTTTTAAGTTAAGTTTCGGATCTGAAACAATTTTAACGTATTAGGTTGTCGTGATATAAGGGTTTCTCGATAACTTAACTTATTGATTTATTTCATTAATTTATTCATTTATTTATTTAATTTAAAAAAAATAAAAAATAAATAAATAAAAGGGGTTTAATTCGCTAAAATCCATTCGTTATTTATGGATAACGAACTAGTTGATTCCTTAGCGAACTAGCATCTGGTTTGCTAACCTAATTCGCTTCCGCACTCTGTAACGAATCATCCCTTCGTTATACATATTTAACGAATCATGACACGAATTGTGTCTTGATTCGCTATCTTTAATTTAACGAATCACATTCTGATTCGCTAATCACATTCTGATTCGCTAAAATAAGGTAACGAATCGAGTTAGCGAATGGGCTCATTCGCTAACCTTAAGACAAGATAACGAATAAGCATTTCACTGTTCGTCTTCTTTCTTCATTCTTCAGAAACTATTCAAATTCTCTGATATTTTCGATCTTTGTATTTGAACATTTCAAAGATTAATTTGAGTTTCTAAGGTATACATGTCTATGGCGATATCATTTTCGTCAACAATGACATTGATTTGATTGTTTAATTATGTAATTTTAGAAGTTTAAGGGTTTTGAACTTCTGAAACCGTTTTGTGTATAATTTATGTCTTTAATTGTCTGATTTTGATACAATGTTGATCGGAATCCCTTTCGGATGCCCTTGGTGGACTCTAATCATCTTTTGATTATTGTTTGTTGGGTTAATTATGATTATGTGTTCTTGATGGTTACTGTTGGTTCGTTGATCCTTAGGACACTTAGATAATGAGTCTCAATCTCATTCACCTACACTCACTAATGTGTTTCCGAGCTCAACGAGCTGATTATCTTGTTGATTCAACGACAGTTATGGTCTAATTGAATCTGGGTTTCGATGTTGACTATTTGTGTTCTTGATAATTTTGATTTTGACTTAGTGGAGTCAAAGATAAAGTCATACTTTTGACCATTCGTTAGTCTTAGCGAATTGGAACTGGTTCGTGTCCAATTCGTTAAGATTTCATACGAATTAGCTTAGCGAATAAGATGTCACACGAATCAGAATTTGATTTGCTTAAAATATAACGAACTAGAGTTTAGTTCGTTAACTTAATTAGTGATTCGCTAAGGCTAGTTCGTTAAGTAATTTAGTTGATAGCGAATCGCCTGATTTGTTATCTTTGTATAACGAATCAGTGTGATTGTTTAACGAATGACATTAAAAAAAAACTAATAATATATATATATATATATATATATATATATATATATATATATATATATATATATATTATTAATTTTATAACTTAATTAACTAAATTGAATATTCAATTAATTTAATTAAAGGTTTTAAATCGTCGAATATGCGTACCTAGAGTAAATACATTTATCTTTTGAATATATACGGTGATCTCTATTCTCATATACGTGTTATTTATACAGTAAATCATGGCTGAACAAGAACAACCACAGGAACATCCACAAGTACAACCACCACAACAAGCTGAAATGGTCTTATTACCGTTCGATAAGAAGCACAACATCTATGCTTATATCGATCATGATGTGGCTGATTTAAGGACGTTCGGAGCGATGTTGAATTTCATACTGTGACAATCGTCAATTTCAGGTTAACCCCGTTAACTCAACTCCGTCAATTCAAACTTTAAGATCGTTGAATCTATAACGCACACTTCATTACATTTAAACTAGGGTTTAAATGACGCTTAACACTTACTACATGTGTAGTCTTTCGGGATTTGCACCGAAACGCAAACGAGTTGACGCAAACGATTGATAAACAAACGACAAACGTCAAAACAATAATTATGTGTTAATTATGTGTTAGATATATGTGTGTTACTTGATTGTTATGTGGAATGTTAAACAAGAAACAAGAACCAACTATTTAGGCTAGAGATGTAACATTTGGAAGTTTAGGGACTAGAGTGTAACTTGTATATCTATAAATATATCATTATCACAAACCCTAACTCCTCTCCTTCCCCTCACACAAACCGACGGCAGCTAGACCCCCCCCCCCTCCGTGCGATCGGCTCACAAACACACACCAAACACTTGGTTTTAATCTTGGGTTTTCACAATGGAAGCATCCTACACCCGTTTCTAATCATCTCCTACCTTCCTCTTGCTTGTATTGGTGTTTTGAAGGTATAACTTGCAAACCCTAGGTCCGACTTTTTCCTATGCATGGTGTTCATATGATCCTTGTTTATTTGATGGTGTATTAGTGATGATTTGATAACTAGTTTTGATAGTATTGGATGTTAATTGTTGTGTCCTTGATTGTGAGTGCAAATAAAACCCTAATCTTGTATGTATGGTGTAATGGAGATGCATGGATAGTAGTATTAGTGTCTAGCATGTTATATGATCTATTTGTGATCCATGGCTAGTGAAATTGTTAAGTTTTGATGTGAACAGAATCTGGACAGAATGTGTATACGATGTTTAAATGACTGTAACGAAGTGTAAACGTGAAAATTGGTTGAGATTGTGGTTACTGAAGTAAACTAGGTTGAGTCTAGTTTTCATGAAGTATAAGTTTGTAATTTTTGGACAAGTATAAGTGTACTTTTATTATTTTACAAAAACGTGGTGCAAAGCTGAGCTGTTAGACCTGCTGTTAGGTTATGTTGTAAATGTTATATCTCATGAACTACGAGACCAATTGGGTTGGTTCCACTTCTGGAAGTTGACTCATTGAGTTAAGAACCAAACCCAAGTGGTCTTGCATTTATTGGATTTTTCGTTTAACGGGAATCGCAAATAACATTCTGTTGCGCATGAATCTGACTGATATGAGTTTGCTGTAATGTTTTGGTCATTATAAGAAAAATATGTGGAATAAAAATAAGATAAAATATGTTCTGGAAACCTAAGATATGTATGCTTCTGTGGTGATTTTTGGTGAATTAATTGAGACGTTATGATCGGTGAACTAGTGCAATCTTTCAAGTAAAAATTCTGTCATAATGAAACTAGCTGCTGAGTTGTGTAAAAATGCATGAAATATGATAGTTTTTATATAATTGTTGTGTTTTGACCAAAATACCCTTGCGGGGAATAGTTGTAAATTGATTGCCATGAATTGACCAAATTGCCCTTATGGGGAATAATGGTTAGTTAATCTTTGTTTGTTGACCAAAATGCCCTTACGGGGATAATTGCTAGTAAAGTATGTTGTTAGTACGTGACACGAAAGTAATTGCTCACTCATGTATCGTATCACAATTGTACTTGTTTAAGTCACACACAATTCACAAACGAAACACGAAATCTGTTACGTGCATAGGTATTATGTGCCGAGTCTAGAGACTCGTTAAACGTACCGATACTTAGAAAATCTCTTTGTTATTTAGAACGCTAGAGAGTTTCTACGACGCGCATCACTTGGTGATCTATATCGGGATATTCTTCGCAAACAGTGAGTTTCACTTACCCCGCTCTTTGAACTGTTTTCAAACGTTTTTCACTTGGGGGAGATAACATACTCCGATAAACGCATTTTCTGAGATAAACGCATATTTAAGATTTTGTTATAAATTATATATCACTTGTAAAGGCTAAGCGGCAAACGTAACATTTGAAGTCCCACACATCGGACCGGTTAATATTTGGAATAGCGAGTCACTGTTGAGTAGTACTACTGGGTTTGACAAACCCCACCCGACGCTAAGCTCAACTGGAGATTGAGTGGGTGTAATTTTGGCTAACACTTACCATGGTCTGGATTGACCTGGTGACGGGCACTTGATAAACAGTCAGCTTCGGTCGCGAACCACTTAGCGATACTTGTTGTATAGATTAGCTACCTATCGATATATAATTTGACATAACACTATCTGGTAATGCAAAACACTTAAACGTCGTAACGAGGTTACGCAACACTTAAACGTCGTAACGAGGTTACGCAACACTTAAACGTCGTAACGTGGTTACGCAACACTTAAACGTCGTAACGGGGTTACGCAACACTGAAACGCCGTAACGAGGTTACGCAAAACGCTAAACGATTTATCTTATTTAACTTGTGAACTCACCAACCTTGTGTTGACACTTTTAGTATGTTATTCTCAGGTAGCCGAGGCGGGCGCGCGGTTTAGGAGCATGCATTAATTGAAAACATCTTTATTCTGCAAACTAAATTTTAACAGTTACATTTGGTTTTAAGTCGTCCTGCGTGACGCAACTTTTGAATTAAGGTTTTACGCTTCCGCACTTATTTACATTTAAACGTTTTTCTTTGGTTTGATTATAACTAATGATTCCGATCCTGCCAGTTCACACCCTCTGACGGTAAAACTCCGTTAGTGGATTTTGAGGGTGTGACAGATTGGTATCAGATCCATTGGTTATAGCGAACTAGAAGCTGCATGCATACTAGACTATAACCGCGACGACCCATTAGTTATAATGATACGCACTGCATAGGTTTGTGTAGTCTTGAAATCTTATTTCTTTACCTCTTTCACTCATACACGCGCATACACGGCTTACCTGTAGGAATGTCGACGCCACCCTCATCATCATCCGATTCGATGACGCATGCTCACGGGAAGGAACCGCAGTTACCTACTGCCTCGCCACCCCGTGTAGTCCCGGAACTCGAAGCTCCTGCACCGAAGAGGTACCGCCTATCCGGAGGCCTTTACGAAAACGACGTTAGCTGGGATTGGTACCCTAACATGATCAGACGTATGGTCTACCGTGAACAAGTTCCCCCATTGCCTCACCCGAACCACCCTGCTTACCCCAACACTTTACCACCCATAACCGAACCTATGGAGCGAGTTCTCGCCGCTGTCGTTTCTTGTTTGGAGCGTGATGTGGGTTACATGCGCTACACGAGAGAAAATGTTTCCAGACTGTTTAAAGACGGAACCGAGACTCAGGAGGAGATTGCCCGCATGGCAGCGGCAATGAAAGAAATGCAAGAGACTAGTGAGCAACAAACGAAGGTTATGATGAAGATGCAAGCCGAGATGATAGACTTGCAAGAGCAACTCCAAGAAGCAAGGACCCGAACCGAGATAGCTCTAGAGCGTTGCGATGACTTACAAATGCAACTTGCTCAGAACGCAGCCGAACCTGAGGCAGAGCCTGAAGAAGAACCGGAGGTAGAACCGACTAAGGAGGAGGCACACTCAGAGGTATCCTCAGACGATGACATCTAGACACGGTCATGGTAACATCAACCTGACTGCAGCTGAACTCCAAACTTTGCTGAACGACCATGCGGCGGCCGCTTTAGCCGCACACGTTCAGAATCAAACTGGAGGTCCGAATGGAACGTGTACCTTCAAGAACTACCTTGACTGCAAGCCCAGTACGTTTAAGGGCACTGAGGGAGCTATAGGCTTCCTGCGTTGGGCTGAGAAGGCCGAGTCGGCCTTTGAGATGTGTAACTGTCCCCCTGCCAGTAGGGTCAAATTCGCTGCTGGGACACTTGAGGATTCCGCCCTCACTTGGTGGAATTCGAACGTCCAGATCCTTGGATTGGAACTGGCTAACGCGATGAACTGGGAGGAGTTCAAAAACATGATGCGAGAGGAGTACTGTCCGAGGGAAGAAATTTCGAAGTTAGAGTCGGAGTTTTGGTCGTTGAAGATGGTGGGTTCGGAAATTGAAGCCTACACTACTCGTTCGCACGAGTTGGCTGTGATGTGTCCGCGGATGGTAGATCCGCCGAGTAAGAGGATAGAAATGTACATCGATGGGTTAGCACCGCAAATTCAGGGCATGGTGACGTCTTCCAGACCAGCCACGATCCAACAAGCAATCCGTTTAGCTCACAAACTGACGGATCAGGCTGTGACCCAAGGTGCGTTACCACCGAGGGGTTCGACCGTTAAAGCCCGTGACAACCAGAGTAACGACAATAACAACAACAGCAACCCGAACAGCAGGAAGAGAAAGTTTGACAACACCAGATCTTCATCCTCGAACCTCCCACCGCAACACCACTACCGTAAGCCCGAATTTACTTGGAGCTTCAACACTCAGAATCATAACAACAACAACAACAACGGTAGCGGGCAGGTTTCGAGCGGATATACTGGGAAATATCCAAAGTGCAACAGGTGCAACTTTCATCATGTTGGTCAGTGTGACCGTGTCAAGTGTCAAAGATGCGGAAAGATAGGTCACCAAGCGAAGGAATGTAGAGTTGACCTTGCGGCGAAGGGTGCTCCTAAGCCACCGATGACGACTAAGGGATGTTTTGAATGTGGACAGGAAGGTCATTTCCGGAAGGATTGCCCCAAGCTGAAACAGAATGACAATAATGGGGGTAATGGAAGTGGCAGTAATGGTGGAGGAAATGGCAAAGGAAGAGCGTTTGTGATTGGATCGGGTCAAGCCCGCAATGATCCGCATGTGGTGTCTGGTAAGTTCCCTGTAAACGATTGTTTTGCTTCTGTTTTGTTTGACACTGGAGCTGATAGGAGTTTTGTGTCGAAAGCCTTTAGCCAACTTTTAGACCTTACTCCAACCCCGTTAGACGCTAAGTTTCCTGTTGAATTAGCTAACGGTAAAACTGTAGTAACAACTCATATACTTGCGGGATGTAAGTTGAAACTGTCAGGTCATGTCTTTGACATCGACCTTATTCCTTTTACGCTTAGTAGTTTCGATGTCGTTGTCGGCATGGACTGGTTATCCGAGAACCGAGCGGAGATTATATGCCATGATAAGATAGTCCATATTACCACCCCTTCCGGCGAGATCATTTCGGTCCGAGGCGAGAGAAGCGGCATGACCACCAGCGTCATTACCCTTTTGAAGGCACAGAAGTATCTACGAAAGGGTCATCCGTCAATTTTGGCGCAGATTGTTGAGAAACCCGCGGAGGAGAAACGAATTGAAGACATACCGGTTGTGCGAGACTTTCCGGAAGTTTTCCCGGAGGATTTGCCCGGACTCCCTCCTATTCGTCAAGTCGAATTCCAAATCGAGTTGACACCCGGTGCAGCACCCATAGCACGAGCCCCGTATCGACTCGCACCGGCGGAACTTCAGGAGTTGTCCACTCAGTTGCAAGATTTGTTGTATAAAGGTTTTATCCGACCTAGCTCATCGCCATGGGGAGCCCCTGTCTTGTTTGTCCGAAAGAAAGACGGGACTTTCCGAATGTGCATCGACTACCGGGAGTTGAACAAGGTGACGGTCAAGAACCGTTATCCTTTACCCCGAATTGATGATTTGTTTGACCAGCTTCAGGGATCGAGTTACTACTCGAAGATCGATCTACGATCCGGTTACCACCAGCTGAGAGTGCGCGAAGAAGATATCTCAAAGACGGCTTTCAGAACACGGTATGGTCACTACGAGTTTTCGGTTATGCCTTTTGGCCTAACCAACGCACCAGCCGTATTTATGGATCTCATGAATCGAGTATGCAAGGCGTACCTCGACAAGTTTGTGATTGTTTTCATTGATGATATTCTCCTCTACTCCAAGAACGAGACTGACCACGAAGAGCACTTAAGGATAATTCTGGAACTACTGAAGAAGGAACAACTGTATGCTAAACTCTCGAAATGTGAATTTTGGCTTCGGGAGGTTCACTTTTTAGGACATGTGATCAACGAGAATGGTATCCATGTCGATCCCGGTAAGGTAGAGGCCATCAAAAACTGGGAAGCACCTAAGACTCCGACTGAGGTGCGACAATTCCTAGGACTGGCCGGCTACTACCGGCGTTTCATCGAGGGATTTTCAAAAATTGCTCAACCCCTCACCGCTTTGACCCACAAGGGCACTAAGTACAACTGGGGTGACGCGCAAGAATCCGCTTTTCAACTGTTGAAAATCAAGCTTTGTAGCGCCCCTATTTTAGCCCTCCCCGAGGGAACGGAAAATTTTGAGGCACACTGTGACGCATCTATACAAGGTCTCGGTTGTGTGCTGATGCAACTCGAGAAGGTTATAGCCTACGCCTCTCGACAACTACGGGTTCACGAGAAGAACTACACGACCCACGATTTGGAACTCGGAGCTGTAGTGTTTGCTCTTAAGATATGGAGGCATTACTTGTACGGTACCAAGTTTACCATTTACACCGACCACAAGAGTCTCCAACATATCTACGATCAGAAGGAGCTGAACATGCGACAGCGTCGTTGGGTCGAGCTGCTTAAAGATTATGATTGTGCCATCAAGTACCACCCTGGCAAGGCCAATGTGGTGGCCGACGCCCTCAGCAGAAAAGAAACAGATAAACCCAGACGGGTGAGAGCATTGCAACTCACGATTCATGCCAGCTTACCCGATCAGATTCGCGATGCGCAACTGGAAGCTTTGAAAGATGATAATCTTCCGTCGGAACTCATGCGGGGCATGAACAAGCAACTTGAAACCAGATCGGACGGGGTCCGATATTTTGAGAACCGGATTTGGGTTCCACGATACGGAGAGTTGAGAACTCTAGTGATGGACGAAGCTCACAAGTCCCGATATTCTATCCACCCTGGCTCAGATAAAATGTATCATGATTTAAAGGAATTTTACTGGTGGCCGAACATGAAAGCCGATATTGCCACCTACGTGAGCAAATGTTTGACTTGTGTCAAAGTCAAGATAGAATACCAGAAACCATCTGGTCTACTGCAACAACCGGAACTCCCAATGTGGAAATGGGAACACATCTCAATGGATTTTATTACGGGTTTGCCTAAGACACCGACGGGATGCGATACCATCTGGGTGATCGTTGACCGGTTGACTAAATCGGCACACTTCCTAGCAATTAAGGAAACAGACAAAATGGAAAGACTGACTCGTGTCTACATGAAAGAATTGGTGTCTAGACACGGAGTGCCTGTCTCGATCATTTCCGATCGAGATTCTCGTTTCACCTCGCACTTTTGGAAGTCGCTGCAAAGCGCACTGGGCACCCGTCTCGATATGAGTACAGCATACCATCCTCAGACGGATGGGCAAAGTGAGCAGACTATTCAGACCCTGGAGGATATGTTGCGTGCATGCGTTTTAGATTTCGGAAAGAGTTGGGAACCCCACTTACCCTTAGTAGAGTTTTCGTATAATAACAGCTACCACGCAAGTATTAAGGCAGCGCCGTTTGAAGCGCTGTACGGACGGAAGTGTCGATCACCACTCTGCTGGGCAGAGGTGGGTGACAGCCAAATCACTGGTCCGGAACTGGTACTCGAAACCTCGGAAAAGATTGTTCAAATCCGAAATCGCATGGCAGCAGCACGAGATCGCCAAAAGAGTTACGCCGACAAGCTCCGAAAACCTCTCGAATTTCAAGTGAACGATCGGGTGTTACTCAAAGTCTCACCTTGGAAAGGTGTGGTTCGCTTTGGGAAGCGAAACAAACTCAAACCCACGATATGTTGGTCCGTACCGGATAACTGAGCGCATTGGTCCGGGGGCGTACCGACTGGACCTACCAACAGAACTCAGTGGCGTACATGATGTATTCCACGTATCAAATTTGAAGAGATGCCTATCTGATGAGAACCAAGTAGTCCCTTTGGAGGAACTACAAGTTGATGAACAGTTACGTTTCATTGAGGAACCAGTCGAGGTTTTGGACTGGGAAACCAAAACGCTCAAACACAGCAAAATTCCAATCGTTAAGGTTCGTTGGAACTCGAGACGTGGACCGGAGTTCACGTGGGAACGCGAGGATCACATGATGAAAAAGTATCCTCACCTTTTTGAATGGCTAACCAAACACCGAAAACCGCGAAACCTGGCAAACCGTCAGATATCACCGGAGGTATGAATTAAATTTCGGGACGAAATTTCTTTCTACTAGGGGATGATATGACAAACTGAAAATTTTCTTACTTTTTCAGACACTCATCACGACTTGACTCAAATTTTCGGGACGAAAATTCTTTAACATGGGAATGATGTGACAATCGTCAATTTCAGGTTAACCCCGTTAACTCAACTCCGTCAATTCAAACTTTAAGATCGTTGAATCTATAACGCACACTTCATTACATTTAAACTAGGGTTTAAATGACGCTTAACACTTACTACATGTGTAGTCTTTCGGGATTTGCACCGAAACGCAAACGAGTTGACGCAAACGATTGATAAACAAACGACAAACGTCAAAACAATAATTATGTGTTAATTATGTGTTAGATATATGTGTGTTACTTGATTGTTATGTGGAATGTTAAACAAGAAACAAGAACCAACTATTTAGGCTAGAGATGTAACATTTGGAAGTTTAGGGACTAGAGTGTAACTTGTATATCTATAAATATATCATTATCACAAACCCTAACTCCTCTCCTTCCCCTCACACAAACCGACGGCAGCTAGACCCCCCCCCCCCCCTCCGTGCGATCGGCTCACAAACACACACCAAACACTTGGTTTTAATCTTGGGTTTTCACAATGGAAGCTTCCTACACCCGTTTCTAATCATCTCCTACCTTCCTCTTGCTTGTATTGGTGTTTTGAAGGTATAACTTGCAAACCCTAGGTCCGACTTTTTCCTATGCATGGTGTTCATATGATCCTTGTTTATTTGATGGTGTATTAGTGATGATTTGATAACTAGTTTTGATAGTATTGGATGTTAATTGTTGTGTCCTTGATTGTGAGTGCAAATAAAACCCTAATCTTGTATGTATGGTGTAATGGAGATGCATGGATAGTAGTATTAGTGTCTAGCATGTTATATGATCTATTTGTGATCCATGGCTAGTGAAATTGTTAAGTTTTGATGTGAACAGAATCTGGACAGAATGTGTATACGATGTTTAAATGACTGTAACGAAGTGTAAACGTGAAAAATGGTTGAGATTGTGGTTACTGCAGTAAACTAGGTTGAGTCTAGTTTTCATGAAGTATAAGTTTGTAATTTTTGGACAAGTATAAGTGTACTTTTATTATTTTACAAAAACGTGGTGCAAAGCTGAGCTGTTAGACCTGCTGTTAGGTTATGTTGTAAATGTTATATCTCATGAACTACGAGACCAATTCGGTTGGTTCCACTTCTGGAAGTTGACTCATTGAGTTAGGAACCAAACCCAAGTGGTCTTGCATTTATTGGATTTTTCGTTTAACGGGAATCGCAAATAACATTCTGTTGCGCATGAATCTGACTGATATGAGTTTGCTGTAATGTTTTGGTCATTATAAGAAAAATATGTGGAATAAAAATAAGATAAAATATGTTCTGGAAACCTAAGATATGTATGCTTCTGTGGTGATTTTTGGTGAATTAATTGAGACGTTATGATCGGTGAACTAGTGCAATCTTTCAAGTAAAAATTCTGTCATAATGAAACTAGCTGCTGAGTTGTGTAAAAATGCATGAAATATGATAGTTTTTATATAATTGTTGTGTTTTGACCAAAATACCCTTGCGGGGAATAGTTGTAAATTGATTGCCATGAATTGACCAAATTGCCCTTATGGGGAATAATGGTTAGTTAATCTTTGTTTGTTGACCAAAATGCCCTTACGGGGATAATTGCTAGTAAAGTATGTTGTTAGTACGTGACACGAAAGTAATTGCTCACTCATGTATCGTATCACAATTGTACTTGTTTAAGTCACACACAATTCACAAACGAAACACGAAATCTGTTACGTGCATAGGTATTATGTGCCGAGTCTAGAGACTCGTTAAACGTACCGATACTTAGAAAATCTCTTTGTTATTTAGAACGCTAGAGAGTTTCTACGACGCGCATCACTTGGTGATCTATATCGGGATATTCTTCGCAAACAGTGAGTTTCACTTACCCCGCTCTTTGAACTGTTTTCAAACGTTTTTCACTTGGGGGAGATAACATACTCCGATAAACGCATTTTCTGAGATAAACGCATATTTAAGATTTTGTTATAAATTATATATCACTTGTAAAGGCTAAGCGGCAAACGTAACATTTGAAGTCCCACACATCGGACCGGTTAATATTTGGAATAGCGAGTCACTGTTGAGTAGTACTACTGGGTTTGACAAACCCCACCCGACGCTAAGCTCAACTGGAGGTTGAGTGGGTGTAATTTTGGCTAACACTTACCATGGTCTGGATTGACCTGGTGACGGGCACTTGATAAACAGTCAGCTTCGGTCGCGAACCACTTAGCGATACTTGTTGTATAGATTAGCTACCTATCGATATATAATTTGACATAACACTATCTGGTAATGCAAAACACTTAAACGTCGTAACGAGGTTACGCAACACTTAAACGTCGTAACGAGGTTACGCAACACTTAAACGTCGTAACGTGGTTACGCAACACTTAAACGTCGTAACGGGGTTACGCAACACTGAAACGCCGTAACGAGGTTACGCAAAACGCTAAACGATTTATCTTATTTAACTTGTGAACTCACCAACCTTGTGTTGACACTTTTAGTATGTTATTCTCAGGTAGCCGAGGCGGGCGCGCGGTTTAGGAGCATGCATTAATTGAAAACATCTTTATTCTGCAAACTAAATTTTAACAGTTACATTTGGTTTTAAGTCGTCCTGCGTGACGCAACTTTTGAATTAAGGTTTTACGCTTCCGCACTTATTTACATTTAAACGTTTTTCTTTGGTTTGATTATAACTAATGATTCCGATCCTGCCAGTTCACACCCTCTGACGGTAAAACTCCGTTAGTGGATTTTGAGGGTGTGACACTTACGCCGTTCAAAGATACATTATGCAATCACTGCTAAACCTAAGGTGTATCTTAGTTTAATCAGGCTGTTCTGGAACACGGCATTATATGTTGAGGAAAGTAAATGGGTTAAAGCTACAGTTAATCAACTTCCGATCACGATTGATGTAGAGGTCGTTCGTCGGGTACTTCAGTTTGACGATAGTGACGATTACCCGAGTGAGTTTGACAGAACGCTGGTCAGAGGTTTATTTACAAGATTGAATTATGGGGGTGATATTCGTCGGTCCATGTTGAACAAGAACGGTTTATGTCCACCTTACAAGTACTTGTTGCATGTCTTGCTTCATTGCTTGAGTGGACGTCGCGGTGGTTTCGATGAATGTAGACTGAGCTTACAATCGGCGTTTGTGGCTTTAATTCTGAACAAGCCATTCAACTATTCAGAACTCATCTTTGATCATTTGAAAGAGCAAGTTCAGCAAACTCTACCGACAAAGAAGTTCTTGATGTATCCACGCTTTCTACAATTAATTATTCAAGATTTGATACCGGATTTGGTGATTGATCGATCGTTGGTGAACGACGTTCTTGATATGGAACATATGAAAGCCGAAACGGTGCAGCGGATGTTGATTTATCGGAAGGATAAGCCGCAGGACAAAAGGATGATTGGCCATATAATCAACCCTGATTATGTATGTCCTCCTAATGAGCGCTGGATCCATGATGACTCGGATTCCGAGCGTGAAGGGGGAGAAGGTGGGAACAAAGATGGTGGGGATGATGATGGTAACGATGGTGATGATGGAGCTGGTGAGCGAGCTCTGAAAGAACAACAAGATGCAGTTGATGCTGCTCTAGCTGCCACCATAAAAGCTCAGCAAGAACGAAAAAGAAAAGGCAAGGCTGTAGCTACTGATGAGCCAACCAAGAAGCCCCGTGTATCCTCTGGGGCTGGTGTAATTATTGGATCACCACCACCTCGTCAATCAACAACTCAAAGCTCGGCGGTGCCGCTAACTACTAGCACCCCGATGCTCACATTAACAACGACGATGGTGTCACATGAGAGGCTTGGCTTAATTCCTCAAACGGCGTTGACCGAGATGCCGAGGCCTCCTGCTGTGTTATCAACCTTTTCATCCACAACTACAATGGGACCTCCTCCTCTGCCAACAACTACATTTCCTCCATCTCTGCCAAGTGATGTCTCTTTCATGAGAATTACTCGGCCTCAGGGTCCTATTCAACCAGTTCATCCATCGGTATACAACTTGTCACCTGGACGTCAAACAGAAATGCTGCTTAATCTGTTACACTTATATGAAAACCAAATGGCAGCTGACCGACTCAATCAAGAACGACTCATGGAGAATCAAAGAAAAATGATGAGTTACATTTCGTTTTGTCAGAAGGAGACCAAGTCGCTGCGTGAGATTGTTGAGTCTTAGGGGGTGAAATTGAAAGAACAAGAAGAGTTAATTTTACAATTAACTTGTAAAGATGATGCCCTCAAGAAACTCAAAAATGATGATGATCCTGACGAGTCTGATGCAGGAGGTGAGCCTAAACAATCACATGGTTCATCCTCTGGTGCTGGTGTGAGTGGCGCTGATGATTCAAACAAACAGATAATTTTATTTCAAGATCCAACAGCGGCCAAGCCGATAGAGATGATTGAGGCTAACACGGTAATATTTATTGATGAATTGGGGATAGTTAGAAGTATGGTGAATAGAGATGAGATATAGATTGGTGAGTTTGTGGTTAGATCTTTGACAAGGGAGCAGATCTCGATTCTACTTGGGCTGAATGATGATCAGCTGACTATATTAGAGACTGAGCCCGATGTCGAAGTGATCAATGAGGAAGATATGGAAGATGATCCGTTATTTATGAATACGGACTTTATTTATGAGAACGAAGAGATTGAAATGGAGGATGTTACTGCTGAAGAGTACCCGGACTTGTATCAACACCCAAATGTTGATCAAGGTGCTCCGGTATTTCATGAAGACGTAATTTAAGAAACTGAGGACGACTTGGAGAAGATCGTGCAGCGAACGGTTCCTTCACTCAAAGAAGTGACTGATGAGGACATTGATAGATGGTTCAAACGCCAAAAAGTGGGAAAGATCATCAGTGCTTTTCGGTATGTAGATAAAGAAAGAAAGGATACCACTGCTGCTTGGATTAAGGCAAATCAGATGACTACTTTCAAGACTGTTTCTAAGGTACATGGTGACATTGTCTCCTGGCTCTATGATTCAGACCTTAAGGTATGTATTATTAAATTGGAAAAAGGTGTGCAATATTATGAGAGGATAATGGATGTTCTAACACTACCGCGTTGGGATGTACGCACCCTCGCGAGACGTCCATTTATCAATCGTGGGGGCAACCGAACTGCTGAGTGGTTTCATCAACACTTACTGTTCGAGGTCAATCATGGCTTCAAGTTCTTCAAGCCCCAGGTCCCAAGACGTAAACGTGCTGATGAGATTGATCCGAGGACTGGCTGCAAGAAACTTGTTTTGAAAGTGAAGCCACCAAACACAATGAGAAGAGTTCCTGTGAAGACAATGCCGCAAGATATTTATATGTCTTTCAACCATTGGTACTACGACAATCGTACTGGCGAGGCCGTTATTGTTTGTGGTCGAGGACTACAGACTGAGCTTATCAAGATAATCGACCCGATGTGGTTGGTTAATTTATCAGAGACAGACAATGACGTGCTACACAGGAAGCAAATTTTGTTTGAACGCCAAGAATATTACAACCTGGCTATGCAATTCCAACGTGTTGTTCGAGTATGCCATGAACATGGGATTCATAGTTGCAGAGATTGGCAGACAAAGCATTTCAAATAAGTTAAAGACAAAGAGCTCAAGACGAGGTGGTGTCTGTTAGTGCACGGTTTTGCGTCTCGAGTCTTTGTAATTATCGTTAAATGTTTATTTGATTATTTTAATGTAATATTTAATGTTATTTATCTAATTCGTTATGTTTAGTCTAGTTCGCTAGGGAATGTTAGCGAACTAAGACTAGTTCGTTAAGGTTAGGTCTAGTTCGCTAGGAATGTTAGCGAACTAGGACTTTATAATGTATTCCCTCCTGATTCGTTAGGGGATGTTAACGAATCAGGGGGTGGTTCGTTAAGTTATTTAAGTTAACGAAGGGGAAGCTGGTTCGCTAGGGGATGTTAGCGAACCAGATCGTCTTCTATAAATAGTGAACCACTGTTCACTTGTATTATAGAAGATTAGAGAGAATTAATATTATTCAGTAATTTAAAGTATTTTCTCTCTCTTTCAAGCTTCAAAATAATCATATTGATAATATATACACTAATAACAATCAAACTAAGGTAATAAAAGAGTTAGATTCGTTTAATTAATATCAACATATAGATCTGGATCAGATCTAAGTTATTGATTAGAACGTGTGTTAATCTGGGGATCAAACATTTTGCTACCAAGATGGGACGTACGGACCTTGGCGTACCGTCCTTTTATGAACCGTGGGTGAGTTAAACATGCAGATTGGTTTCATAAACGTCTGCTTTTTGAGGTCAATCATGGGTTTAAGTTGCTTAAACCACAGGTCCCTAAACGTAAGCGTATCGATGAAATTGATCCAAGGACAGGTTGGAGGAAGTTGATTCTTAATGTAAAGCCGCCAAAGACCATGAAGCGTGTGTCGGTGAAGACTTTGAACCAACACATGTATTTATCTTTCAACCGATGGAACTATGATAACCAAACTGGCGAGGCCGTTATTGTGTTGGGTAAAGGATTAAAGACCGAGCTGATAAAGATCATTGATCCGATATGGCTTGTGAATTTAATGGAGACCGACAATGGCGTGCTAGTTAAGAATAAGATATTGATTGAGCGTCGTGAAGACTATGACCGAGCAATGCAATTTCAACGTGTTGTTCGTGTGTGTCATGAGCATGGTATTCACAGCTGCAGAGATTGGCAGACAAGACGCTTCAAGTAAAGTAACGACAAAGAGCTCAAGACGAGGGGGGTGTCTGTTAGTCCACGGTTTTGCGTCTCGAGTCTTTGTATTTATCATTTGGTATTTATTGTTTATTTGATGTAAAAGATGTTTAAAGACCGAGCTGATAAAGATCATTGATCCGATATGGCTTGTGAATTTAATGGAGACCGACAATGGCGTGCTAGTTAAGAATAAGATATTGATTGAGCGTCGTGAAGACTATGACCGAGCAATGCAATTTCAACGTGTTGTTCGTGTGTGTCATGAGCATGGTATTCACAGCTGCAGAGATTGGCAGACAAGACGCTTCAAGTAAAGTAACGACAAAGAGCTCAAGACGAGGGGGTGTCTGTTAGTCCACGGTTTTGCGTCTCGAGTCTTTGTATTTATCATTTGGTATTTATTGTTTATTTGATTTAAAAGATATTTATATCTAAGCTAGTTCATTAGTGGAACAGGCTAGTTCGTTAAGGATGTTTAATGAACAAGCCCTTAAGTTAAGTCCCTCCTGATTCGTTAAGGATGTTTAACGAATCAGGGGGTGTTTCATTAAGTTTTTTCGTTTAAAGTAATGTAACGAAGTCGGTGTCTAGTTCGTTATGGAATGTTAACGAACTAGATCCGTCTTCTTTATATAGTGGTGTCTTCCACTGATAATTTAAGTTTGGAGTAAAAGTATAACGAACCTCTGGCCAATTTCTCTCTCAAGCTTCATTAATGTATTCAATCTAATATTATAAATACATATATATATACAACTAATACTAATAGTAATACATAACATATAATCAATAGCATAATGAACTAGATCCGTATAATTGTTATTAAGATCTTAGATCCGAGTTGGATCTAGGGTTCCACACTACGAATGGAGATGGCTTTCAATTGAGCAGCCGGATTAGTTTGACGAATACCCGAAAACTGACCTGGGAGGCTTTCTTCTAAACAACGAGCAATATCACCAGCAGTCCTTTGAATATCAAGAATAGCAGATTGTTGATTCTTAAAAAGGAGGTCATGCTCGGAGAATCTTTTGTGTAGCTTGGTCTCTCTCCAGGAATTGCTTCATCATCTCTTCCAAACGCCCAAATCCACCGTTCGAATCATGCACATTATTTTGAATATTAGTACCATTGGTGTTATTATTATTGAAATACTGACATTGTCCTTGATTATAAGAATTTTGAAATCTGGGTGGGGCTCCCGACGGACGCCAATTAGCATTATTCTAATTCGGGTTCTTGTTGGTGTTCCAACTCTGACTGTTGTTATTATAGGTGTTGGGAAACCTATTCTGACCAGCAGCAAAATTGACCTGTTGATTTATCACCGGGCACTCCAACGTGCCATGTCCACCCCTACAAAACTCATACCTGTCCACCTTGGCATTCAGCTCCTTAACCTCTCTAGTTAGTGATTCCAAAGAAGCAGCCACACTAGTATCCAGATTAACCTGGTGTACACCTCGAGCGGGCGATGATGTACTAGTGACGAGAGTGGAAATCCCGCGATGTGGCTCTTTGGCATAATCAGATTGTGTGAAGCTCTCAAACATCTCGTTACATTCGGTGACATTCTTCTTTGCCAGTAAACTTCCTCCCGCGGCCGTGTCGAACCGAACTTGGGTTCATAGTTCAACCCATTGTAAAATTTTCCACGAGAGCCCATGGTGCGAGACCATTCTATGTGCAACAGGCTACCATGTTCTGAAAACGCTCCCAAGTATAGTAATATTTTTCCCACGGTTCCATGTGAAAAGAATGAATTTGATCACGAAGAACAGCTGCTTTAGCAGGTGAGAAGTACTTCTTATTAAAAGTTGAACGTAACGCCTCCCAAGTAGTGAACATGCCAGGTGGTTGAGTTTCAATCCAAATAGCAGCTTTACCTGCAAGTGAAAACGGAAATAGATGTAAGAAAATAGCATCTTCAGTAGCACCTTGTAAATTAAAAGTTTTCAAAATGCGGTAAAGTCGGTTAATATGAGCCAGTGCATCCTCGTCATCATGCCCATGAAATTGATTTGTTTGAACGATGTTGTTCTTGACGTATGATGGAATTTGCCACGATTTAGGATTGTTGATTGCGGGAATGACGATGCATGACTGGTTTCGAGCTAAACTATCGAAGGGTTGAGCAGCAATTGTTCTATCGTCGGCCGTTTGAAGGTCTGGTTGACTTCTCGGACTTTCTGGTGGTGAATTGTGCGGTGACGATTTTGGTGTAGAAGTAGCTTCTGACGGTGGTTTCTTGCTGATAAACTAGTTTCGGTTTTGAACGGAGAAGAATCCTGATTATCCAGCGGTGGTCCTTGCAAACGAAGATGTGGCATAAACCTGAAAAACGCAACGGACCAAGTGAGTAGACTAAAAATAAAAGCTAAAACAAAAATAAACTAAAATTTAATTAGACTCCTACGACTCAAACGAAAATAAAACAAATAGCACGTATGTATCAAATAAGTCCAATTAACGCTAAAAAACGCAATCGCCAAGAGTCCCCGGCAACGGCGCCAGAAACTTGATGTGCTAACAATAGTTAATTAAATGTTAACTAAATTAAACAAGTAATAAAAACTAAGCCTAAGATTCAACTACACAAAACACCGGCAAGTGAACCGATCAATTGTACTAAAGCTAAGTAAGTTCGGAATATCGAACCCACGAGACTCTATAAAATAAGTAAATTAACTAATTAGACTCGACTTACGACATGAATATTTATTATTATTGTTTTATATGGGTTTTAAACTAATATTAAATTAAGAAAGTAAATGAACAAGTAAACTAGAAACAAACAATAAATCACAAGATCGAAACCAATAAGAGAAGGAATCTACCTAGGTAAGAATCCCATGCATCAACAATCATCAAGAAATGGACAACGAATATGATATTGAAACTGATTTCTAAATATATTAATCTAACAAACCCTAGAGGACCCTCGATCTCATCAAGTAAAATCCTAAAGAATGAATATTAGATTATTAAGCAATCAGTTGGATTGATTTCCTCACAGTCATCAATTAGGGTTAATTAATAGTATCTAAAGCAAGCAATCTCATGAAACACTAAACCCTAGATAACTTGATAAACTAAACACAACATCATGAACCAGGATCAACACAATAACTAGGCAAGAATACTGTCACTAATCTAACCTAGAATGAGATTGACCAAGATACATGAACAACTCATCACCATTCAACTATTAGAATTGAGTAGAACATTCAAAATCCTAAATCAACTATCAACAAGCTTCTATGATATAATAGGCCTATTCAATCACAATAATCAAAACACCAAGTAATGATTAAACATAAACCCTAAATCTAAAGAACAAAATCAAGAGATAAAAGATCTATGTGAAGCAATAGTTAATAATCAACCAAGATAATAAACACTCATATGCATCATGAAAGCAAAATCAAGACTTTACTATTAATATAACGAAACCATAATCAAAACAATCGTCCAAAGCAAGAATCAAGTGTCAAACATGTTCATCAAACCTAGGTAGAAATGAAGTCTAGCCTAGAATCATTAATAAAAACAATCCCTAACAAGTATTAAAAACAAAGAAGAAAGACATGATAAAAACAATGAACAAGGAATGAAAGTTAGAGCGATAAAACATAACGGGCCTAGGTTTGATGATCCTTGAACACCTCCTTGAAATCCATGATCCCTGAACACCTCCTTGAAAGACATGATAAAAACAATGAACAAGGAATGAAAGACATGATCCTTGAACATCTCCTTGAAAGCCTTCTTGATCCTCTTTGATTCCTAGCTTCAAAGCACCTTCAAGAACTTGGTTTCTCTCCCAAAATTATCTGCTATAACTTGTTCTCTCGTCTAGGTTTAAAAAAATATAATTATATAACACATAACGGGCCTTAACTTGCAAAAAATAGCTGATCAAAAGCCCTAAACGCCGCGCGGCGCGGCGTGTCTAAGGGAGAGGCAACAAATTTTCTTCTATTTTATTGATAGAACTTGTCAAATCTTGATTAATTCTTCTTCTTGAACTCCAAGCAATGATGAAAACTTCTAGAACTTGTTTATCTTACTTCTCCATGCAATAAATCTATTAAGAACATATTAAGTGAAGTAATCATGTAACCATTGACGAGCAAAAATGAACATAAACTTCACATGAAATGATAGAAAGAATTAGGTTTTAAACTGCAAGACACCAAAAGATTTAAAACATGACAAATATATAATACTTGACTCAAAACCTAAATTAATAAAAGATAAACAAAACACGAACTCAAAGCTTTAAATAAACATAACTTTACAAGGGATTCGAGATGTATAAGTAAACGTATATCAGTCATATTACTTATTGGCTAACACTTGTACAATAAGTAACGTGTAATAGCCCAGTAGGCAAGCTTGTATACAAAACCCCACAATACCAGTAGTAACCATCTCGAAATTCTAAAGAGACTTAAACACTGTAATGTATTTAAAATACTTTTAAAAATATATTTAAAAACATTTAGACCATTTGTCATGAGTTTTATAGATTTTTAAATTATCATGACAGTGTCTGAAAAACAGTTAGCTCACGCAAATGTGAGTGGTACAAAATCATGAATGTCTCACCTTGCAAGTTTATAATTAAAGAACGCTTCCTGGTATTAAGCACCTAGTTTAACACACAATGTAGTATATCTAGATTAGTATAAAACATATAATCATAACGATAATCACGAGATTAGAAACTTAACACGATGGCACAATGTCTTACCTTAATTGACAGAGCTTTTGGATTCACATATATAAGTTTCCTTCAATCGGATAGGATATCTCTACGACACTCGGGTATTATACCATCTTCTTAATTTATAGAGACAGAAATTTCAGAGAGAAACTATGATTTGGTGCAAGGAGAAATGTCCCGTTTCAAACCTATTTATAGCAAATTTTGGAAGCCATCGCGATACGCGATGGCCATAAACGAAGGGTTTCGCGTTTCGCGAAGAATATTATAGCTTAGTCGAGTCAGCCCTTGGCATGCTACGTGTCTCGTCTGCATAACCTCCACGTCGCGTATCGCGATGTGTTACCTTAATAGGCTATCGCGTATCGCTACGCCGCAACATTTTTGGATAATTGTTACATGTCATCGCGTTACGCGATGAGACTAATCTATACCGGTCGCGTATCATGATGGGAGGATTATTAAAAATCTTAATTTTCCACAAAAATACTAAGGCGGCCCTTAAGCGGAGATGCGAGCGTGCGAAGTGCAAAGTGCGCCATCAAAGCGCCACATTGCGCCCATCTCACTTCACCCGAGCCCGTGCGCGTTCAGGTGCTTTGCACCCTCCGCTAGGACCACTGGGTGTGATTTGTCTTATAAAAACATTAACATATGAGTTTTCTTTCTTATAAATAACTCACTAGTATTATAATCTAGCGATGTGGGACAATAACTTACACTCCTAGTTATACCATGGTGGCAGCCTATCCTTTTCTTTCCTCCATCAATGTGGGATGGAATTTTTTCTTCATTTATTTCTTAACTTTTATTTTGTGGTTTGTTATAGTCTCCCATCCTTATTTTGAATCTCGTCCTTGAGATTTACTGGAATAAGGGTGGGTACTTCCGTTTCATTTCTGATTCCAATTCTCAAGTATATTATGGCCCACGTTTTGAATCCTACTTCACTTTGACCAGAACTATTCTTTTATGCTTGAGATTCTTGATCTTTCTATATTCAATTCGCAAGGGCTTCTCAACGAATTTCAACTTTTCTTTAGCTTTATATCTTGAAGGGGTACTTTTAATGATTTGTCTAGCTAAGCTTTTCCTTAAGTTGCTTACATGAAATACATTATGTACACCTGTTATTTTTTCTGGTAATTCTAGCTGATAGGCTACTGGTCCAATTCGTTTGATAATTTGAAATGGTCCAACAAATTGTGCACTTAACTTTGCTCTCTTACCGAATCGGATTACTCCATTGCATGGGGATACTTTCAGTAGCACCCTGTATCCAACTTGAAATTCCAATGGTTTGCGTCGATGATCCGCATAACTTTTATGACGATCTCGTGCACTCTTTAATATTTCTTTAACTTGATTTATCTTGTTAGTACTTTCTTGTATGATTTCAGGACCTGATAATTTTTTTCCTCTTATTTCTACCCAACACACTGGAGTTCTACACCTTCGTCCATAAAGGGCTTCAAATAGGGTAGCATTAATACTTGTATGATAACTGTTATTATAGGAGAATTCTATTAGTGGTAAACGGTCATCCCAATTTCCACCAAAATCTATTACAAATGCTCTCAGCATGTCTTCCGATGTTTGTATGGTCCTTTCACTTTGACCATCAGTCTGTGGATGGTATGCTGTGCTCAAGTTTAATTTTGTTCCCATAGCTACTTGGAAACTTTTACCAAAATGAGAAGTAAAACGGCTATCCTGATCAGATACAATGGATAATGGAACTCCATGTAATGAGACCACTTTGTCTACATACAACTTACCTAATCTTTTCACTTGGAAATTTTCCTTCATTGGTATAAAATGAGCTGATTTTGTTAATCTATCCACAATCACCCAGATTGTGTCATTACCTCTTCTCGTGGTAGGTAATTTGGTAACAAAATCATTGTTAGAAATTCCCATTTCCATTCTGGCATTTCTAATTGTTAAAGTAGTCCTGATGGATTTTGATGTTCAACTTTAACTTGTGAACAACTTAAGCATTTTGAAACATGACTAGTTATGTCCTTTTTCATTCCTATCCACCAATATATTTTCTTCAAATCTTGATAGATTTTATCTCTTCCAGGATGCATTGTGTATTTATATTTATGGGATTCTTCAATAATCTTTTCTAGCAATCCTCCTATGATTGGTATCCAGATCCTGTTCCCCATTCGGAGAATTTCATCATTTCTTTTGACAAGTAGATCAATGGTATCATTTCTTTTCTCATCAGCAATATTATTTTCTTCTATTGCTTGTTTCTGAGCATTCTGTACTTCATCAATTAAATTGATTTGATGTTCAAACCATAAGGCTCGCACTCTTTTAAGTTTCTCATGCTCTTTTCTGCTTAATGCATCGGCTACTATATTAGTCTTACCTTCACGATATTGGATTTCACAATCATAGTCGCTAAGAATTTCCATCCCACATCTTTTCCTCATGTTAAGCTCCTTTTGCCCGAAAATATATTTTAAACTTTTATGATCTGTAAATAAAATAAACTTACTACCATATAGATAGTCTCTCAAGATCTTTAAGGAAAAAATTATTGCTCAAATTCTAAGTCATGTGTTGTGTAATTCTCTTCATTATTCTTTAGTTGTCTAGATGCGTAAGCAATAACTTTTTCACATTGCATTAGTACACATCCTAGTCCTGATTTAGAAGCATCATAACCAACTTTGAAATCTTCAGTTCCTTCTAGCAGTGGGAGTATTGGGGCATTTGTTAACTTTTGCTTTAAAGTGATAAAAGCTTCTTCTTACATAGGTCCCCATTCAAACTTGACATTCTTACACGTTAACTTTGTTAACGGAACTGCTATTCGGGTGAAATCTTAAATCAAACGTCTATAGTATCCTGCTAGTCCTAAGAAACTTCGAATTTCTGTAGGAGTTTTAGGATTTTTTTCAATTAGTAATAGCTTCAATTTTAGAAGGGTCCACGTGAATACCTACATGGTTAATCAAATGTCCTAAGAATTGTACTTCCGGTAACCAAAACTCACACTTTGAGAATTTAGCGTAAAACTTTTCTTTTCTCAATAATGTCAAAAGTGTATGAATATGTTTGACATGATCTTCACTGGTTTTGGAATAAATAAGTATATCGTCTATAAAAACGATTACAAATTTATCCAAATATGGTTTACATATTCGATTCATCTTATCCACGAATGCAGCTGGTGCATTGGTTAAACCAAACGGCATGACTGTAAACTTATAATGACCATATCTTTTTCTAAAAGTTGTTTTAGGAATATCTTCTTCTTTCACTTTTAATTGATGGTATCCTGAGCGTAAATCAATTTTAGAAAAATATCGAGCTCCTTGGAGTTGATCGAATAAATCATCAATTCTCGGTAAGGGATACCGATTCTTAATTGTGACCTTTATTCAATTCTCTATAATCAATACACATATGCATTGACCCATCTTTCTTTTTTACAAACAATACTAGTGCACCCCAGGGTGATGAGCTAGGTTGTATGAAAACCTTTTCTAGAAATTCATCTAATTGCTTCTTTAATTCAAACATCTTTATTGGCGCTAATCTATATGGTGCTTTAGCAACTGGCGCTATTCATGGTATTATATGGATTCTAGATTCAACTTCACAATCAGGCGGTTGTCCAGGTAAATCTTCTGGAAAGACGTTAAAATATCCCGACACTACCTGAATTTCAATTAACTCTTTTCCTTTGGCACTAATGATTATAGAAATCATATATACTACACCTTGTTTCCTTAGATAGCTTGCCACTTTCATTACTGATATGAACTTTCTAACATTTAATATTTTATCTCCTTGAATGGTAATGATTTTTCCCATTGGCGAGTGAATTTCAACAGACTTTGTATTACATAGGATTCGAGCATGATTGGCTGCTAACCAGCCCATTCTTAATATGACATCAAATCCAGCCAGATTCGTTAGGATTAAATTTTCTTTAAACTTGTAGCTTAGTAAGTTTATGCTTGCTTCTTAAAGTACTTTATGAATATGAATGGAATTTCCATCGGTCATTTCTACCGTGCAGACTTGATTAAGTTTGATTAATGGTTGATTTAGGGCTTGGAAAAAATTCGTGTTTATAAAACTTTGATTTGCTCCGGAATCAAACAATACTTTAGCGTAAACGTTATTAATAATAAACGTACCCGCAATGACTCTGGAATCATTGATGCGTCTTGTGCAGTAAGCTGAAAAGCTCGTGCTGTCTTCTTAGGACTTTGTTGTCAGGCACCTTTATCAGCTTTGGACATTCTGGACGGATGTGGCCAGGTTCTCCACATTTGTAACAAACACGGCTTTCTTTTCTTCTACATTCTTCATCCGTATGTCCAGCCTTGCAATAATTGCAATACTTAGTTTTCTTAAAAGTGCATATCCCTGAATGCCTCTTTCTGCATATTCTACAGAAAGGATGATCATAAGATTGCAATGTTCTTTTCTTCTGAAATTCTTGGGTAATCTTCTAGGCTGGATCTTTCTTTTTGTTTTCTTCCTGAGTTCGGATTAATCCATCTGTCATGGTATTAGCTAGCTCGACTGTTTCTTCAATAGTTTGAGGTCTAGCTGAGTTCACCAGATCGCGGATTTCAATTAGTAATCCCCAAATATAACGAGAAATTAGCACTGTTTCTGGCGAAGCCAAAGCCGGTACCATTCTAGCATATTCAAATAATTTTGTCGTATACTCACGACACTTCACACCTTCCATCTTATGGTTTTATAACATAGTAGCAATCTTTTCTCTTTCATGAGGAGGACAAAATTTCCTTTCTACTATTTCTTTAAATTCTTCCTAGGTCATAGTATAGACTAGTGACTTCCTTTTGACTGGAGGACTATATTCCATAATTCTATTGCTTCATTAATAAAGAGGTTAGAAGCATATAATAATTTATCTTCTTCAGCACATATACTGATTCTTATGATGGCATCTGTTTTTTCTAACCAGCGTAGTGCTAAAATAGGTCCTTCATTTTGAGAGAATTCGGTTGGCTTACAGGCCAAGAAGTCCTTGTAAGTACAACCGTGAACTTTTAACTTTTTGGGTAATGGGTTTCTACTACCTCCATTCACACTGTTACTAGCCTTGGTGTTAGACTTTCATTTATTACTCTCGGTCTTATGCCTAATTACATTAACGGGCTGCTTAATAGCATCATCAATTAAAGGAATTGCCTCAGTGATTTTCTGAGCTATCATATTTTCAATAGCATTCATATTCAGATGATTCTTGATATGTTGTAAAACACACTTACTTTCCATATCGTTTTATCATGATTTAATTGCTTTTTAGTTTAATTATTAAGAGTTATAGCTTGTTTTTACTTGATTTTACAAAGATGGATTGATTACTTGTAGGTTACGAGTTTAATGAAGAAAAAGTGTCAAATATGAAGACTCTAGGGGCTTATTTGATCAACTTTAAATACTACAAGTCAAGGCCCGTCCCAAGCCCACAAGTTAGAAGCCTATCTTGCATAATATATTAAGTAAAATAAAAAAACAGAACCCTAACTCCCTTTCCTAAGTCCGATCGGAAATCAGCAGCTAGAGAAGAAAGATAGAAATTTGTGGCGGCTAGGTGGTGACTAGGTGACGGCTGAAAGAGGAAGAAGAAGACCAAAGACAGTTGTATACAGCAGCTAGGGACCTTATTCATCAAGAAACTCAGCCATATACTTAAGTAATCACTCATAAACTTTGTGTTTTTGTTCAAGATACATAACTAGTTGAACTTGATCTTTTACTTGAATAGTTTTGCAATTGATTTGAAGTTTGACTTGTGCTTGATTGTTCATGATCATTGAATGAGTTTAATTATGTTTTGGTTGAGTTATTTAATGTTTACTTTGATGTATAGCTGCTGTCCAAAAATCATGTTAGGCTAAAGTAGTTAGTTCTACCTAAGTTTGATGATTATTGTTAGGTTTTAGTAAGTAAATTGGATTATTGATGATCATGACTTGAATTGTTAATGAAAAGTTTGGTTTAACATTGAATTAGGTTGTGTTTAGTGGCTGTGTTTTGATTAATAATACTCAATTACCTCTTGCTTTGATTGATTGAATCGGTTTTGGTTAATTTTAGCTTATTTGAACTCTTTACTTTGTGTTTAGAGATTGTTTGCGAGAAGTACAACCGTAGGGTTTAGTTGGGTATATTAATTAGTTAAAATCAGCGGGTAGGCACCTTCTTAGAGACCGAGAGGTGATAGGAAGTAGGGTCGTCTCATAGCTTTTACTTGTTAGGATTAGGATCGCACGAGAGCGGGTTCGGTTCTTGTCGTGTTTGGGTTTGTGAGCGATTTGTTGACCTAGTTTAAGTTAAACTAAATTGTTCCTCTATCCTTGGTTGCGTAGTATTCGGCTCCATTAGGGTAGTGTGTCGGTGAGACCGAGAGGAGAGTCGGCATTAGAGCACTTTAACAATTCGTTACTTGGTTTTGTTCTTAAAATCAACTAAGTGTAGGTTAGGGTTTGTTAGTAAGACCGAGAGGTGATCTAGCTTTCTTGAGTGAACCTTAGTTGTGTCATCCTTAGGAACCGGTGTCATGAGATTCTACAATCCATTAGCCTATTATACCTTCAACAGGATTCTTATCTAGGTAGACGTTTTCTGCATTGATAAATCTTATTCTCAAAGTTTCATCTAGTTTTCTTAAGTTAAGTCTTTTAAGTTAATTAAAGTATATTTAGTTAAGTAGTTAATAAGTAAAAATCATTTAAAATATATTATTCTTAGGTGAGTCTTGTTTAGGGTTAAGTATTACATACGTTTTCACGTGTCCTTGTGTTCGACACTCGGACTTCCTTAGGTCTATACTATTAGTAATCGGTACACTTGCCGGTTGTGTGTGGATTCGTTAGGATTTTCATTTATAAATTTAAAGCTTAGTTATGAATTATTTAAAAAGGGCATTCATTATACACGCATCAAGTTTTTGGCGCCGTTGCCGGGGACACGGTTTGAGGCGTATTGAGAACGACTCGAGTTAGGACCTACCTTGTTTGCTACTTGTTTTTCTTATTTGCTTTGTTTGTTAGTTTAAAATAGTTTAGCTAATTTTAGTTTACTTTGTTTATTTTAATAGTTGTATGCGACGTTCTCGATCTCTAGGACCACCAGAAACCGAAGGATTTTCCGAACCAGAGAGAGAGCTTCGTGAGAGACGTCGTACAAAACCGTCTTCTAGTTCTTCTACGTTCGTCGGTAATACATCCTCTTCTCCTACGTTTTCTGAACCCGTCATTAGGGATAGGATTATGGGCGACGCGAATCCACCACCGAGGAGGACAGTTGCAGACCGGGCCCGTCCGGTCGACGTTGGCGCGAGATCCAGCATTGCTCCACCAGCTATCGGAGTGCTCACGACTTGGCAGATTCCATCTAATATTCTGAACATGATTTCTCATTCTGCTCAATTTCACGGGTTGCTCCACGAGAACCCGCATTCTCATCTTACTCGTATTACACGAATTTGCGACACGTTTCATCTTGCCGGCGTATCCGAAGACGCCATCAAACTCCGTATTTTTCCGTTTTCACTCGTTGATCAGGCGAGTCTGTGGCTTGAGTCCCTCCCAGAGAGATCCATTGCTACTTGGGCTGCCATGCAGACCCAATTTCTTGATAAATATGATCCTCCGGCTTAGGCCGCTCGTTTGCACAACCAAATTCATTATTTCTAGATGGAGGACACCGAGAGCTTCTACGAGGCATGGGAGAGATTCAAAAATCTACTTGCTTTATGTCCGAATCACGGCCTACAAGACTCGGCAGTTGTTGAGAGTTCTATAACGCAGTGACGTACGCGACTCAGAATATGCTCGATACAGCTGCAGGAGGTAACTTATTGACAATGAAGGATATGGATGAGTACATTGATTTGTTTAACGGGTTAGCAATGAGTGGATACCATCGGCCACCAGCTAAGAGTACTAAGATCGTCGACTCCCTATCACGTGGCATGCATTCGGTCGACACGAGCACCGCACTTGCAGCACAGGTTGAGGCGTTGGCAAAGATCGTCAAGGACATGCAGGTGAAAAGTAAGTTATGCGATATCTGTAGAGGGGGGAATGATACCGTTCAGTGCCCCGTAGGTTTCCAGGAGGAGGCAGTCGACTTTGTTATTAATCCAAACCGAAATCAAAACTCTTTCAATTCGTATAATTTGGGGTGGAGAGGTAACCAAAATTCCAACTGGAGGAATGGAAATCAATCCGGCTTCCAGCAGCGTCAGAGCCTATTCTAGGATTCCGGTGAGGGAACGAGTAGTGGGGAGAAGAAGCCCGCGTTAGAGAAGATGATGGCACAACAGACATAGATGTTGTCGCAGCTTATGACTCGAGAGGACTCCCGTCACAAAGAGACTCAAGAGAAATTTCGTGAGCACGAGTCATTCATGAGAAATCAAGGAGCATCAATTCAAAATCTTGAGCGGTAGATGGGAGAGATAGCAAGTTGTCTGAATGAGAGATCACCAGGTACACTTCCAAGTAACAATGAACAAAACCCGAAGGCATTCGCGAAGGCAGTGACGACGAGGAGCGGTGCAGGGGCACGTAGCGAGCCCGTGATTCAGGAGGCGACGAGAGGAGTCATTGACAAACCTGCGGTAGATGTAGAGGAGCAGGTAGACGAGGAGATTCAGTTGGAGTCTCCACCGGCCAAGGGGCATCAGAGGCGTAGCCCAGGAAGTACAGCACGGGCCGAGAACCAGCCATTACCCAGCACACCAGCGAGAGTCTACAAACCTAGACTTCCATATCCCGGGAGAGTCCATAGGGAAAAAGACGAGGATCAGAACTCCAAATTTCTTGACCTTTTGAAGCAGCTTCATCTTAACATTCCATTCCTTGAGGCACTCACGCAAATGCCCAAATATGCAAAGTTCCTTAAGGATATTCTTTCGAATAAAGAGAAGTTAGCTGAAGTCTCTTCCATTCCTTTGAGTGTTGGTTGCTCTGTAGTCTTACAGAGAAAGTTACCAGATGAGATGTCTGATCCTGGGAGTTTCATGATTCCCTGCATCTTGAGTGATAATACGGTTGTTCATGCGCTGGCAGATCTTGGTGCCAGTATTAATCTCATGCCATATTCTGTATATCGCAAGTTGGGCCAAGGCGAACAAAGTCCTACCCGGATGAGTATCCAGCTTGCTGATCGTTCTATGAAATACCCCCTAGGAGTGGTCGAGAAAATGCTTGTTCGTGTCGACAAGTTCATCTTCCCGATGGACTTTATCATGTTGGACATGAACGAAGATGATAGCATCCCACTTATCTTGGGCTGACCATTCCTTGCCACTACACAGGCGTTGATCGACGTCTGCTAGAGAACGTCACCTTTGACGTTCGACAGTCACTGAAACACCCCAAGTCTGCTGATAACTCCTTATACTTCATTGATACCATCATGGAGCATGTCGGGGAGTTTCTCAGCAAAATCTGTGGAGGATCTGCCTCCAACACCCAGATATTCGATAAGGAGATTTCAGAGGTTGAGATGGTTGCCATGACCAATCAGTCCTTAGATGACGACCCCGAGTCGCATATCCCTGAATCTGGCGTGTCTGCTGAGATCGTATGAGACGATCCTATGGACCGACCTTCGGTCGAGAGTCCTCCTTCTTCCTTAGAGCTTAAGGATTTGCCTGCCCACCTTGAGTATGCGTTTTTAGATGAAGAGATGAAGCTGTCGATTATCATTGCATCTGCTTTGACGGAGGTCGAGAAGGAGAAGTTGTTGAGGGTGCTACGCGAGCACAAAGAGGCTATTGCATGGAAGATTATCGACATTAAGGGTATCAATCCTTCGTTTTTCACTCATAAAATCCTCATGGAGGAAAATTTCAAAACTGTCATTCAGCCGCAACGGCGGCTTAATCCGAAAATGCAAGAGGTCGTGAAGAAGGAGATCATTAAACTCCTTGATGCGGGGATCATTTTCCCCATTTCTGATAGTGCTTGGGTGAGTCCAGTCCAGGTGGTTCCTAAGAAGGGTGGCATGACTGTCGTCACCAATGAGAGGAATGAGCTTATTCCCACTCGGACTGTGATGGGATGGCGAGTCTGTATCGACTATCGTAGACTAAATGATGTCACAAGAAAAGACCACTTTCCTTTACCCTTCATTGATCAAATGTTAGAGCGTTTAGCAGGTCAGCAGTACTACTGCTTCTTAGATGGTTTCTCTGGGTACTACCTGGTTTCGATAGCTCCCAACGACCAGGAGTAAACCATTTTGACTTGCCCTTACGCAATGTTTGCCTATAAACGTATGTCGTTCGGACTTTGTAACGCTCCGGCCACATTCCAAAGGTGTATGGTGGCCATTTTCCATGATATGATCGAGGACTCCATGGAGGTGTTCATGGACGATTTTTCCATATTTGAGAGTTCCTTCGATCATTGTTTGTCTAATCTTGAGAGGATGATTTCCCGATGAGTTTACACCAACCTAGTCATTAACTTGGAGAAGTGTCATTTTATGGTTCGCGTGGGCATTGTTCTGGGGCTTCGGCTTTCAAGTGCGGGGATAGAGGTTGACCGCGCAAAGGTCGAGACGATTTCTAATCTTCCACCGCCCACTTCTGTGAGATCCATTCGTAGCTTTCTTGGTCATGCCGGGTTCTACCGCTGGTTCATCAAAGATTTTTCAAAAATCGCGAGACCCATGACCAAACTTCTGGAGAAGGATGCTCCATTTGTTTTTTTTATCAGTGTATCGAGGCGTTTGATCTTTTAAAAGACAAACTTATTAACGCCCTGATCATGGTTGCTCCCGACTGGTCGTTACCATTCGAGTTGATGTGTGAAGCGAGCGACTTCGCAGTCGGAGCGGATCTTAGACAGCGGAAGGATAAACACTTCCATCCGATCTACTACGCTAGCCGGATCTTAAATGGCGCACAGAAAAGCTATAGTACCACCGAGAAAGAGCTTTTAGCTGTGGTGTTTGCTTTCGATAAATTTAGGTCCTATCTGGTTTTGTTCAAAACGATTGTTTACACGGATCATGCTACTATTCGATATCTTTTCAGCAAGCAGGATGCTAAGCCTCGTCTTATCCATTGGATCCTGTTGCTTCAAGAGTTTGATATAGAGATCCGTGATAAAAGGGGGCCGAGAATGTGGCCGCCGATCATATTTCACGTATAGAGGGAGTTGAGTCAGGAGATTCGGGGGTCAGGATCGACGATCGTTTTCCGATGGAGAGTCTCATGTCTGTTACGGCACAATAGGAAGGTTTTCCATGGTTCGCTGATTTTGCAAACTATCTCGCTGACGGGTACCTCCCGAAGATGCCTTACCTGCAAAAGAAGAAATTCTTTGCTGACATTAAATTTTACCTTTGGGACGACCCGTATCTTTTCCGCATCGGTGCTGATCAGCTTATTAGGAGGTGTGTAGATGTTAAGGAAGGATGGCATATTTTGAGCCATTGTCATGTGGGACCGAGAGGAGGTCATCACGGTGTGAGTTCGACGGCGAAGAAAGTCTTTGATTCTAGTTTTTTACTGGCCGTCTATCTTAAAGGATGCCCATTTGTTTGTTAAGAGTTGTGATCGTTGTCAGCGTGTCGGAAATATTTCGTCGTGAAACGAAATGCCCCAAAATTCTATTCAAGTTTGTGATGTTTTCGATCTGTGGGGCATTGATTTCATGGGACCGTTTCCATCTTCGCGTGGGAACATGTTCATACTCATGCCTGTAGATTACGTGTCTAAGTGGGTTGAGGCCAAAGCTCTACCCACGAATGATGCCTGAGTGGTAGTCCATTTTCTAAAAAGTCTATTTGCTCGTTTTGGAGTCCCGAAAGCCTTGATCAGTGATCGAGGTACTCACTTCTGCAACTCGTAGATGAATAAGGCGTTGCAGCACTATGGGGTCACCCATCGGCTTGCGACCGCCTACCACCCACAGATTAGTGGGCAAGTGGAAGTGAGTAATCGGGGAATAAAACGTATTCTCGAGAAAACGGTAGGTTCAAATCGTCGGGGTTGGTCCGACAAATTAGATGACGCTTTGTGGGCCTTCCGTATAGCCTACAAGACTCCGACTGGTTCCACACCATTTCGGATGATTTATTGGAAGGCCTGTCATCTTCCTGTTGAGTTGGAACACCGCGCTTCATGGACCCTTCAAAGGGTTAATCTTGATTTATCTGCCGCAGAGGGTAATCGTTTCCATCAGTTACACGAGTTAGAGGAGCTCCGGGATCATGCATATGCTCAGTCATTTAAGTATAAGGAGCGGACGAAGGAACTGCATGATAGAAAATTGAAGGGTAATAAGTAGTTCAAGTGTAGGGATAAGGTCTTATTGTATAACTCCCACTTGAGTTTATTCCCGGGAAAGTTGAAATCCCGATGGTCGGGACCGTTCACAGTCACTGAGGTTTTCCCGTATGGCACGATTGAGATACATGATCAAAGCAGGAAGTTTAAGGTGAACGGTCATAAATTGAAGCACTACATAGGCGAGCCATTTCAGATCAGACAGTTGAGGTGTTCTACCTTGACTCATTCACCGAGGCGTAGACGTGTTGGATGCATCACTCGGGAGACAGCCCGAGTTGTAGAGTTTGTATTATGATTCTCTTTATTATCTGTTTTTATTTGTTTTATTTTTTTTATATATAAAAACATAAAAATACAAAGCTATACGGTCACCCGAGGTTGCGGCCGCGAATGAAATGTTATACGGTCGTTCGATTGATACACTGCTGATGATGAATCTGCATATGAACAAGGGGAGTAACCCGTTCTCTATTTTACTTTTTGCTTTAAGTTTTATTTTTATTTACTATTATTTCATTTCCTTGTTCTCATCGAGGACGATTTCGTTCTAAGTGTGGGGATGGGTCATACTCAAGCCTCAAATTTTGGTATGAAAAAGTAGAAATATCATGAATTTTAAAAATTTGAATACGTTATCATATGATGTTTGGGTAGGTTTAACGTTAGAGTATGCCGTGTAGCCTGTGATATAAATCTTAAACTGCTAGTTTAGTGTTTTACACCTCATTGGCGTATGGTTTTATAACCTTAAATCTTGTATTGATGGGATGCTTCGGGTCCGGAGACCATGGATCTGTATGCAATCTATTCATCTGGGTATTCACAATTCCTATGTGGGGTTGTGGATATTTAAAATAAATCCAAAAAGAGCAAACCCTTATTAGTCTTTAAACATGATCACAAAAGTACAAAAGTACAAATACACTACAGACTTGATCATCCACGTTGTTAGCCATGTGGGGTCCCCTTGCTCGCGTCTCATTACCATTAAGAAACAGACCACAAGGGACACGCTACATGTAAGCCCTACAGATGAAATTTTGCATACTCACCTATGGTGATGTTTCGGTGTATTACTTGATAACGGGGGTATGTCATGTTGTGGGGAACACTAGCTATTATTTAATTGAACCTTTCGTATCTAATGGCTGCTTGGTAGACTTTGATGCTTAAGCGTAGGTGGATAAACAATACCCTTGATCGTCTTAACTATTCATGAAAAAAATAGAGCAACAAAAGTTTTAATTCTGCTAATTTTGAGGTTTAAGTCAATTTGGGGTGGTCTGATCCGGTAAAAGCTGAAAATAAGCGGGTCTTAATTGTGTAAACCACTGAGTAATATTATTGTCGGATCTTATTTGTCCCAGTACTGATTAAGGCATGGGTTTAAGTGGATAACAATATCGGTGATCACGGTTTTTGCGTTCTTCTAAGCTTTAAAAATTAACCTATATGTTTTTAAGAATGTATTTTCCGATTCTTATCCAACTACAATAGACTTTTTAAGGGACGAAAAAGACTTAAGTGTGGGGATGTTTGATGTGTTGTAAAACACACTTACTTTCTATATCGTTTTATCATGATTTAATTGTTTTTTAGGTTAATTATTAAGAGTTATAGCTTGTTTTTACTTGGTTTTACAAAGATGGATTGATTACTTGTAGGTTATGAGTTTTGTGACGAAAAAGTGTCAAGTTTGAAGACTCCAGGAGCTTATTTGATCAACTTTGAATACTACAAGTCAAGGCCCGACCCAAGCCCACAAGTTAGAAGCCTATCTTGCATAATATATTAAGTAAAATAAAAAAAAGAACCCTAACTCCCTGCCCTAAGTCCGATCAGAAATCAGCAGCTATATAAGAAAGAAAGAAATTTGTGGTGGCTAGGTGGTGGCTAGGTGACGCCTGGAAGTGGAAGAAGAAGACCAAACAGTTGTATACATCAGCTAGGGACCTTATTTATCAAGAAACTCAGCCATATACTTAAGTAATCACTCATAAACTTTGTGTTTTTGTTCAAGATACATAACTAGTTGAACTTGATCTTTTAGTTGAATAGTTTTGCAATTGATTTGAAGTTTGACTTGTGCTTGATTGTTCTTGATCATTGAATGAGTTTAATTATGTTTTGGTTGAGTTATTTGATGTTTACTTTGATGTATAGCTGCTGTCCAAAAATCATGTTAGGCTAAAGTAGTTAGTTCTACCTAGGTTAGATGATTATTGTTAGGTTTTAGTAAGTAAATTGGATTGTTAATGATCATGACTTGAATTGTTAATGTAAAGTTTGGTTTAACATTGAATTAGGTTGTCTTTAGTGGGTGTGTTTTGATTAATAATACTCAATTACCTCTAGCTTTGATTGATTGAATCGGTTTTGGTTAATTTTAGCTTGTTTGAACTCTTTACTTTGTGTTTAGAGATTGTTTGCGGGAAGTACAACCGTAGGGTTTAGTTGGATATATTAATTAGTTAAAATCAGCGGGTAGGCACCTTCTTAGAGAATGAGAGGTTATAGGAAGTAGGGTCGTCTCATAGCTTTTACTTGTTAAGATTAGGATCGCGCGAGAGCGGGTTCGGCTATTGTCGGGTTTGTGTTTGTGAGCGATTAGTTGACCTAGTTTAAGTTAAACTAAATGTTCCTCTATCCTTGGTTGCGTAGTATTCGTCTCCATTAGGGTACTGTGTCGGTGAGACCGAGAGGAGAGTTGGCATTAGAGTACTTTAACAATTCGTTACCCTGTTTTGTTCTTAAAATCAACTGAGCGTAGGTTAGGGTTTGTTAGTGAGACCGAGAGGTGATCTAACTTTCTTGAGTGAACCTTAATGTGTCATCCTTAGGAACCGGTGTCATGAGATTCTACAATCCATTAGATTATTATACCTTCAATAGGATTCTTATCTAGGTAGACGTTTTCTCCATTGATAAATCTTATTCTCAAAGTTTCGTCTAGTTTTCTTAAGTTAAGTCTTTTAAGTTAATTAAAGTAAGTTAGGCTAAGTAGTTTATAAATAAAAATCATATAAATATATTATTCTTAGGTGAGTCTTGTTTAGGGTTAGGTATTAGGTATGTTTTCACGTGTCCTTGTGTTCGACACTCGGACTTCCTTTGGTCTATCCTATTAGTGATCGGTACACTTGCTGGTTGTGTGTGGATTCGTTAGGATTTTCGTTTATAAATTTAAAGCTTAGTTGTGAGTTTTTTTAAAAAGGGCATTCATTAAACACGCATCAATTTTCTTGATTGAAAATTTAATGGTTATGTTTGTTTTCGAGATTGTGCTCGTTTTAACGATCGTGCTCGTGTTCATGATTGTGCTCGTTTCACATCTTAATTACATATAAGAAAGGAATTTTTAATATTGTAATTAAATAATAAGATAAGCCAGATATTAATAACACATAAGCATAAAATAACACATAGGCACATAATATGTCAAAATCGTCGATCTTTACGACATTACTCTTATATATAAAGTATGTAGATGTAAATTATAATGACGCGCACACACACACAAATATATAAATATATATATATATATATATATATATATATGTATATATTTGTGTGTGTGTGTGGGTGCGTCATTATATTTTACATCTACACACTTTATATATGTTAATGCACTGTTTTGACGTCTCGAGTCTTTGTATTTATTATTATTTTAATGAAAAATATATATATGTTTAATAGGTAGTTCGTTAAGGACGTTTAACGAACTAGTCAGTTCGTTTAATGTAACTCCCATTCGTTAAGGATGTTTAACGAATGGGCTTGTAGTTCGTTATGTATGTTCCCATTCGTCATGGAATGTTGACGAATGACGCATAACGAATCAAGTGATTCCTTATGTTTCCTTATAGAGTCTGTAATGTTTACGAACTGGACTCTAGTTCTTAAGGAATGTGTAACGAACTAGATCCATCGTCTATATATAGGGGTGTTCATTCCCATGTTTATTTAAGTTTTGATTTAGCAGTAACGAACCTCTGTCAAATTGTTCTCTCGATCAAAGCTTCATCTAAAGTATTACTAATATATACATAATACACCTAATACATATAATATATACTAATTAAGAGAAATTCCTAAGATCATGATCCTAGTAAGGTGAGATTAGATCTACGTTTGATTATCGATATCATATAGTTGATTATCCTCCGGTTTGATTATTCGAGGTTAAAGTATTTGAGAGCTACGAAAAAAGGGGTGTTTGTTAGTGCACTGTTTTGGTGTCCGTAGCAATCGAATAAGTTATTGATAGTCTAATCCGTTTATTTAAAGTATATTTATTGTAATATGGCCATTCGCTATGGTTTGTATGGCGAATGGGTCCATTCGTTAGTTATCAAGGCTATTCGTTAATTTATTATCATTCGTTATGAAGGCATAACGAATGGTGTCTCACTCGTTATGAAGATATAACGAATGAGACTAACTTAACGAATGGAGCTTCGGCCTATAAATAGGTAGATTATGTTCATAATTAAGCTAGAGAGTTAGAGAGCTAGAACGCTAGAGAGTGTGTGAGAGAGATGTAGATCTAAGTTATCCTCTCCATAAGTTATTTCTCTCCATAATGTATTCTTCCCTAATTATCAATAAACTATGTATTTAACGTATTGATTGATCTCATATTTATCGCAATTGATGCTTCGGATTAGCGGCTAAATCTTGGAAGGTTCTCTCAATTGGTATCAGAGTAGATGGCTGCTCTCGTTGCATCGATTAAGGTATGAATCTGATGTTCTTCGTGTTCTTCTAGTTTTGGACTGATTTGATCAGATTTTGGGTTAAGTTATGGATGAATGGTGGAATTGATGGTAGAATCATGTTTGTTAAGGTTATACGAAGCTACTGATATGATTTGGTGTTGATTTATGGTGTATTGGTGAATCCACCATGGAAGAGCATGTTACTGTTTGATTCAGTTAATGATAATTCAGTGATTGTTAAGTTATTTGGATAATAGATTCGTGATTAGAATGAAAATCCGAGTTTTCGTGTTGATTTTCATTGTTAATTATTTTGGTTTGATGAATCTGCCATGGATGAAGCTTGGTTTTGCAGATTCCGGCCAGATCTACGATTTTCCGGCCATGGAACTGATTTTTCCGGCAAAATGCGCTTTTCTAGTGAACAGTTCAGATCCAACAACCTAATCCGTTATGTTGTTTTAGCAATTCGTTATGGAAACTTAACGTGTGGAAAATTTAACGAATTAAAGTAATTCGTTAAGTTAAAGATAACGAATCAAGGTAATTCGTTAAGTTAAAGATAACTAATTAAGGTAATTCGTCAAGGTAATTCGTTAAGTTATAGGTAACGAATTAAGGTAATTAGTTAAGTTATTTTGTTAAGTTAATTCGTTAAGTTAATGGTAGCGAATGAAGGTAAATCGTTATGTGTATGGCGAAGTAGAAATCTTAACGAATGGAAGGCCATTCATGTAACTGTTGTAACGAATGGAGTAGATATTTATAACGAATTAGAGTTGGTAATTTACAACGAACTGGCTGGTTGACGAATGGTGGATATTTATACCGAATTAGAGTTGATAATTTATAACGAATGGAGAGGTCATTCGTTAAAAAAAGGAAATATTTTTTGGCGGGAAAATCAGAAAAAAATTTCTTAAACGAAATTTTTCTGGGATATTCCTAATGTATTGGAGACTCTTCGTGAAAATTTTGGTAATATATTTTGCGGCCGACTTTTTACGCGTTTTTACTGGCCGAGGAGACCACGTGTAATTTAAAGAGGAGTTTGTTTGTGAGTTTTAAAAATTGTTCAAGACCTTGCTGATTTTTTCAAGAAAATGGGGAGATAAAACTTTCATAGAGTTTATTTGACATGTGTCTTCCTACCTTTGCAGGGGTTTCTTGAAAAATTACTGCGATTCAGGTGGTAATTCATGATTGCAAAGCTACGTTTGACTGAGTTCAAGACCGCAATTGTTCTTCAAATGGTGATTGATTTTTTTCAAGACTGAAACCTGACTATGTGGGATACGAGTGTCTGTCCGTTTACTTCTTTCTGAGGGACTTTGATCCTGACTATGTTGGCTAAGAGTATACGGCGGATTACTTATGTTGAATGTGACAACTCTTGAACGGGCTAATCTTATTGAAGAAGATACGAGTCTTGTCATTGGATTGAAGAATTTGATCATTCGGGGTTTATAACAGAGGTTGGAACTCTGAATCATATGCCCAAACATTAGGGCATATTTGCGAATGGGATGTGGAAGAGCTTCAAAGAGTATATTTGGGATACACGTTATCAAGAGAGGGAAAACTGAAGTGAAAGATGTTGAATGATCGGGTTTTTCATGAAGATGTGTGACGAAGTTAAATGTAAAGATATGTTTTCATTACTGGTGCTGATGGATAGCTGATGACTTGCTGCTGATTGTCGAAAGATTGAACCATATCATACGCCAATGGTTGATCTCCAAGAGTTTCTCACATTGAGGGGGAGATTTGATATGATCTCCATGATCTGACAGTTTTAACTTACATCCCGCAAGTACATGAGTCGTTTCTACAGACTTTCCGTCGACTAATTCTACTGGAAACTTAGCATCTAACGGGGTTGGAGTTAAGTCTAAGAGTTGACTAAAGGCTTTCGACACAAAACTCCTATCAGCTCCAGTGTCAAACAATACAGAAGCAAAACAATCGTTCACAGGGAACTTACCAGTCACCACGTACGGATCATTGCGGGCTTGACCCGACCCAATAATAAAAGCTCTTCCTTTACCATTGTTTCCACCACCACTGCCACTTCCATTACCTCCATTGTTGTCGTTCTGTTTCAGCTTGGGACAATCTTTCCTGAAATGACCCTCCTGACCACATTCGAAACATCCCTTAGCCGTCAAAGGTAGTTTAGAAGCACCCTTTGCCGCCAGGTCTCCTCTACAGTCCTTTACCTGGTGACCCATCTTTCCGCATCTCAGACACTTAACACGGTCACACGGCCCAGCATGATGATAATTGCACCTGTTGCACTTCGGATATTTCCCAGCATATCCGCTCGAACCCTGCCCGCCACCGTTGTTATTGTTATTGTGACCCTGATTGTTGAAGCCCCGAGTGAATTCGGGTTTACGGTAGTATTGTTGCTGCGGGGGGTTCGAGGATGAGGATCTGGTGTTGTCAAACTTTCTCTTTCCTTTGCTCGGGTTGTTGTTGCTGTTGTCAGTAATCGGGTTGTCACGGGCTTTAGTGGTTGACCTCTAGGTGGTAGCGCACCTTGGGTCACTGCTTGATCCGTTAGTTTGTGAGCTAACCGAATCGCTTGTTGAATCGTGGCTGGTCTGGAAGACGTCACCATGCCCTGAATTTGCGGTGCTAACCCATCAATATACATTTAAATCCTCTTACTCGGCGGGTCTACCATCCGTGGACACATCACAGCTAACTCGTGAGAACGGGTGGTGTAGGCTTCGATTTCTGAACCCACCATCTTCAATGACCAAAACTCAGATTCCAACTTTGCAATCTCCTCTCTCGGACAGTACTCTTCTCGCATCATGTTTTTGAACTCCTCCCAGTTCATAGCGTTAGCCAGTTCCAATCCAAGGCTCTGCACGTTTGAATTCCACCAAGTGAGGGCAGAATCTTCAAGTGTTCCAGCAGCAAATTTGACCCTACTGGCAGGGGGACAATTACACATCTCAAACGCCGATTCGGCCTTCTCAGCCCAACGCAGGAAGCCTATAGCTCCCTCAGTGCCCTTAAACGTACCGGGCTTGCAGTCAAGGTAATTCTTGAAGGTACACGTTCCAATTGGACCTCCAGCTTGGTTCTGTACATGTGCGGCTAGAGTGGCCGCCGCATGGTAGTTCAGCAGAGTTTGGAGTTCTGCTGCAGTCAAGTTGATGTCACTACGTCCGTGTCCAGCGTTTCTTCCTGCCATTTCCTTGTCCGAGTACTTTCCGGCTGCTCCAAGTACACTCAACTCCTCTGTCGGTCGCCTAGGATTCGCTTACTGATCTTTGCAACCTTGCATGTGTATAAGATTTTATGAAAGTAGTCTAGTCCATCGGTAGCATGTTCACTAGCCTTTGGAGTCGTACACCATGTAAAACAGTAGCATCCACCTAGTAGAAAGGGAACATAATCCTAGATATCTCCTATATCTTGAAACAATGACGGCTTGACCGGGTGGATGATGGTGACCGCCGGTTGGTATGGATCATGAAGCGGTTGGATGATAAGAAAACGTTGCTAGTGCTATTTCTGCTCGGGTCCTTGCTACTTGGAGTTGCTCTTGCAAGTCTATCATCTCGGCTTGCATCCTTCTCATAATTTTCATCTGTTGGTCGCTAGCCTCTTGCATCTCCTTCATGGCCGCTGTCATGCGGGAAATTTCCTCCTTAGTTTCGGTTCCATCTTTTAACAGTCCGGAAACGTTCGCTCTCGTATAGCGCATGTAACCAACATCACGCTCCAAACAAGAAACAACAGCTGCGAGCACACGCTCTACAGGTTTGGTTATAGGTGGTAGGGTGTTGGGGTAAGCAGGATGGCTCGGGTGGGGTAGCGGGGGAACTTGTTCGCGATAGACCATACGCCTAATCATATTAGGGTACCAATCCCAGCTAACTTCGTTTTCGTACATGCCTCCGGATAAGCGATACCTCTTCGGTGTAGGAGCTTCCAGTTCCGGGACTACACGAGGTGGCGACGAGGTAGTTAACTACGATTCCTTCCCATGAGCATGAGTCATCTGATCGGATGATGATGATGATGGCGTCGACATCTCTACAGGTAAGCCGTGAATGCGCGCGTATGAGTGAAAGGGGTAAAGAGATAAGATAACAAAGACTACACAAATCTATGCAGTGCGTATCATTATAACTAATGGGTCGTCGCGGTTATAGTCTAGTATGCATGCAATTTCTAGTTCGCTATAACCAATGGCTCTGATACCAATCTGTCACACCCTCAAAATCCACTAACGGAGTTTTACCGTCAGAGGGTGTGAACTAACAGGATCGGAATCATTAGTTATAATCAAACCGTAAAAACGTTTAATTGAAAATAAGTGCGGAAGCGTAAAAACCAAAAGATAAAAGTTGTGTCACGCAGGACGACTTAACACCCCATAACAACAGTTAAATATCAGTTTGCATAAACAAAAGCGTTTCAAACAATGCATGATCCTATACCGCGCGCCCGCCTCGGCTACCTGAGAATAACATACTAAAAGTGTCAACACGGGGTTGGTGAGTTCACAAGTTTATATAAAATAAAGCGTTTAGCGTTTGTGTTCAGCGTTTTGCGTTAAGCGTTTTGCGTTACCAGATAGTGTTATGTCAATTATATATCTATAGGTAGCTAGCCTATAAAACAAGTATTACTAAGTGTTCGACACCGAAGCTGACTGTTTATCATTTGCCTTGCCACCAGGTCTATCCCGACCATGGTATGTGTTTAGCCAAGATTACACCCACTCGACCTCCAGTCGAGTTTAGCGTTGGGTGGGGTTTGTCAAACCCAGTATTACTACTCAACAATGACTCGCTATTATCCAATATTAAACGGTTCGATGTGAATGAAGGACTTTAGTTATTGCGTTTGCCACTTAGTCTTTACAAGTGATATATAATCTATATTAACAAAATCATAAATGCGTTTTCGGAGTATGTTATCTCCCCAAGTGAAAAGCGTTTGAAAACAGTTTAAAAGGGGTAAGTGAACTCACTGTTTGCGAAGAATTTCCCAAAATAATTCACCAAAGGATGTGCGTCACCGACAAAAACTCTCTCTAGCGTTCTAAAACAACAAAGAGATTTTCTAAGTGTCGGAACTATTATCGAGTCTCTAGACTCGGCACATAATACCTATGCACACAACATGTTTCGTGTTTCGTTTGTGAATCGTGTGTGACTTTAACAAGTGTATTTGTGATACGTTACATGTGTGAGCAATTATTTACGTGTCATGTATTCATAATGTACATCACTAGCAATTACTTCCCGTAAGGGCAATTTGGTCAACACATAACAATTAACTAGCAATTATTTCCCACGAGGGCAATTTGGTCAAAATACGACAATTAGTTAGCAATTATCCCCCGCAAGGGCAATTTGGTCAAAACACGATAATAAATTAGCAATCAACATGTTTCATGCAACTTTCACAAAATTCAGCAACTAGTTTCTTAACGACAGAATTCTACTTGAAAAACTAGTCTATCCCACCGATCATAGCATCACAATTAATTTACCAAAAATCATCACAAAAGCATGTATGTGTTAGGTTTCCAGAACATATTTTGTTGTGTTTTTATTCCATACATATTTCTCACAAAGATCAATTTACCACAGCAAACTCATAACAGTCAAATTTATGCGCAACAGAATGTTATTTGAAATTCCTGTTAAACGAAAAATCCAATAAATGCAAGACCACTTGAGTTAGGTTCCTAACTCAACAAGTCAACTTTCAGAAGTGGAACCAACCCAATTGGTCTCGTAGTTCATGAGATATAACATTTACAAAACAACCTAACAGCAGGTCTAACAACTCAGCTTTTCACAACGTTTTTGTAAAATCATAAAGGTTAACTTTTACACGTCCAAAATTGCAAATTTACATTCTTTAGAAACTAGACTCAACCTAGTTTACTGTAGTATCAATTATCTCAATCAATTTTCACATTTACACCCCGTTACAGTCAATTGAACATCAACAACACAATCTGTCCAGAAACTGTTTGCATCCAAACTCAACATATTAACTATCTATGGACCATAATTCGTTCATATAACACTCTAGACACCATAACCACTATCCATGAATATCAATTACACCATACATACATGGTCAGGGTTTTATTTGATCTCAAAATCAAAGACACAACAATTAACATGTAATAATATCCATTCTAGTTATCAAATCATCATCAATACATCATCAAATCAAACAAGACATATGAACACAACTTATATACAAAAATCGGCCCTAGGGTTTTTAATTAACCCATTAAAAATCGAAATTAAGTATAAAGGATGCAAGGGATAGTCGTTTATACCTTCCTAGCACCTTAATCTTCAATCAAAAGCTTGAAAATTTGCTTGTATGTGTGTGTGTGATTGGCGGCAGCCGTGAGCAAGGGGGAGGGGGGGTCCGATCGGGGTAGAGGGAGAGGAGAGAAAGAGAGGCTAGGGTTTATAATATTATTAATCATAATCATGTTACATCTAGGTCCCTCCACTTCAAATTATTAGTTTACTAGCCCAAAGTAATTAGTTTGCATCTTGAGTTAACTTCTTAAACAATGTAATCACATAACACATAAGCCTAACACATAAATATTGTTTTAATGTTTCTCGTTTATTCACCAATCGTCTGCGTCAACTCGTTTACATTTCGGTGCAATTCCCGAAAGACTACACATGTAGTAAGTGTCAAGCGTCATTTAAACCCTAGTTTAAATGTAATGAGGTGTGCGTTATAGATTCAATGATCTTTAAGTTTGAATTAACGGAGTTGAGTTAACGGAGTTAACCTGAAATTGACGAATGTCACATGGAGAGACTTGGGTTGATTGGGCTTCTCCACGTACGGTGATTGCTTTGGAGCCCACGTTGAAAGTAAGTTGAGGAATTGCAAAATCTGCCGTTACTGGGCCTAGGGTTCGCAACCAAGCGAGCCCAAGAATGACATCAGCTCCTTCAACCGGCAAGATGAAAACGGGAATGGAGAAGGAAGTGTCTTGAAGAGTAATATTCAGCGACGGACAAAACCCATCACAAGTTAAGTTGTCGCCATTACCAACCATAACTGAAAAAGTCGGTACGTTTTGTGTAGGTAAGTGCAAAAAAGAGACAATTCTTGGTTGAATTATATTGTGTGTGCTGCCCGAATCGATGAGCACCTGAACTGGTTTGTTTTGGATATAGCCTGTCACACGCAATGCTTGTGGAGATGACAAGCCAAAAAAAGCAGTTGTGGATAACAAAAAGAATTGATTTGGATTGGTCAGGTCTAAGGATTCGGTATTAGGTGTGGGATCGGTATCATCAGTGGTGGTGTCGGGTGGGTCATCTGGATCATTATCGGCTATAAGGAGAAACTGTTGAGGGTTACATTTGTGACCGGGATGTACTTTTTGGGGCAACGGAAACACAAGCCTTCGTTTCGACGTTTTTGAAGTGCCTCGGGTGATAGTTTAGTAAATGGTAATTTGGGTGAGTTTGGGTTGGGTAATAATGGCGGGTTTCCAGGTTTGGATGGATTGGATGTGGAGGCGGTGGTAGGGGTAAAATATTGGGATTGAAAATTGCGAGGTTGATATAGCTTGGGTTTGGCTAAGTTAAGTTTTTCTTCGATTCGTTTAGATAGACCATAAGCTTGGTGGAGGGTAGTAGGCTTGATAATAGCGAGTTCGGCTTGGATATCCGGTTTGAGGCCCGAGATGTAACAGTTTAGGAGAGCCTCGCTTGATAAACCAACAACACAGTTGACAAGTTTCTCGAATTCGGCTTGGTATGCGGTGACCGTTGTTGTTTGTTTAAGCTTGAAAAGGGTCGCCTGATGATTTTCATAGTCGGATGGGCCAAAACGGAGTTCGAGGGCTCGAACAAATGTCATCCAAGTACCCAACTGATCGTTGTTTTTGAGGTACTTGTACCAACTCAAGGCCTCTCCAATGAAATAGAAAACCACGAGTGATAAACGTCGGTCATCGGGAATGTTGTAATAATTGAAAAAGTTGTTGGCTTGAAATATCCAGTCTAATGGATTAGAGCCATCAAACAGGGGAAGATTGATCTTTGGAGGGCGAGGATAGGACGAATCGGGTTGGCCATTTTTGGAAGAAGAACCGGAAAGGGGAAGAGTTTGAGGGACTTTTTGTTTTTCGTTGGACAGGAGGTTGAAGAGATGGGTGGTAGCTTCCATTTGTTGATTCATGGAGGCTTGAAGGGCTTCGAACTGGGTATTGGATCTGGCTTCGGACTGGCTGTGTTTGTGGCGGTTTGAGTGAGGATTGGGCGAATTGATCACAAAGGATTTGAAGGGACTCATCGGTGGGGGAAGATTCTTTGCGGGGAGGCATGGTAAGGATGATGAAAGCACCAAATGGTAGGGCCTGTAGAGTAGGCTAATCTCCAATAGAAAGTCAGATGAGAAGAGGAACAATTTTGAAACGATTTTCTGATTAATTCCAAAAGCAAAGTACATGAATTTAAATATGCATGAGAGTTAGAGTGCCACTTTCTCACATCCCTTTATTCAATGAACATGCATGCACATTACCCCACTAAATGCTCCACTACTACCTAATATGAAGGAACAAAAATAACAATACATAATGACTAATTCAATGCATGTGACTAGACTAACATAATCCAACGGTTCATTTTCTTCTTGGGCTTAATCCCTTAACTTTGCTGGCTTCTTAGAAATTATTTTGGGCATGTTGTTTGATATCGGCCCAGTCACTGGTAGGCCCGTATCACTGCCACAACCAGTCCACTGCCACCTAGGGATCCGAATCGGAACTCGGCAATGATAGACTCCCGACAATCTCCCACAACAAACAAATGCCACCACCATTCACCACCACCACCAAAGAAAAACCGGCAAGTCCGCAACACAAACAAATCCATTACCACCGTAACTATCACCACCGGAAATCGAAAAAGGCAACAAACAATAGACGAACAAAGTGAATTGGTAAAGTAAGAAAATGAAGACAAATACATTTAGGGAACTACAATACCAAACGATAGATAAAGAAATTTATACATTTTCATCAGCTCATACTCCTAGAATGATTCCTAAAGAAACCAACACTACAGAGGATACATAAAACATTATCAATCGGAACAAACAAAGATCCTAAAACTAAATAAACCCAATATATCGACATTGAAAAGAAATTAACTGTAAATAAAACAAATAAAAACAATTAGGTTAACCAATATCAAGAAAAACCACACCGCCATCTACGGTTACAAAATGTAAGCCGGTGACGACATAACTCGCCCCATCCAACAACTGCCACCAGCAAACCATCGCTACCTAGGGTTCCGAAATTGAACCCGGCAGCAGTAGGTGAAGATGAAGGAGCGAAATCGACAGGGAAATTAGACGACGACTTCTTACACCAGAGATTTAGAATAGAAGAGAAGACGGCGGTGGCACTGACGATTTTGATGTAGAAGAAGCGGCAAGTGGGTTTGGAGGTCCAATGAAAACATGGTGCAAATGAAGCTTCAGATTGCACAACCATAAAACACTTGTAAAGCATAGATTACAACAACCTAAAGCACAACTTCACTTGAAATTGTAAATATATAAATTTCAGGCAAAATTGTAATATTATAAATTATTCGTATCGCAACTATAACAAATACATAACGAGATGAATCGACAAGGCCATGTGATGAATGCACCAATACAATCCTGAATTGTGAAAAATAACTCATATGGTCTCATCAACTTTTCATCTATTTATATTGTTACTTGAACATTTATCTCATATCATTTTGGTCTAATCTCTATACCACCAACTAGCTCATTTGGGTCCAAACTCTTCACACATCCTCTTGCTACAGGCTCAGTAGAGTTTAGAATACTTTTGAGGAAAACCTAATCTCCAACCTAGATTTTAGTTATCAACAAACAGCTATATATTAAACTCGAGTCATTATAGTGCGAAAATCATTTCACAAAAAAAAGGTTTTACACTAGCAGGCTAACATTTTATAGAAAAAATAATATGAAAAAAAGCATCAATAGGCATTCTGCGATATAAAAATAGGTATCAGTACCAAGTGATGAGCTCTTGTAAACTTGCACATGAAAAATTATAAGGTAATCACATATAAAACGTGACTATAAGTTGTATCATACCAGCCTCGCGAATAGAAATAATGAGCTATGCAATACAATTTGGCATAATTACATCCCCTTAACAAAAGCAGCAACAATGTCTCTCATATATTGTCATTAGATAAAACAAAAGTAGAATAAATTGCAAAATATAGTTCCCAACAAAAAGATGATTCTAAGCTATCTATTCAGGGTCAAGAAGCTTACCAAAATAGTCAAAATGTCATATTTATTGACAAATAAGAATAAAGATAAGATATCTTTTAGATAGCGGGTTCAAAAATATAATCCACTTTGAAGCTACACCAAGTGAGCACCACACTGTAATTCTGTAAATGGCATTTTATTTTAGTGAAAGGTTAAAGTTATAAGGCTCAAGTGTCAAATGTCGTGTCAAGTTATATTATAATAAAACTCTAGCGAATAAGCGTCCTATAAAACAGATGTTTTATGACTCAAATATCAAATTTCCTATTAAGGTGTATTATAATAAAACCACAATGATTAAGCGTCTTATAAAGGTTAAAGTGATAAGACCATAGTGTAAAATTTCCTATTAAGTTATGTTCTTATATGACATCGACTAGAAAGGATCCTATAACACCGAACATTTATAACTTATCTACTAATGTCCTATTAACTTATGTTATAATAAGACCTCTAGTGATTAAGTGTCCTATTACATTACTACATAATGAGACACCAACAACTACATGTCTTATAGGTTACTTTATTAGGATTTAGATTTTAAGTGTCTTATTAAGTTATATAATAATACGACCCTAAAGAATCATCCATCCTATTAAATAACTTTTTAGGACACCGGGTCTGTGACGTACATTGTAAAAGGACCCAAAATGTTCATTTGTCCTATTAAATAGATTTTAGTACCCTATTACAAGTGTCCCACACAAAAGGTACTAAAAAGCACTTTTTGTTGTAGTGGTTGCATACTACAGACGCGCTTATTAGTGAAAATTCACCGGTGGAAATCATTAAAGATGACGCTAATCATCATCATCATCATCATCATCATCGTACTCAGTATATCCCACCAATAGCAATGCTATGGTAGGGTCTGAGGAGGGTAAGATGTAGACAGTCTTACCTCTATCCCATAAGGATAGAGAGGCTGCTTCCGGTGAGACCCCCGGCTCGATAGTAGTTTTGCATCAAGCCTTGGACATAAGGCACATAGCACTCAATCATCAGGGACACCGGCTGATTGGTGCATGTGCCCTTGTCTTTCGGCTATCAACGCCACCACATGATGCCTGATTAACCTTCCGCCACTTTTAACGTTATTTTCACGAGATTAGTAAAATAACGTCAAAATTAGTGCGCTTTTACTTTTGCCCACCCGAGGGTTCACACATATATACATTATATGCGCGCACCGCAAGCAGGGCGTAAAGATGACGCTAATCATCTATGTTTATATATCAAAGAGTTCAATTTGGATGTGAGGTAAGTTTTTTATAAACGCTTGTACTTTTACGATTGTACGAGACTTTGAGGGATTGGTATTCTGACCAAAATAAATTGGTTGATCGAAGCTGCCATTAGCTTTAGATATAGGGTTCATGAAGTAGATGGTTAGTTATTGTGAAACTCATAGTTCTTGCATGATCGAAGTTATCGAATGTTTTAATAAATCTCCGTAATAATCAAATAACGTTTAAAGAAAAAAAAAGATAGATATATGACTCTCTCCTATGTACCTAAAGTTACAGTAAATTTAAGGTAGGTTCAATCATGTGGCAGCCACTGACTTTATTTATTTTAATATTTTGAAATCTAAGTATTTAATCATTTGAAAGTAATGAAAGTATTGGAAACTGCCATGGTGGTATTGTTTATTGGGTTTTTTTAAATAGATTTCATACTAAATCAAACAATGAAAAAAATAAGGTGATGTAATGTTTCGGTTTTTAATTTGCTTTAAATACGTTATTTTAACGAATTATTTTTTGAGTTTAGTTTTGTTACCGTAAATAACGTAGCCGATACCAACTGAATTCGCGTCAACTTACGAAACAACGTCCGGGTGTCACCAACGCATAACATCCCGGCGCAGGTAACATCCTTGTTACCAACAACCCGTTTTAAAAAATGAAAAATTAATAATTGAGTAGCGTAATCAATGACATCACACCTCTTGTATCTTTGAATCCATTCAGTGCGAAGCCTAAATATTTCAACGTAGAACATTCAACATCCTAATAGAAGTCAACTGTAGCCCCACTTGCATGCCGTGATCTCCAAACAAATTCTCATTAAACAATATTAACTCAGTTTTTATATATTAAAATTTTTTAACTATATATGCATACCTCGTATGTATGTTACCACATACATTTAAAGAGCATCATCTCGGCACACCAAGATCATGGATCAGACTCATATTTTCTTCATTTGTTTTTTATGTTTAGTTCCTCTCATCTATCTTGTCAAATTGCTAACACATCAAAAAGGGAGAAATCTCCCACCAAGTCCACCTTCTATCCCAATTTCTTCCAAGTATGGTCCTGTTATGGCTCTACAGTTTGGCTCACGCCCAGTGCTTGTGATAACCTCACCATCAGCAGCCGAAGAATGTTTCACAAAAAACGACAGTGTTTTAGCTAATAGACCGCTTCTTCTAAGCGGCAAGTATCTTGACTATGACCATTCCACAGTTGGTGCCGCGCCATACGGTCAACTGTGGAGAGATCTTCGCCGCATCATGACACTTGAACTATTTTCAACGGCTCGACTCAAATCTTATTCCAGTGCTCGAGAAGATGAGGTTAGATCGTTAATCAAGAATCTTTATCTAGACTCTTCTCAAGATTTTACAAAACTTGAAATGAGGTCTAGAATTCAAGGATTATCATTTAACATAGTCATGAAAATGATTGCTGATAAACGGTTCTATGGGAATGAAATGGAGGATTTTGAGGAGGCTAGTCAATTTAGAGATAATAAGGGAAGTTTTTGAGGTCAGTGGTGCATCAAATCCCGGAGATTTTTAATTCCATTTCTAAGATGGATCAATTTTCAAGGTTACGAGAAGAGGTTGTTGAAACTGCAAAAGAAAAGCGATAGATTTTCGCAAAATCTAATTGAGGAAATTAGGACTAAACGGTGTTGTTCTTCGTCAGAAAAAGGAAAAGATGCGACATTTATCGACGCTATGCTTTCATTGCAAGAATCTGAACAAGAATACTACACTGACAATATAATCAAAGGCAATATACTGGTATGCATGCTCGCAATATCCACCTTTTATTCCAAGTCTTAAAAAGGACCATCAACTACATAATATATAACTTGGGCTGTTAGCAAATGAAAATGAAGTAAAGTCCATTTTTACTAAGTATTTAATTAAATAATCATTAGCGTTCAAAACTTATTGGTTAAACAAGATGACCGGGTCATTTCATTTTAGATTTCTGGTTGATATATATGTCTCTGCTTGATTGATTGCCCGGCTTTATCTTGATTTTTTAAAACAAAACCACGCAAATGTAAATTGTTAAAGCCAAAAGACGCGCAAACGTTAATTGTGAAACGCAAACCTACTCAAATGTTAAGGCCGGCAACTTACCATTTTCAATATATATATCCACACACCCCCACCCCTCCCCACCCTCCGTTCTCTAGAGCCACCAGATTGCTTGATTTCTAAATAGAGGTTTCTAATGGATTTGACCCGAATTCACAGGTATGGGTTTTACCAAACCCGGATAGCCTTTAAATGGGTTATAACATCTCATATATTTATGAAACTCTTTCATAATCAAACAATAATTTTTGCGGGTCATGGGTCTCACCAAACCCCGGATAACTCCTAAACGGTTTATAACATCTCATTTATTTGTGAAATAACCCCTTAATCATCAAAGAATAATTTACACGGGTTATGGGTCTTACCAAACCCTAATAGCCCTCAAATGGATTATAAGATCACATTTATTGGTAAACATTATCATTAAAATCTAATTTAATATATCTCCTTTACATGTTATTTGTTTCTGGTCTATCATCTTCATCGCCGGTAAACTTCCGATACTACCCACCATTGTCAACTACATTAACATCCCCTTTTTCATTAGACAAATATTTGTGTTCATGTTTGTTCATTTAAAAAAATCAACATGCTCGTATCCGTTTATGTTTGTTCGTTGAAAATCTAAAAAACCTACACATAATTGAAAAAACTCAAACGCTAAAAAAATATAATAACAAACTAATATATATGTATTAAGTTAAATCGAAACTACGTTAAAAAAATCAAATAAATCACAAAACGATTAAAACAAAAACTTGAATAAACCCTCGTAACACGGGAGGATCAAACTAGCAATATGTATAAACGAGACCATAAAAATACTACGTGTCACGATGTGGTCGCTCCCCCTTTTTTTGGCATGATTTGCTTGATTTTTAAATGGAGGTTTCTCATGCATTTGACCCAAATTCACGGGTGTTGGTCTCATCAAACCCAAATATTTGATATAAAAATCTTATAAAGTAGAGATACACTAAAAATTAATATATGATTTATTACATTTCATTAAATTAAAAATTAATTTCACCAAATATTTGATATAAAAATCCTATAAAGTATGGATATAATAAAAATTAATATTTGATTTACTTAATATATATATACATATATATATTATTTATAATTAAAAAACCAATTTTGTAGTAAAAAAAATATAAACGGGTCTTGGGTCTCATCAAACCCATATAGATTTTAAACCGTGCTATAAAATCTTATTTATTTGTGAAACAATTTATTATCAAACCATAATTATATTATTAACTTTCTTATAATAAAAAAAATAAAATATCAAAAATAAATAAATATTTAAAACAAATAATATAAAACAACCATCATAATACGGGGGATAAAAACTTGTATATATATATATATATATATATATATATATAGGATCATGTGATAACTATTCGAAATTGAAAACTTTGAGAACCATTTTGGACCACAAAATAAATTCTTTTCAAGTAAATTAAAAAAATTATAAAACAAAAAAAGCGAAAATAAATAAAGTAAAATAATCAATTTTTTTTATTTTTCATCCAGATTTAATAAAAAAATAAAACAAATTTAAAAAAAATATCGGTTTAGCAAAATTATACATATATGTAATATATATATATATATATAATTTTATACAAATTATTCTTTATGCACATATGTACAAGTAATATAAATGATAATGTACATATGTGTACATTATGTAAATCGAGATTAAATAAAAAAAATATATATGTGTATAATTTAGGTTTTTTTATGAAACCGAGATTAAAAAACTTCTGAAATAATTCAATATCTATATATATATATATATCAAACGAGCTCGTGCGCTATATAAGTTAAACTAACTGAGCCCGAGTTGAAGCTCGATCGTTGCACCCTATATAACACCAAAACCACGCAAATGTCAATTTTTATTGTCAAAACCGTGTAATTTAACACCTAATTTACGTTGTATAAGTACGTCCACGTCCACATTCACGAGGCGTCTTTCACTTGGGTTTTGCTTACGTGTTATCATTGTTTTGTGGCTAAATAGCTATATTTTGTAAAAGTTATCAAATGTATATTTGAATTAAATATTGAGTTTTAAGGTTTCATAATTTCTCCTTTTTAACTTGTATGCTAGAAGTCTAGTGCATGAAATACGACCTTATATAATATTAACATTTTCAGTATTTGACAAAGATGCCCTAATTTTGTATAACCTGTTAATTAGGAAATTATAAATTAACATTTAAAAAGCCTGTCTACTTCGAATAAATATATATATATATATATATATATATATATATATATATATATAACATTGAGGCTGATGGAGCATGTCTAAGATTTTTGCATACTTTAATGGCTTGTTGTATTGTATCCCTATAAACCATGCATTTTCTTCTAAGTAACTTTATGGCCGTGTAGACATTATTACAAGCCGGAACCGACACGTCATCAGTGACAATAGAGTGGGCTACGGCACTTCTACTGAATCATCCTGATGTATTAGAGAGAGCTAAAACAGAACTTGACAGTTATGTTGGACATGAACGTTTGGTGCAAGAAACCGATCTTGCCAGTCTACCATACATCCAATGCATCGTCAACGAAACCCTAAGACTATTCCCAGCAGGGCCATTGTTAGTGCCACACGAGCCATCACAAGACTGCACCATTGGAGGGTTTGAAGTGGCTCGTGGTACAATGGTGTTAGTGAATGCATGGGCCATCCATAGGGACCCAATGGTTTGGGACGACCCGTTAAGTTTCAAGCCAGAAAGGTTTGAGAAACTAGAAAACGAAGGGTTTCGCTTTATACCATTTGGAATGGGTCGTCGACAATGTCCCGGCTCAGGTCTAGCAAACCGGGTTATGGGGTTAGCTTTGGCATCTTTGATCCATTGCTTTGAATGGGAAATGGTTGGTGAAGAGTTGGTGGGTTTGTCGGAAGGGAAAGGTTTAACCATGCCCAAAGCAGAACCACTTGAGGCAATGTGTAAAGCAAGACAAAGAATGAGCCATCTATTTAAGGTACTATGAGAACTTTCCTCTTAAAATAATCTAATATTATCCTTTAAGTTATTTGTGAACTTTTATATATATATATATATATGTATATATATATATATATATATGTATATATATATATGTATATATATATATAGGATCAGAATCATGAGAGAATATTTTTAAAATTGAGAACTATGATAACTATTTTGAACGACAAAAAACCCAAAAATAAACAAAATCATAAAATAAAAAAAACACAAAAATAAAAAAGTAAAAAAAAACAAAATTCTTATTTTATCATCCCGATTTCATAAAAAAAACTCGGTTTAGCTAAATTATATACACATATGTATAATATATAAATATATGTACATTTACATGTTTTTTGTACACATGTGTATAATTTAAGATAAATGATACTGTACATATGTGTATATTACGTAATTAAAGATTATATAAAATTATACATATGTGTATAATAACACGTTTTTTTATTTTTTTAATTTTTTTAATGAAACCGGAATGAAATATAAGAATTTTGGTTTTTTAACCTTTTTTAAAATTTTTAATATTTTTTGTTTTATGATTTTTTTAAATATTCGTTTAAAGGTATTTTTAGTGGTCCAAAATGGTTCTCAAAGTTCTTAATTTACAAAGAGTTCTCCTAGAATCCTTATTTATATATATATATATATATATTTACAACAATGTATTATGTATTCTTAATATACTGCTATGTATGTACTCTGCAAATGAAGTTCAAAGATGAAAAAATCTGTAATTTATGTTATTAATATCTATATTATATATAGTGTATGACTGATGGACAAATTAAGATGGTATGTCTTTTAAAAGTTTTACAGATTTTAAACATATAGTACAACATAAAATAGGGTCAAAGTGGTCATTCTATTAAATCTTACTTGTCTTTCATTATTCTACGAAGTAGTTACAACTTGACCCCCTCAACTTTAGTCAACTTTTGTAAATGTAAATAATAGTTATAACTTTAGTTCTTCATCGTTTAACCATTCATAACTTTTTTATACGTTAATATTTTTTTTAATCGCATCGTAAAAACGGGCATTTAATTATCTTTAATTTGAGTATAATATTGTTATATTTTCTTTTCAGTTAAAAAATAAAATTTACATATTGACTTTTGCCATCCGGTTTTGATGGTTGTAAATTAAACCATGAAGCAAGCCATTAGTTACGGTTTTTGGTCACCAAAAACTGAAACTAGACCGTTGAAAATTGAAACCCAACAAAAACAAACCATTAACAATGGTTAGGTTCCGTTTTCGTTTGTACTTTGATATTAAATTGAGTTTAAAATAAGAATATTAATCTACCTATACATATAAATCGTTTCAAAGTTACATACGAAACAATAAGCACACATAAATCTATAACATGATTACCAATGTCTGTATTTTCCGCTACATCGAGCAGACACCTGTCTAGTCCAACAATATTAGCCATGTTTAGAAGGTAATTTATGTCGATAATGTGTTTTGTAACCAGTAAAGTATTATAAGAGAAAGGTTGAAAGCTCTAGCAATAACAAAAGTCGTTTAGTGTAGTGTATATGTTTGTTTCTTCAATGATAAATATAACAAACTAGATAATTGGTTAACAAAGATGAGTGGTCAAATAGCTACTATTAGTGTGTGAAGTCATTTTTGACAAAAATTCTAGGCTGGACCGTTAAATTATGGTTTCGAAAACGACAAACCGAGCCACACAGGTTGGGTTGGTCAGCCGGACAAGCGGATTTTGACGGTTTGAAACAAATTTTTTTTTTCATTTTTAGAATTATTTCTTTGTATTAAAATATATTAAGTTATTAAAACGATTCATCGTTATAATATATATACGTAATTACATGACAAAGAAAAATATATAAACAATAGAACTGCGGGTAATTCCACGCTCCAAACCATATAGAACTGCTAAAACGGCCAAACAGCGAAAACCGAACCTTGAGTTTAATAGTTATGCTCTCAAACCAACCGACTTACTTTGATTTAGCTAGTTTCAACACTCTATAAGCACCCCTAATATACATAACATGACAAATGTTTCATGGAGTCATGCTATACCCTTTTATCAAACAACATAGTACTCCAATATTGTATTAGTGAAATTAAACAAAATGTCGTATTTTTCTTATAGTTTGGATATGAGGACGAGGATAAGAACTCCATTGTGAGTGCTCTAGGAACATATGAAATATTATGCAATAAAGATGTAAATATGTGCTCTTAAAATCTAGAATAAACAAGAAATAATTATTGTCTAATAGAATGGTGGGTGTCATTCTAACAAGAAAATGAGGAGCAATAAGTTGTGATCATATGGTGTAGTTGACATGAGAGACATCATGATGATGATCCAATGTCCATGGTCCATAGAGATTATTCTCTAACCATGCTAAAGTGGGGAGTTAGAAACATTCTTACACCATTCTAAGTCACTTGGTCATGTGTGTATATATAATTTGTACAAAAGGGAACGTCTTAAAGAGAAAATATGCATTATATACCTGAAGAGGTATGCACCCGCCTTAACATCGAGCGGGGCGGGTCAACCCACAAGATATAGACAAGAGGCTTGAAATCAAGATGTCATGAAGGCACAAAGCCAAAACCTATGCACATGGCGCATATCACATATGCTCACGCACATATGCTCACGCATCACATATGCTCACGCATATCACATATGCTCACGCGTATCACATGCTCACGCACCATATATGCTCACGCATATCACATCTGTGCGTGGCGCATCTGCGCGTGGCGCATATCACATATGCTCACGCATCATATATGCTCACGCATATCACATCTGCGCGTGACGCATCTGCGCGTGGCGCATATCACATATGCTCACGCATATTACATATGCTTGCGCATATCACATCTGCGCATGAAACATCTGCGCGTGAGAATAAAGAGAAGACCTCGCGCATCCTCAGGATAGGCGCATATCACACATGCACATAATCAACCTTGTCCTTATCCAAATCAGGATAAAGACAACCCTGATTGTGCTCATCAGACAACCTTCCAGAAGGTATCCTTTAAGGAATAAAGAATATGCTGATGTTGACAGCTGCCAATGAAAGGTGGACAACTCAGCAAAACCCATGTGCTACCACGTGATTGCACATGGGTCAGGTGAAATACCTTGGTCAGAGAATAATCAATGAAAGAGCACCAGGTGTCCTAAGGACACGTGGCGCAAAGCAATAGGAGGAGGCCAAAAAGGCCCTAATGGGATCTGAGCCCAATCATTGGAAACCCTAACACTATAAATACCACACCACCTCCACAAGGGGAGGTAAGCAAGAAAATACACTCTAAATCCTTACTCACTCTCAGATTATTATTATCTTCTCCTACAATCTCTTATTCTCACACCGGAGGGTTACCCCAAAGAGGACTCCTCTGTCCCTTTCTGAGGGGTAAGTTCACGGTGCTGCTCGTTTTGTAGGTGGAAGAATTCATACTCCGGAAAACCATCGGTGATCTAGCACACTCATACCCGAGGAAAGTTGATCGTCTACCAGTGAGCCGATCCACGTTTCTTCATTGGCGCCATCACCTGTTACAACGGCAACAAAACCATTATCTCATCAGTTCTCTCTGAAAATCTTCACCATGGTTTCCGGTGTTCGAAACAGCGATCAAGTTCTGGAGGATAATGAGCTTGAGGATGTTAATGAGGGACAGCAGTTTCTGAGGGCGCCGCGTGATACTGCGCGCACCACCAGTAACCATCCCTTCATCACAACACCTCATAGCCAGACTGAAACTCCTCCAGACGATCTCACGTTCCAAAATCTGACTGGTGCAAAACAAAAAGGACCAATGGGTCCAGAAGTTGAAACCAATGACCCTAAAGAATGGCTCATAAACGAACAACGGCGTTTAATGGACAAATACAATGAGCTGGTCAAACACAAAAAGTTAGCCGACTTAACACAAAGGCTCGCATTTGATAAGCAAACCATTCAGGGAACAACAAAAAGGGCGCGCGCGCCGGAAGATGGTCACTCTGTTCACACCGAATACGCTGATTTTAGTGATGAAGAAGTGCACAGCATGAGGAAGACGCGAGATACTCATGCAGGAGGCTCACAGCTCCGCGCGCACATGAACATAGCGCCTGGAGCCAAAGCCGATATGGATCTATACACACCGTACAACCCACCAGCGAGAGGGCAAGTGGACGTAACCACACCATATAGGCCAGCCATCTTGGTGAAGCATTCAAAATTCACTGAGCGCATCGCGAAGGCTCCCATTCAACACAAAACCAAGATGCCAAGTGGTCTAGGCAAGTACGATGGTACAACAGATCCAGATGATTTCTTACAAGGTTTTTACAACACTGGAAACCTAGAAAGCTGGACGATGCCAACATGGTGTCACATGTTTGCTCGCTGCCTCACGGGCGCAGCGCGTGTCTGGTTCGAAAGCTTGCCGACTGGACAAATCGATGGGTTCGAAGAGCTATTGGAGAAGTTCCAGGCTCATTTCGTACAACAGCGCAAACACACGCGCGACCCCGATGACATCATGCACTGCGTGCACAGGAATGATGAAACAATTGAAGACTACATAACTCGTTTCAATCAGGAATCTCTTGCAATCGGAGGTATCACTGAACAGCTCTTGCGCGTGGCCTTTATACAAGGTGCGCGCAGTGATCAACTCCGCAGAGCTCTCGTGAGCAGAGATGGCATGCCAACCACTTGGGCTAAGCTTATGGAAGCATCGCGAGTCTTCGCGCGAAATGAAAAACAAATTGCCCAAGACAGAGCAAGAGATAGAGGGCATCAAACAGAAGCACCACGCAACAATGAAAGGAGGGGCAAACAAAACTCCGTATGGTCCAGGTTGCAACAAACCAGTTTTTCTCCCGCAGAAAAGCAGGCGCAACCAAGTTCACCCCAGCCCCAAAAAGACATTCGTAATCGCGGAGAAAGTGACAAGAGGGAAGGCGGCAGAGAGCCTAACAGACCTCTACCAAGAATATGGACTCCCCTCACTAAAACGCCTTCACAAGTGTTAAGCACAGAGAATGTCCAGTTTAAAAGCCCCAAGCCATTACTCCATAAGGGACCACCAAACAGTGGCAAGTATTGTGAGTTTCACAAGTCCACAGGGCACAACACCTATGCATGCCACCATTTGAAGGATGCGATTGAAAGAGATGTGAAATCAGGCAAGTTGGCTCACCTGGTGAAAAACCCAAGACCGGAGAATGAACAACCAGATGGAGCCTCAGCCAGTAAAAAATTCAAAAGAATCTGTGTAGCCGAGGGAGGAAGGCAAGGGCAAAGATAGAGAAAGAGAAGCGCGCAAGTCCAAGGAGACTGGCGCGAGCAACAAGTAATCTTCCCAAGAATCAGAGGAGGCCCGTCTATCAGCAGTCCTCTAGTCATCACTACACACATTGCTCATTATGAGGTGTCAAAAGTCCTGGTGGACACCGGCAGTGAATCAGACATCATGTATGAGCAATGTTTCAGGAAGTTGGATCCAGCAGACCAAGCAAGGCTCGAAATTCTGAATGCACCAATCTCGGGTGTCTCAAATGAAATTATTCACCCCCTAGGTTAGATACAATTTGAACTAACTATGGGGGATGAGAAACACAAGCGAGCTGAAATTGTCAACTTCTTGGTCTTGCCCACCACTTCATGCCATAATATGATCTTGGGTAGAGGAACGATTGCCCAATTCAACGCCATACCGTCACCAGCGCACGGCGCGTTGGGGTTCCCAACACCAACAGGTGTAACATTTGTATACCGAGATCATTTGTGCGCAGTGACAAGTATACCGCGGGAAGGGAGAATGAAACTTCCAATGGCAAACAACGCGCCAGAGGAATGGATTCTCAACCCAAAATTCCTAGAGCAAACAATCACAATTGGAGCTACGATATCAGACGACACAAGGTTGAGAATGAAAAGATTGCTCACAACGTATATGTCGGTCTTCGCGTGGCAACATTCTGATATGACTAGGGTTCCGCGAGACCTGGCGCAACATTCTCTCAACACGTTCAAGTCTGTAGAGCCAATTGCTCAAAAGAAGAGAGTCATGGGGGATGAGAAGGCAAAGGCCATGAATGAGCAAGTAGAAGATCTACTGCGCGCAAATATCATCCGCCCAATACGATACCAAACATGGGTAGCCAATCCTGTGATGGTAAAGAAGAGCAACGGGTCATGGAGGATGTGCATTGATTTCAAGGACCTCAACAAAGCATGTCCAAAAGATTGTTACCCCCTCCCAAACATTGACGCGAAGGTGGACTCTGTGGCGCCATTTAAGCTCAAATGTTTCCTGGACGCCTATAAGGGCTATCACCAAATTCAAATGGCACCACAAGATGAGGACAAGACTGCCTTCAGAACTGACAAGGGTGTTTTCTGTTACACAAAAATGCCCTTTGGTTTGAAGAATGCAGGAGCCACTTACCAAAGACTCATGGATGCGGTTTTCAACGAGCAAATTGGAAGAAACTTAGAAGTCTACGTGGATGATTTGGTGATTAAAAGCAGGGAGGAAAAACAAATGCTCAAAGACATCGAAGAAACCCTTTGGCGCCTAAAGGAAGTAAACATGAAGCTCAACCCGAGCAAATGCACATTCGGCGTAGAGGAAGGGAAATTTCTCGGTGTAATGGTCACCAAGGATGGTTTCAAGGTGAACCCATAGAAGGTGGAGGCTATCCTTGACATGCCCTCACCATCCACCATGAAGGAAGTCCAAAAGTTGAATGGTAGATTGGTATCAATTAACAGGTTCCTAGCGAACCATGCAAGCAAATCTACCCCATTCGTCAACACATTGAGAAATTGCTTAAAGAAAAGCCAATTCAAGTGGACGCCCGAGGCCGAGCAAGCTTTCAGTGAGATAAAAGAATGTCTGATAAATCTGCCTGCGCTCACATCTCCACTACCTGGCGAAACTCTAACATTGTACCTGTCAGCAGGAGAGCGCGCCATCGGCGCAGTATTGTTGGTGGATCGCAAGGGAATCCAAACACCAATCTATTATGTAAGTCGGGTGCTGACAGATCCTGAGACGCGCTACTCCATCATGGAAAAGTTAGTTTTATCACTAACGCATGCGTCACGCAAGCTTCACAGATATTTCAATGGTCATCCTATTGAAGTCCTGACTGGTTACAACATCCAGCAAGTCTTGCAGCGTCCCGCGCTCTCAGGAAGGCTGACAAAATGGGCGCTGGAATTAGGAGAGCACACGATCGCCTATAAGCCCCGTCCAGCAATAAAGGGACAAGTCTTAGCTGATTTCATCGCAGAAATCCCTGAAGGAAAAATTGAAGAGGCTCAGCACGAGGTAGACCCTCCGCAAGCCAATAATGAAGAAAATGTTTGGAGATTATTCACTGATGGAGCTTCAAACAACGAAGGGTCCGGCGCAGGCCTCAAACTGGTGGATCCAGAAAGTCATGAGTATACTTACGCAATCAGGTTGGATTTCAAGAGCACCAACAATGAAGCTGAGTATGAAGCCCTGCTGGCTGGTCTGCGCATCGCGCACAAGTTCGGAGTTAAAAAGCTAGAGGCTCATGTCGATTCATACTTGGTAGCAGCACAGGTCAATGGCCTTTATGATGCCAAGGAGAACACTATGCCTCTGTATTTAGAGCAGGAAAAGAAACTCACCGAGCAATTTGACTTCTTCAGAATCATACATATTCCGCGCAGTGAAAACAAGTCCGCCGACGCGCTGAGCAAGATGGCATTAACCAGCTTTGATCACTTTGGCAAAGATGTCAGGGTGGAAGTAATGAGCAACCCGTCGGTGGGAACAAAGTCTGTCCTTGTAATTCATACAACACCTTCATCATGGATAACTCCATTAATGGAATTCTTGAAGGAGGGAAAGGTACCGGACGATCGCGCACAGGCGAGGAAGATAAGACACAAGTCGCAGAACTACGAACTGCTTGATGGTACGTTATATCGACGCTCTTATCTTGGAACGCTCATGAAATGCCTGGATGCCGAGGAAGCAAGCTATGTGATCAGAGAGATACACGAAGGAATCTGTGGAATACATGCTGGCCCGCGCATGGTGGTTGCCAAGGCAATGAACGCAGGTTACTATTGGCCAGGCATGTTCTTGGACGCGTTAAAAGAGATCCAAAAATGCAAAGCGTGTCAGAGCTATGCGCCAAACACCATGCGGCCAAAGAACAACTTGATTCCAGTGACCTCCGCATGGCCTTTCCACAAATGGGCAATCGATATTGTGGGTCCCTTACCACAAGCGCAAGGGCGAGTAAAGTTTTTGGTAGTGGCAGTAGACTATTTCACAAAATGGGTTGAAGCCAAGCCACTAGCAAAAATCACTGACGAGGCAATGAAGCAATTTATTTGGAGCCACATCAAATGCCGTTTTGGCCTGCCAATGGAAATTGTGAGCGACAATGGCAAACAATTCACTGACAGGAAGATATCCAGTTGGCTCAAGGAATTGCGCATCAACCAAGTCTTCACTTCAGTATACCACCCTCAAGGGAATGGCCAAGTGGAGCGCGCGAACCAAAGCTTGCTGAATGGGCTGAAGAAAAGGTTGGAGGGAGAATCCCATTCATGGGTCGAGGAGCTACCTAATGTCCTGTGGGCGCACAGGACATTAAGCAAAACCAGCAATGGCTAATCCCCGTTCAGCCTAACCTATGGAACGGAGGCTATGATTCCAGCAGAAATTGGATGTCCATCCCATAGAGTGCTCATGATGAGTAAGATGGATAACGAGCGCGAAAGGAGGTTGGATCTCAACTTACTTGAAGGGCGCAGAGAGGCGGCTATCATCAGTGAAGCCAAATACAAGAAAAAACTAGAAAAATATTACAATCAGCGCGTGAAAGAATGCCACTTCAAGAAGAATGATTTCGTCCTTCGGAAAGATGAAGCTAGTCGCGCGATACCCCCGGGAAAGATGTCCCCAACTGGGAGGGACCTTATCAAGTCTCGGAAGAATTGGGAAAAGGCGCATACGCTTTAAAAGATTTGAATGGAAAGAAGATCCCGCGCACATGGAACGCAGCGCAGCTTAGAAAATGTTTCATGTAAAAATTGTCAAGTTTGTAATCAAGGCTTTTTAAGCCATTATGAATAACGATACGCGCTATTTTCTCTTAATGTGTGTTCTATTACCTTTTGCATACATGTTTCACACTTCCCTTTATTAATTTTGAGCAATATGACAACATTGTATTGACATCAAAACTAAAAATAAAACGAAGTAAAACATACATGCGCGAGCTTCAAGCTCAAACGCGTTAACGAGTTTTAACTCTAAAACATCAGGGCCTTAGCCCAATAATATGAGCCTTAGCTCAGGGCCTTAGCCCAATAATACGAGCCTTAGCTCAAATTACTCACAACATCCATTCTACATGCTGCGCAGCTAGACCATAAAAATACCTAAGCACAGCTAAGGCAAAGCACATGCCAAAACATAGTTGTTAAGGTCTCAGGTCAAGGTCGCGCATGGGATTGTAATGGATATCAGAGTAACACATACTGACACGTAAAGGCTAAAAAACTCAGTCATAATTCCCTATAATAAATGCGCGATAATGTCGCGCAAAAGAGGAATAATGAAATGCCAAGGCATGTGTCAGCATATTCAGAATATTGCAAAATAACTTGAAATATGACAAGGATTAAGTAAAATAATTTCCTTACAACCTTGTTCAAGTTTCAACGTGCAAGCATATCTTATATTCAAAAAGCAAACACATGCAATATAAAGAGATTAATTGGGAATGCGCAAGATGCGAATAAGGGGAAAACAAAATTTCATTCCAAAACATAGAAGTTTACAAATTTACAAAATGATGAGATAAAAACTACAAACAAAAAAAAACATGAAGGGCTTCTCAAGTCTCTATATCAACATCAGCCTCTTCATTGTCCTCATCGTTACCCCCTCCCTCAGCATCTGGCGCAGCCCGCTCCTCGTCATCTCCAAACTTACCATAATCAAGCTGTTCGTCTTGAATGGAGTCGTCTTCTATCACGATAGTGTCAGGAGTAGGTCCTTTGGCCACGCCAGAGCCGCTAGCAGAGGCAGCATTGCCCGCGCCATCATTGCTGCCACCAGCCCCTTCACACTCGTCAAGTAATTTCTTTAGCGCGCCGAGATCGGGCTGGTCAGCAAGCGAGGCTATCTGCAAGTCATAAGGAAAAGTATGAGTACAAAAGACTAGGAAAATAAGTCAAGGTAAACTCATTAAGGTTAAAATACCTGCTCAAGGATGGGAATGGGAGTATTCAAATACTTCTCCCCCACCTCGGCCATGTCAGCGCAGACAACGTCGAGCTGATAAGGGTAGTCGGATGGGTTCTTCTTCAGCATGCTATATTCACAGCCATCCTTAAACCCTTCAGCTCGACCCACCAAGCGCGACGCAGCGTTGCAATCCATCACAAGGGTCTGAAACTCGTCTGAGTATTTCATCGCATAAGCGCAACGAGTCATACCCTGTGAAACTAGCCATTAGCGATCCTGCGCGAGGGAAGAAACAGACGTCTCAAGAGCAGGAATCTGAGAGTTTAACAACTCAACAGTTTCCTTGGTCTGTTTTAGCTCTTCTCTGTCGGACGCTGCTGCCGCCAAGGCCTCATTCCTTTCCGCTCGCGCAGCATCGAGCTCTTCTTGGCCAGCCGCTGCTGCCGCCAGGGCTTCATCCTTTTCTGCCCGCGTAGCTTCAAGCTCTTTCTTCAGGCGCGCAACCTCACTCTCTAATAAAGATTTGTCAGTGATAGCCTGCACAAGAGTTTGATCACGCGCCTCTGCCTCTAACTCCAAATCACGCGCTCGCCGCGCGTACCTGGCCGCATCCGCCTCTGCCGCCTGCAGCTTCTCCCGTGCAGCCTGCAGCTCATGCCCGCGCTTCACAAAGGGAGCGTTGGCACTTGCTCAGTTCTCGCTAAGTTCTGCTTGGAGTTTCTCAGCTCTCTCTCGAGCGTCAGAAAGATTCCAAGCAGAAACCTTAGCCTCTTGCTTGGCCTCCACAAGAGCATCACGCACTTTTATATAATCATTGCGAAGCTCTTGGGAGGCAGCAAAGAACGCAGACCCAGCAAAAAGATGGTCGTTGAGCAAGTCCACGCGGGCGCGGTCCTCCTGAAACCTCCTTTCAGCCGGAGGCACAGAGTGAGCCCAGAAGTCTTCACACACACCCATGGATTGAAATGAGCTATCCTCAGTAATATTCCATCTCGGGCGGTATATGTGATCGGCTTCCTGCAAACACAAAGCAACGCAAAAGCAACGTTTTAGTTATCTAAACACTAATATGGAAGTCCGCACAGCCGAGCAAAACAAACTTATACCTGCGGAGAGCCAGCAGAAAAGTCAGCTCCAGCCTCACGAGAAGGCTGCGCCACGAAATCTCGTGGCGCTACAGGGCTTGCGCGGCCGCCATCGGAGTCTTCAAAATTGACCTCCTCATCATCCTCTGTAACAGGTCTTTTCTCCTGCGACTTGGAAAAATCAAAAACACTCTCGCGAGGAGGGCTGCGCGCAGGAGGAGGTGAGGGAGGTCTCGACGCCGTTAGATCAGCGCGTAAAATGGTCTCCTGCTCCTTAGTAATCCCAATGAGAGAAGATTCAGTGCTTGTAGGAGCAGGATCAGAACTAACGGCGCCGGCACCGGCGCCAGCAGTGCCGCCAGCAGCTTGTGTGCCAGCTATAATTCCTATGAAAAAACCAACAAAGAGAAATGATTCATGACTTGATCTAAAAGAAAAAAGTCAGAAAATCAAAGCGCAATATATACCTTGGCGCACCGCCGTCCGCGAGTTGAGCATCGCCATGAAGTCCATTTTCCCCCTTTTCGAGGGTAAAACAGGGGACTTCAAAGCAACCTTCGGCGCAGCCTCGGTACCTTGCTGCGCCTGAGGTTGATCCACCAAGGTCGCCGGCTCTACAAACATTTGAGTGAGCAAAGATTCATTAATAACTCTATCGGAATCACGCTCATAAAACCACAAAATACAAACAAAGTATACCTGTGGGAGAAGATGAAACAGCAGGCGCAACGCCGCTTCCCTTGTCCGCCGCGCGAAGAGATGAGGTGGCGGCACCATACCTCGTGTGGACAGGAGGATTGCCCACACCTCGAGGCAAAGAAGACAAGGAAAACTTGGAGGTAAACCCCTTGGTTTTCTCAAGTCCCTTCGCTTGAGTAGGAGGAACCTGAGCAACAGGGGCATCATTTTTCTTCTGTTTTTTACTGGCCCCTGCGCCAGTTTTGCCTTTAGCTTTGCGCTTGAGTTGTGGCGCCCCAGCTTCTTCCTCCACCTCTTCTTTCGCGAGCTCCAGCTCATAGTTCTCGAGCGCATCTACAATACGTGCAACAGAAATGTTAACCAAATTTGGTATTCTAAAGGCATAAGCATAAGTACAAAGGCTTACCAGGCGCATCGCTGTCAAAGCAAAATCCCAAACCAACAGGGATGAACATATCATCGAAGCGATCGGGGAAAGCAACTTCCCCAGCGCCCAGCGCGACAGAGCCACCCTCCATATGCTCATCATAGGCGGTGTGGACGTATTCCTTGCTTACTGCATAATACAAGACAAATGATATCAGCAAAACGAATTATATTCGCGCAGAAATAATGCAATGAGCTAATAACTCACCTAAGCCATCAACTTGAATGACAAGCTCAGACGCGCTGTCGGTCCACCTCTTGCTCATACCAACCCCCACCAGTGCCTCCTCGCAAATATTCTTGGCGGGGGATGGTTCAGCAATTAACTTGTTAACCCACGTGCCCGTGGGGTTCTTAAGAACATTCTCATCCGCGGGCGCAGAAGTGATCGCGCGCATGGTCATGCGGATGGGAATCACACCAGCCTTAATATAAAAAAATTTCTCAGACTAGTCATGAAGGCTTTTGAAGGAAACAGTGCAGCACTTAACCTTCTGACTGCGAGGTATGAATGAGAACCAAGAATCTTGGATTTTTGGCTTGTAAAAATATTGAAAGCGACGAGGGGTGGGCTCCTCGCGCTGAGCTTTGCACATGAACTCAAAATGAGTCATGCGCACTAGTCCACAAGGATGGACTTGGGATATGTGAATCCCATAAAACTGAAGCAGCGCACCCATGAACCTTGTCATCGGGAGACGAAGGTTACAGTGAGTGAAAAAGTGACAGTATAAGGAGATATAGCCGGTGGGCGGATCTGCCGCCGTTTGCCCGGCCGCCGGGAGCAGACAGCCGTACTCAGGGAGAAAACCCTGAGAGGCGATGAGACTGTCGAAATCAGACTGTTTCAGTTTGCAGGGAATCTCATCCCATCTCTTCACTGTTTTGCCCTTCCCCACCTCCTCCGACGAGGCCTCGGCAGCCCGTTTTCCCTTGCCGGTCTTCTTCAAAGTTGACATGACTAATGATTTTACACGGCGTTTGCTGGGGGAGATTGTGGTGTCTGGGTTGTCAGACATACAACTGTGAATCAAACAACGGTTACTTCAAGAACGGAAATCTGGAAGCAAAAGACAGGCTCTTAATCGGAATGAAAATGGAAGGAAAGAAAAAGCTCTGAAATAACAATGAAGATGAAGAATAACACCTCAAAAGGCTTGCTTTTATAGGCCCAGGAGAGAGAAAGAAACAGGTACTGATCAGAGTTCACGCGCCCCCACTCGCAGGTGCAGGCCAACACGAGCGCGACACGTGTTCCTGACACTGTGTGAGGAGACATGAAAGGCAACTGTAGCACCTCGAGCTCACGAAAAGTCTGACACATGTCTCCATCTCTGACGCATGTCAGCACCAACCAACCACGTACATGGACGATTCATTTCAACCAAAAGGATAGAATTTCGCGCAACGATGAGAAATAAAAAAGAAAAGACAAACCCTATTAAAAGAGCAAACTATTAAGTCTAATATCTATATTACCTCGCTCGCGCGAGACAAGACACACATTAGACTGGGGGACTTGAAGAGGTATGCACCCGCCTTAACATCGAGCGGGGCGGGTCAACCCACAAGATATAGACAAGAGGCTTGAAATCAAGATGTCATGAAGGCACAAAGCCAAAACCTATGCGCATGGCGCATATCACATATGCTCACGCATATCATATATGCTCACGCATCACATATGCTAACGCATATCACATATGCTCACGCATCACATATGCTCACGCGTATCACATGCTCAGGCACCATATATGCTCACGCATATCACATCTGCGCGTGGCGCATCTGCGCGTGGCGCATATCACATATGCTCACGCATCATATATGCTCACGCATATCACATCTGCGCGTGGCGCATCTCACATATGCTTGCGCATATCACATCTGCGCATGAAACATCTGCGCGTGAGAATAAAGAGAAGACCTCGCGCATCCTCAGGATAGGCGCATATCACACATGCACATAATCAACCTCGTCCTTATCCAAATCAGGATAATGACAACCCTGATTGTGCTCATCAAACAACCTTCCAGAAGGTATCCTTTAAGGAATAAAGAATATGCTGATGTTGACAGCTGCCAATGAAAGGTGGACAACTCAGCAAAACCCATGTGCTACCACGTGATTGCACATGGGTCAGGTGAAATACCTTGGTCAGAGAATAATCAATGAAAGAGCACCAGGTGTCCTAAGGACACGTGGCACGAAGCAATAAGAGGAGGCCAAAAAGGCCCTAATGGGATCTGAGCCCAATCATTGGAAACCCTAACACTATAAATACCACACCACCTCCACAAGGGGAGGTAAGCAAGAAAATACACTCTAAATCCTTACTCACTCTCAGATTATTATTATCTTCTCCTACAATCTCTTATTCTCACACCGGAGGGTTACCCCAAAGAGGACCCCTCTGTCCCTTTCTGAGGGGTAAGTTCACGGTGCTGCTCGTTTTGTAGGTGGAAGAATTCATACTCCGGAAAACCATCGGTGATCTAGCACACTCATACCCGAGGAAAGTTGATCGTCTACCAGTGAGCCGATCCACGTTTCTTCAATACCTCTTTATGTATTTGTCTTTTTATTTTTTTGCATGTTACTAAATAAAAATAAAACAATTGTGCATCACCTTTAAAAAAAACCTTGATGTAAAATATTATACATTTTAAGATCCGGCATGAATTACATCTTAAAAGTTATAAAAGTACATAGCATCCCGCGAATGACTAGGTTGATTCACGACAAACTCGTTTAGCTAAATTCATGAATTTTACGTTAGATTTGTATCATGTTTTATACCGTGTTAGAATTTTCACATCCAACTCATAACACAAAATCCTCAATCTTTATTTGTTATTTTGTTGAGTAAGCTGTGGTTTTTGTTTATGTGGTTTGTCTAAATTTATGGTTTTAGTTCAATAATTTTAAATTTATGATTTTTCCTCCTTGTGGTTTCATTTTACTTACAATTAAACCCGAATTCACTAACCCCGTTAATTCTGGTCGTTAAACCCAGAGCTTACTCTATTTTGTTTATAATAAAAAAAAACATACAATTATACTTGGTCAAAGGGTCCAAGCAAGTGTCCAACTATCCTGATATGTTTTGAGTCGTTCAATTCAAAACAGGGAAACACCAGCATAATTTCTTTCTAAGTTTAAACTATTTGAAACAATTTTATGAGTTTTAATTTTCTCAATGGTGTTAATAAAATAATATTCATAATTATTACCTAACAACATTATACATTAATGGTCAGAAACTTTACCTCTTTCCCATTAATCTATCTCCTTTGCAAGATACATCTTTTCCATTAACCGATTCCCTTTACAAGATGCCCTTTCACAACACACACACACACATATGCGACATATGAGAAGCATTAACATACATATGATGTACATATTTGTACTTTTTGGCAACCAAAACTTCATTGTATACAAACTCCAAAGTTAGTGCCAAAACATTCTCTCATCATTGTATTATCTTCTTTTTATGTATGTATATCTTGTAAAGAGTATTACAAGTCCTTTTTACATCCTACAATATTTTGCCTACCTTTCATATGAAAATGGTGGACTCATTCGCTTTAAATATTTAAACTCCCATATAATCACTACTAAAAAAATGTTTCATATGAAAATGGGGACTCATCATTGTATTCTCTTCTTTTTATGTATGTATATCATGCGTTCTCTATGGATTTTTTTTTTGCTATGGACAAAATTCATATTTTTGTTACGGATTTAGCTGTTGCAGATATCTGTTTTTGTAGTAGTGGTTTTGAAACGCGTCTAAGGTCTTGAGTAGATTAGATTAACATGATATGTTTGTATCATAAATCCTATAAAAACTAAATGAGAATATTGAATTTAAAGTTGTATAATTCACATTTATAAAAAACTTATTTTGTAACATATTTCTTAATCTTCTTGCAACATTGCATAAACACATAAAAGCACTCTCATAGTTAGATGAAACACTTCCACTTGTTTTGATTTGCTTCAACACTCAACTGTTATGATTCCTTTAAGCAGTTTTTGAACCATTGTATGTTAGAAAGCTATTTTTCGATTGAATACAAGTGGAGACGAAAAGAGATTAAAAAAACCGTGTTTAAAATAGATCTCAATTATTACTTTTAAATACACGAATTTTAAATTTCCTTTCTATTTTGAGCATAAACTTTAAAGTACAAATTTACAATACATACGTGCAGCAGTAGCAAAAGTTGAACATAAACCTTATATAAGCTCCGCCCATGTATACTAGAGTGTGTATATATATGCGTAACAAAACAACTTGATTAGTCTTAACTAGTATTTTGCCCGGCGTGTTGCGTCAGGTCAAGTTAGATTTGTTTATGTACTCGTCACGTTGTAGCGATGCACTAATGTAGATTCAGTTGGAATAGGTTAAGTATGTAAAGATATCGATACTAAATTAAAAAAAATTAACATATTAAAAAGATTGTAACAGTAACGACACAAATTTTCCCTCACGCGTTGCACAGAGAATTTAGTCGGTAAAACCCGAGCGTTACAGCCATGAGTAAAAGTGAATTTGGTCGGTATTGGCTACGTTTGTTATGGTACCGGAACTTATCCTAGTTTTTTTTTGGTCAAATTAACATATAAAATATTTAAAACGATGTTTATGTGGCCAGTAATCCCAACATTGTCGGTGAGTCGAGGCAAGTTCAGACCCGATTGTTTGTAAAACTCCAGTATTGTTGGTCTCGGGCTTGGCAACAGTAAGTCGACATAAATAATCGTTTAATTATCAATTAAACAAACAAAAAAAAATAGTAAATTGCTTTGCCTAATCATGTATTGCAGAGTGGACAAATCATCTAGGGTGTTTGTAAAACCCGAGAGATATCGGGCTCAGGCACGTGGCGGTGTTTCAAGACGAATTCAGCCAATATCGACTACATTAGTTCGGGTCGGTAAACCCACCCGGTTTTTTGTAAAACTTAAACGTTGTTGGTCCCGGGCGTGATTTCCAATGTCACCAGTACCAGAATGCGTATCGGCAAGTGAATGCGGGCCAATATCGGCTACATTAGTTCGGGTCAGTAAAACCACCCGTTTTTTTGTAAAACTTAAACGTTGTTGGTCCCGGGCGTGATTTCCAATGTCACCAGTACCAGATATGCGTATCGGCAAGTGAATGCGAAAAACCGATTTAAGTATCAAATTCAAACCCAAAAAATACATGATTTTTTGGCCAATTACATTGTGCCAAGTGGACCGATCGATGTATTGCGACATCAAAGTTCTACTTTGTTATATATAATAATAATAATATAAAGTTAATGTGAAGTTACTAACAATACTTGAATGATTTGGGTAATAAATAAATAAAAAATTTATAACATATATATAATTATACTAGTTTTTATCCCCACTCCCAGGTTATTATAGTTGTTGTTTTACATTTGTCATATCTAATATTGTAAATATATCTTTTTTTAGATTTTTATTTAATTTATTGTAAGGTTGTTTATAATATAGTTTGACCTATTTTGATCCATTTATGTCTAGTTATGTTCATTTATCAGTTGAATATTAAAAGAATCATTCACTTATTTTTATATTTTTTTTTCGTTTGTTTCATTCAAGTGTGTTTATTTACATATGTTAATGTTCGTTTGAATTTGTTTATGCTCGTTCATATATCTTCATTTTGGTTTGTTTACCTTTGTTCAATTATGTTTCCTTACGTTCGTTTATGTTCATGAACTGTTCATAACGGTAATTCAGATTTATTTATGTTTGGCTATGTTCGTTTATATTCATTTTTTGATGAAACACTTAATGAATCATCAACTTAATGTTTTATATTTGTTCGTTTATATTCATTTGTTATAATTTGAATATTATTTTCTAAAATGTTTTCTTTAAGTTAAACTTAAAAGCAAAATAATCACTAATTGACTATGAAAACATTGCTATCAAGCTTAAGAAAAAATATATTGAGGTGTAAAAATGATGAAGGACTAGTCCTCTTTTTATTGCGAAATTGTAGAGTTGTTATGCTTATAGAATTTATGGAATTTAATCATATTAAATATAATTAAAAACAAAAATGAAATTATTTTAAGAGTTTATCAAAGTGTTTACATTTTTTAATAAATTTTATTTAATTTAAATATTTATTGGTTTTTCTATTAGAAAAATACAACATATGAAAAGATGGTAATAATAATAATAATAAATGTCCAAGAATAATTCTAGTGATTTGCATGGGAAAATTTTATGAAAAAATAATCATGATTATGGAGTTTTAAATAAAATTGTATAAAAATGATCATGTGATTATGAAGGCAACGTACAATGAATAAAAATTTCATTAACACATCAAAACAGGCCGGGACTCAAAAACGGACTTTGAAAATTAACGATTGTTATAGAAAGTCCAACTTCATGCCAACTATATAGTCATCTCGTCCTTCTATATTGCAAAAATATTCGTTATCTTAAATACATATATAAACGAAACCTCTAAAAGTTCTCTTGTTGCTTCTCACCCCCTCTCAAGCCATCATATTGCTTCATTTGTAAATTGAGCTCTCATGCATTTGACCCGAATTCGTGGGTATGGGTCTCACCAAACCCGGATAGCCTTTAAGCGGGTTACAACATCTCATTAAGTTAGAAATTAATCTCACCAAATATTTGATATGCAAATCCTATAAAATAGGGCTTAGATATACCAAAAATTAATATTCATTGTTTTCAAAAGAGAATATTATTTATAATTAAGAAATAATTTTATGGTAAAAAAAATAAGCGCGTCATGGATCTCACCAAACCCGAATAGCCCTTAAACGTGCCATTTACAAATCATGTAAATAAGTTGGTAGCCCAGTTGGTTTTCAGTATTCCTTACAACCTACAGGTCATATGATCGATTCTTAGTGCTAGCATGGGTAATTTTTTATGTTATCTGATTTTTGTTATTTTTAGAATTCAGACCGCTTCTACTTGATAGATCAGACCGACTAAGCTACCAAATCCTGGTTGAACCGGTCTGACCGACCGGTCCGGCCCGGTTTTAAAAACAATGCTTGATAGCACTAAAAGTAAGTTTTACAATTTTATGCATTTTATAGGTTTTTTCTTTTATTTTACCTTTAATGTTCATACTTGTTCATATGTTCTTCATGATCATGAATATCCAAGATAAACACTTTGACTTTCTAAATATCGGATCAAACCAAGTTATTTTGCAAGAACAAACATAAATATTTAGCTAACCTTATGATATGTTGATCATCATAAACTTATGAACATATTTTTAATTAAGAGGATTGGGTTTTGAATAGGGACCCGGATGCCGTGGACCTTTTGAATAGGGTTCAGAAAGTTGTATATAGTAACGTATCAGCCCATAAGAATCAAAACTTTGTTTTTAGTCGGATTGAGTTTGCTATCCAAAAGGGGGTTGCGGCGCAGCTTGTTGCCCGCTTACCTGTCACTTCATTGTAAATCGTTTGGATGTTTCTATAAAAAATCATAAAACCCTTATTGGAGATGAAAAAAAAAATTAAGAGGATTTATATAAAAATTGTTTCATTTAAATATTTCTTGATATCTCTAAATGATTACTTAAGTAAATTGATTATTTTTTATTTTTTTAACATGAACTGATATAATTCATGTAAAAACCTTTAAATTAATTAGTTAGTAACTTAATTTATTATCTTACGCAAAAAACGAAACGTTTAATCATAGATTATTTTTAATCTTGTTATTTAAACTTATATTTATAAGTTATAAGTATTCATGTTCAAATCATACTTCAACTAATCAATATCAAATGATTTATATAAACTTTAATTCATTTTAGTTAAACTTATTTTAAATCAAAATCCCAAAGTCCCAATTTGTCATAGTTTCCTTTCCATTTAGTCTCGTTGTTAAAATCTAGCATACACATTTACTTGTTTAGGATAATCCACCATGATTTTTGCCTCGTTTGTTCGACTCGTTCAAACTATCGTCCTCATTTTCGAGGTGACTTTTTCATAATCATCTGTTAACATTTTTGGGTGTAACACGTTACCATGCTTCGTGTTATTTCATGATCATTGTTTACAATCCGATTCACAATTATATCATGCATGCTAATAATATTATTTCATATTGTTTATGATAACTATACATGTATAGTGTGAAATGTGTTTATCACTTTATGATGGGTACATCAAATATCAAACATCAAAGCGGGAGGGTCCGCCGGACGTACTTGCGCTACCTATCTTTCAACTTCGGTTGTAAAGAATGGTGATATCAGTATCATTCCCATAGGTTGGGGCGTTAATTTTGGTTGCTTTACATTTACTTTATGTTTGAATATATTGCATTCGTTACAGGTGAATTGAAAAACGTTTTACACACACACACACACATATATATATAGGATGAGTATCATTACAGAACTGTAAAATTATTTAAGAACTTGAAGGAACCCTTGAAAACTAACGTTTTTTATAAACATTTTTGTATGTTAATGTTCTTTGAGATTAGTTTTATCATTTTTTATATTTATATCTACAATTACAAATTTGAAAATTAATTTTTATACATATCTATGTTTTGTTTGACACCTATGTAAATTTGTTAGTACATAAATTTTACATATATGTAAACTTGTTATTAATATATGTAATAAAATTTTTTTATATAAAATATGATAAAACTACTCTTAAATAATGTTAGTATATAAAAAAAATTAAAAAATTGTTTGGTTATTAAGGGTTCCTCAGAGTTCCTAAATGATACCAACCCTATATATATATATACATGCAAAACCTATGAAAGCTCACCATCATGTGTTGTTGACAAAAATATATTATTTTAAATGTTGTGCAGGTTTAATTCAATGATGTGCTAAGGACGAAGATCATTTGTAACATCCTACTTCTAAAAATAATGTGCACGTTTTACACTCAATGATGTGCACGTTTATTTAATAGTGTGTTATTATGTAGCTAAGATAAATAAAAATAATAAGGTGGGGGCTTGGGCAATAGAAGATGGAATAAAGGATGGTGATGAGCCTTAGGTCCATAGGCTTAAGGGTATATAAACCCCTTAAACCTCCATAAAATCCTAAAACCCTCATTTCCACCCACCTTACCTCCATACACACTCAAAATCACACACAAACACCTCCTTCCCCTTACGGATCAGATCTAAGCCCTAACCAAGAAGGGTTTGTGTTAGATCTTTGTTATACACGCAAAAAGCAAGTCTAGGAGCATGTGTTGAGCCAAACCTATAGCTCGACGTGAACCAAAAAGGTACGTTTAAGCTTAAAGGTTACGTTTTTAATGTTGGTTTGCCCTAAGATTTGATACGAAGGTAAATCGGGTATTTTTACGCACTAAAAATGTAAACTTGATGTTAAAATATGGACTTATTCAACTCGTTAGTGAAGATCTAGCTAAACCGGGTTAGAAATCAATAAAGGTTTAAACTTTATTGCAAAACGAGCTAGATATTTGATGAGGTATGAAATGGAAATGGTTAAAGGAAGAAATAATAGTAAAAAAATACGATAAAGGATGATGATGTATGTAAATGTGATAATTTTAATAATAATAAAAATGGCGGCTACTACAACCTTGAAATGAAATGAAGGGAATGGGTGCATAAATAATAACAATATTAATCGTATTGATAAAAGGGCTTCAGCGTTATAAGAAAGAAAGAAGGAAAAAGAAATAGGCCATTCGATTCGATTCGATTAAGAACATGCCATTCGATTCGATTAACAGGCCATTCGATTCGATTAAAGAACAGGTTATTCGATTCGATTAAAGAACAGACCAATCGATTCGATTAAGAACATGCCATTCGATTCGATTAAAGAACACGCCATTCGATTAGATTAAAGAACACGCCATTCGATTTGAACATGCTATTTGATTCAATTAGAAAAGGGTAATTTGATTCGATTAGAAAAGCTCATTCGATTCGAATAAAACAAGGCCCGTTTGATTCGATTGAGGATCCATTCGATATGATTATAATGGGACCCATTCGATTAGATTAGGATCCAGCTCGAACCTAGCCAGGGGCTCTGCCCCTTGGACCCTGCTAGGGGCTTCTGCCCCTAGACCCCGCTGCAAGGGGCGCTGCCCCGAACCCTCGTAGCTAGGGGTTACAATAACGTAGAAGGATAATATAGTTAGAAATAGTTAATTGATACTTGTAATTATTTTATAGTTAGCCGTGCACAGCTAAAGAGGGGTATTACTATAAACTCATAAAGAAACAGGACCCAGGTGAGTCTCTAGCCCCATTTCCTTGTTATGTTTTCGGGGCTGTGTGCATACTCAATGTGATTAGTTAATACACTTACCTTAAGTGGTAAGTGTATGATATGTGGATGTGTATGAATGATATATGTAAGAGGTTAAGAGTATGCATAAGAGTATATATATATAGAAATGTATGTGTAAAGAAATGTATGTATAGTTGTATGAGAAAGAAGGGACCAGACCCTAATAATATCTGAGATAGAAGAGACCAGACCCTAATAATATCTGAGACAGAAGGGACCAGACCCTAATAATATCTGAGATAGAAGGGACCAGACCCTACTAATATCTGAGATGGTAAAGATAGTTATGCATGCAATATGAAAGTAAGAGGGTATATAAGTATGAAAGTATGAAAGAATGAAAGTATGTATGTATGTGTGTATGCATGGAAGAAAGTTTACAAGCTAAGTATGTAATAAGTATCTTCGGATACGTATATATGTAAGTATGTGAATGAGCTGCATGTTGCCTGATTAACTAGAACTCACTCAGCGTAGCTGACTTTTAGTATGCACGCAGGTGAATAGGTTGAGGCAACTCGCTTGAATAAGGACACACGACATTGAACTGAATATATTGGCATCTTGAGAAGAATGTTATGTTGTTATATTTGACTATGTTTTATTTTGAAAGACAAATTTGAAAGATGTTAAGATAAGTGTAACATCCCGTTTTCTCGTTCGATTAATAAAAAAAATATGAGTTATTATGAGCCGGGCTAGTGTTGGGTTAATATATATGGGTTATGGACTTGGATTAAAAAGAAATGAAGAAAAGGCCATAGGCTTGAGCCCATGACCCATAGTATATAAACTATATTTATGCATTAATCCATTCATTTCCACAACTCCATACACCATCAAAAACACATACTTAGCTCTCTCTCATCCTACTTTCTCTCTCTAGCCGAAACCACCAAGAAACCCGAGTATCAACCAAGGTAATGATAGTATGATATTGTTGGTACTCAAACCCATTAATTTTAGTCGCGAAACGACGAGCCGACACCCTTAAACCGTTAAAGTCGCGATATCCGGGTGGAATCAGGTATAAACCGATCAAAAGATGAGCTTAGGGGTCATCCTAGCTCAGATCTGGATCGAACGGGACGAAAAACGGTGGAAAACAAGCGAGATCTCGCTTTTCCGGAGAGATCCCGGTTTTCCGGCGAAGGCAGCGCCGGAAAGGCGGCACCGGAAAATGGGTACGAGGTTCAGAGAATGTTTCTGACATTCTCTGACCTAACCCTAATTCGTTAGCGGAGAGTTAACGAATTAGCGGTAATTCGTCATGTTGATTCGTTAAGGAACGACAACGAACTAGCTTTAATTCGTGAGTTAACTCGTTAAAGAAAGAATGACAAACTAGCCCCAGTTCGTTAAGTCCAATTTGTATGATGACCAGTTCGTTATAAGGTCTAATTCGTTATGAGGATTGGTTCGTTATAAGGGTTCAATTCACTATGAAGTTCAATTCGTTAACCAGACCAAACTAATAAGTTCAAATTCGTTATAAGGTCCAATTCTTTACTATAGCCAATTCGTCACGAAGACAGATTCGTTATAATAATCAGTTCGTTTTGGGTTCATTCGTTATGAACCCAATTCGTTAAGAACTGGGTAACGAACCAGAAGTTTAGTAAAATGACAGAATGGTCCCTGGACTTAGGGAAGAATGAACTAATTACAAAATAGCCCTTGAACATTATTAATTTATAGAAGATACCTTAAAGGATTGAGAGGTTAACAATAAAATATTATCATAAAATCCTAATGGAAAATGTTTTAAGACAATTAAGGAAAATAAAACTTTTCCAAGCTGACCTAACAACTTAACCCCAGCCAGGGGCTCTGCCCCTTGGACCCCGCTAGGGGCTGCCGGCCCTTGAACCCCGCTGCCCCCGGACCCCCGTTCGTTGAGGGTAATTATTAAACTAGAAACACGATATGGCTAGTGATAGTTAAATTGATACATGTAATTGTTATACAGTTAGTCGTGCACAACTCAAGAAAGGAATAACCATAAACGGTGAACGTAACCGAGTTCAGGTGAGCTAGCCCCATTTCTTGTTATGTTTTCGGGGCTGTGTGCATACTCGATGTGATTAGTTAATACACTTACCTTAAGTGGTAAGTGTATGCCTTCCATGTTTATGTATAAATGAATGCTTGACGGTGCGTGAACGATATTTGGATATTTCATATACTGTCGGGTGATAGTTTGAAGATATGAATGATATGTGTATAAAGTATGAATGATTGCTTGTCGGTACGTGAACGATCTTCGGATATTGCACGTACCGTCAGGTTATAATGTTATGTATAATGTACGAATGATATGTACATATGTTATGAATGAATGTAAGAGATAGCCAGGTACAGAAGAAAGGGACTGAGCCCTAATAATACTCAAGGTAGAAAGGGACCGGACCCTAGTAATATCCGAGGCAGAAAAGGGGACCGAGCCCTTATAAATCTCGAGGCAGAAAGGGACTGAGCCCTAATAATACTCAATGCAGAAAAGGGACCGGACCCTAATAATGTCCGAGGCAGAATAGAATAATGTAAGGTATATTTTAAAATAAAGTGTGAAGGTAAGTATGTATATTTATGAACGAATTATGAAAGTATGAAGTACGTACGGAAGTACGTAGTTATGAATGTATTGTATGTTGTATGATTAACTAGAACTCACTCAGCGTAGCTGACTTTTAGTATGCACGCAGGTTAATCGACTGAGACAACTCGTTTGAGGAAGATACATGGCAGGATCCGAAGAGGCTGGCATCTGAAGAATTGTCGTGATGTTTGAAATACTATGTTTTATGTTATGTTTTAAAAGACAAGTTATGGATGTTTGTAATGAATGGTTGACTTTTATATTATTTCGCAAAAGTTTTAATTAACTCTGATAAATAGAACTGTGTTTATGAGTAAAGCCAACGTCCAAAGTGAGGCACCGGGATCGGGGCCTTACAATAAGATTTTAAATGTTATGTAATATTATATGGTTGAATTTTATATTCCGGTAAAGTTTTAATTCACTTTGATATTTAAGAACTGTGTTTATAAGTAAATCCAATGCCAAAGTAGAGCACCGGGACCGAGGCCTTACATCATTAGTCGACCTTAGAATATTTAAATAAAGAATAATATTCTTCTTATTACGATGTAATGGTATTTGTCTTATTATCAAACTATTTGTGTACTTGAAAGTTTATGATAAAAGTAATTATATTGTCACTATTAATAGTGTTACGATCTTATGTGTAAGGTCGTGGTCCCAGTGCCCTACTTTAGTGTTGGATTTACTCATAAACACAGTTCTAAATATCAGAGTTAATTAAAACTTTCGCGGAATAATATAAAAAGTCAACAATTCATTACAAACATCCATAATTTGTCTTTCAAAAACATAACATAAAACACAGTATTCAAAACATCATGACAAATCTTCATACGTCAGTCTCTTCAATCCTGCCATCTGTCCCTCTCAAACCAGCTGTCTCAGTCTATTAACCTGCGTGTATACTAAAAGTCAGCTACGTTGAGTGAGTTCTAGTTAATCAGGCAACATACATTACATTCACATACTTACATAAATATGTATCTGAAGATACATACCTTCATCTTTCCTTACATACTTACATGCATTCATACATTCATTCTTTCTTCCATACTCACATACATACATACTTTCATTCATACGTATAGGTCTTAAAGATCATTCAGCCCTATAACCTTGGTAGATATTATTAGGGTCTGTTCCCTACATTCGCGGATATTATTAGCGTCCGTTCCCTACATTCGCAGATATTATTAGGGCTCGTTCCCTACATTCGCAGATATTATTAGGGTCTGTTTCCTACTTAAACCATACCTTTCATCCGTGCTATTACCATACATACCTTTCTTTACATAATTATACTTTCGTACATACTCGTTTCATTACATACTTTCATACATACATATTTTATACAAGGCATACTAAATATTACTTTCCCTGTCGATACGTGAAATATCTGAAGATCCTTCATGCACCGACAAGCATTCATTCATAACATTCATACATACTATCACATCAATCATTATAGAATACACTTACCATTTAAGGTAAGTGTATTAACGTTCACATTGAGTATGCACACAACCCCGAAAACATAACAAGGAAGTGGGGCTAGAAACTCACTTGAGTCCTATTACGTTCACCATTAATGGTTATTCCATTCTTTAGCTGTGCACGACTAACTGTATAACAATTACACGTATCAATGAACTATTGCTCCCCTTAACGTGTTTCTAGTTTAATTCATATAGTTCGAGGGCTTCTTTGTAATTAATCTATATTATTCTAAGTCCAGGGACCTTTCTGTCATTTTATCAAACTTCATTCATTATCTGGTTCTTAACAAATGGACTCATTCGTTATCCCTTAACGAATGTGTTCTTTCATAACGAATAGACTGATTCATTATATCTTAATGAATGGACCTCTATAACGAATGAACCATTATAACGAATGAACCTTCATAGCGAATGGACTTTCATAACGAATGAACCTTCTAACGAATGAGGGTTCTTTCGTCATTTACCGTAACGAATTGCTTAATGAATGTAGCTAATTCGTCATTCTTCCTTAACGAACTGGCATAGCGAATGAGCCTAACGAATGAGGGCTCATTCGTTAGTTTTCCGTATTGAATTGCATAGCTAACTCGTTACACGCGCCTAGGGTTAGGTTAGGGAATGTCAGAACATTCCCTGACATCCCTTACCTCGTTTGCCGCCGTGCCGAAAAACGGGCGGTGGCCGGACACGTATTTTACACTGTTTTTCACCGTTTTTCGTCCCGTTCGATCTAGATCTGAGCTCGTATTTTGATCGGTTTATACCCGATTCCATCCGGATCTCGTGACTTTAACGGTTGAGGGTGTCGGCTCGTCGTTTCGCGACTAGATCTAGCGGGTTTGGATCCATATAATATCATAACATTATTACCTCGGATCGATGCTTAGGCTTTCATTGTTATTTCGGCTAGAGAGAGAAAAATGAGAGAGAGCTTTTGTGTGTGTTTTGGGTGGTGTAAGGAATGTGCGGAAATGGATGGATTAATGAGTAATTATTGTTTATATATTACGGGTCATGGGCTTAAGCCCATGGTCTATCTTACTTCCTTATTAACCCAAGTTCATTACCCATATTTACTTAACCCAACACAAGGCCAACTCAAAGTAATTAATATTATTATTTTATTAACCAAAACAGGAAACATGATGTTACATTGTGAGCGATTTGTACGTTACACCCAAACGTATTCCGCTTTAAAGCCGAAGTGCTACACTTCCGAAGTACTAATCACCAAATTAAGCACAGTTGCCATTTGCCAAGTATGTGATTTCTTTGATTTACGCAGTTAACTCAATCGACCATAGTTGCCTTCTTGTTATTATTGATAGAACATGCCCGTGAATAAAGGTGAATTGATGCCTGGCCGTTTACACACCTCATTTCTAAAAGATTATGCATGCATCATACTCGTGACTTTCACCATGCAAGAACACCTGTGTGAAAAGTTGTGAAATACACACACATATATATATATATATATATATATATATATATATATATATATAGAAAAATTACAAATTTTGTCCTTTCGAATTCAATTGTTGGAAAGAAATAAAGCCCTAATTTCAATTGAATTGTACTTAGGACTTACACTAGTGGTGGATTTCAGGAATCTAAGATTAAATTTACTGATTGAAATGTATACCTAGTTACAATTGTGAGTTAAAGCAATTAATATAGTTAAGGACCCCATATAACCATATTCAATTCATCATAAAAATTAGGCAAGTTTGGCTATAGATTAGTTGATGATTTTAGAACCTATTATTGTACCACAAGCTATATTTGTCTTTCAGTTGATTTATAGGTTGAACTTGTATCTGTATTTACTGTGCAACTCATGAAAACGAGGAAATAAAGGTTTGATATTTACCACATTTAAGATTCTAAACAATAGTCCATCTACTTTTAGTAATTCCGGTGCATACACTAGTTTAGGAACTACGGATTGTGGATATAGATAAAATAATGCGTTGGGATTTTAAAGGGACGGTGTTTGGAGTCAGATCGTCTTTTTGTTCTTGATGATTATAAAGTTTAACATAACTTTACATGTTAAAATAGCTCGCATTGGGGATAAAAGAGAGTGTTTTGTGATGTGAATCAAACATTTGTAAATCATTTTACTACTCAGTGAAATGGTGAAAAAAATTCAGTTTTAGCTTCTAGCCATAGACTGTGTAGTTAGATTGTGAATTCCCTTTAGTTTTCATGATTTTGTTATGTTTTAAAGTGCAGAATTTGCTTGAATGATGTAGCCTCATAGCATACATTTTTTATTTTTTAGGTTCACTCACTAAATTATTATGCATGGGCGTTTTCTATATAATTTTACCCTTATAGAAATCTCAAAAGTTTATACCAACCGAAGCAGATATTACTAGTAATGAAAAACGTGGTGTTGCATGCAATATAATACTTTTTGCGATGTATCTATATGTGTTAATGGGATAGTTTTTACAAGTAAAACACTTGTTTTTACATGTAAAATTTGTTGACATCTTCTAAAAAACTTAAGATTTTTGCTACAGGGTTTTGAGAAAATGATACAAGGAATGCATCCAGGTGACGTAGTAAGAAAAATATTCCAATAATGTATCAAACTTGCAGCAGGTGATTGTTCGTTGCAAAATTTGTATATAGTTATCTATCAGTTTTTTACCTATTTACTCAACTCTAAGTAAATTACTTCTTCATCCTCCTTTTCTTTTTCAAGGGTGTTGACTTGTGCTCAGTTTTTCATTTCAGGTTAAAAGCATTCTTAATTTTATCTCTTATGTACAATTAAATTATGGAATTTGAAGTGAAACAAAATGTAGCCATAATTCAAAATACTTAAAGATTTGATTTGATGTAACATCCTACTTTTGATATAATAAAAGAAATTTCGTTTATGCAATAACGTGTCGTTTATCAGTTTAGATAAATAAAATATTAGAGAGTGGACTTGGACATTAAAAGATGGATTAAGGGATGGTAATGGGCCTTATGTCCACGGTCTTAGGGAAGTATAAATACCCCTTAAACCCCAATCCTTTCCATTTTTCATCCATCTCTACACCGTAGCCTACACCTTCAAAAAACACACACAAACACCCTCCTTTGTCTCGGACCAAGATCCGAAGGTAAAACCCCAGATTGTGGGTGTTAGATCGTCGTGACGAGCAGGACATACACCAAGCTTAGACCGTGTTCGTGAAACCAGTTCGTTTAAGGTACCTTCTATAAAAAAATTTTGTTCAGATCGTTTATTATTCCTAGATCTACATAAAAATTGTAAAAACGAATCAAACGCAACGAATCTCAGCGAAATTCGTTAACATCTGGTGGGTTAATTAATCACATGTTAGGCCGTAGGTATTTATCAATCAAATATGCCATTTAAACACGATGTTTGGATGATTGGGGTTTGTAGGCGCTGCGTATGCGAGCAGAATAATACTAGATTCGTGTTGTTTCGTTGTGATTTGGAGGTTAATTGGAAATCTAGGGTCTGTTTACTGTTATTGTTCATATCAATTTTTACTTTGACGACGGGAGTCAAAGATTGGATAACATCTGATATCCATTCGTTATGATATACGAACGGCTGATCATTCGTTAAGCAATCATAACGAATGAGATACATGCGTATGCACTTGTAACGAATGAGCCCACATTCGTCATATAGGAGTCACGAATGACCTTATTCATTCGTCATCCATTCATTCTCCATGAGGAGACAGCGAATGCAGCCATTCGTTATACATACATTTGCGTGCTCCTGTAACGAATGAGCCTTTCATTCGTCTTAAAGAAGGCACGAATGGCGTTAGTCATTCGTTATGCACTCATTCGTCACGTTAAGACTTAGATCAAGCCATTCGCTATAACGAATGGTGTCACACCCCAACCTACGGTTGAAATTCCCGGGCGTGAACTGATTGCCTATAGCTCTCAATTTTAAATTTCATTATCTATTAAATTTAATTCAAATAAAACAAAGTATTTAATACAAACATTCATAATCAAATAATTCACCAACAATCATAAGTCATAAAAGAAATAAAAAGTCTTGTTTATATTCTCTATCTTTATTCCTAAATGATCCTCCAAAACTTGAAAGAACTTCACATCACACGATAACCTGCATATGCGTTAAAAATAAAGTAGATTTTCAACACAAGATTGAGTGAGCAACACACCAGTTTTGGTGTCTAAATATAAATGCACAACAAAGTCAAATGAGTTAAGCAATTCAACCAATGAGTAAATAAATGAGTTTTCGAAAGGCACAAAGCTATTACGACTGTCGTATGATCATACCATTATGAGATTATGTTGGACCTCTCCGAATGCGGTTCACGTAAAACAAATAAGCACATAACAAGTAAGGTACAAATCATTAAGCAAAGTGATAATAGTTGCAGTTTGTGTATTAAATAGTAGGGAAATAAATATTAAACACATACGTCCCCAAAACAGTATAAAATGAGTTTTAAAAATGGGAAATATGGTACTCACCTTAACAGACGAGCAAAAGTGAAAAAGGAATATTAAGAATGATGATTGCGGAAATCACGCGTTGACGATAAATCCTATAAAGGAAGATAGAATATGGATACGCTAACTTAATGAACTAGATCGATTAAGAAAGCTCGATAATTATATTTATTATTAAGTCATATTATATTATCTAAACTTACTTAATTTATAAATCCCATTTAGCCTTATTTAATATTATATTTTATGACGTAGTAATATTTGTATAAATAAAATACATCTTTCTAAATTAATTAATTCATTAACTAAATAAGTATATTAAAATATTTTATTAGGAAAAAATATTATATGAGTAAAATAAATCTTTTAAAAATTATTAATTTAACAAAAATTATATATAAAGTTTACCTTAAATCAATAACATTAGTTTACGTGTTATTATATATACGTATACATACATATATGTTTACATATACATACATACACGGACAAAAGACACGAGAAAACGAGTATTATATGATTGGTTTCTAATAAAATAGTTTTAATTTATTATTTTTAATAATAATATAGTTATTAAATGTTTTTTTTAAAGAAATACACAAAAAACCCAAAAATCAAGTGTTTTTAAGGGGTCGAACCCGCGACCTGTCCCCGTGATTCAAGTGTTTTAACCAGCTGGGCTAACTAGCGACGTGCAAACTAAACCAGTTTCAATTATATATAAACAACCGCAGACATAACAGGTTTGATTAAGAACCCTAACAATTCAATCGGCCAAAATATTTGACGTTTGGCTGATTGAACATGGGGTTATTATAGAGTGTATAATGACAATCAAAAACATATAAAACAATACCTTTATTGATTAAAGAACGATGGTTAATTAAGTTATATATGTATTGGCCAAAACGCGATGAAGAACAGGCCACAAAAGTTGCTATAATAAAATTAAGTATAGGGGTTTCGTTTGCGCTGTGAATATGATGCCGAGGATGAGTTTAATTGCTTTATATCAATCTCTAGCTTGTACGTAAAGAATTTCTTAAGACAGTTAGAACATTAAATCAATACGTATCCTATATGATTATGGTTTTTTAAATTCTTTGCGTCAGTGAGCACGATTAGGTAAGTGTAACACGAAGTATGGTTCAATTTCTATGTTTAAGACAACAATTGTGGTCCAAGAAATACCCAATTACAATCGGGTTTGTGATTTGGGATGACGGGTCGGGTTTAAAGGAAAACAGGTTAGGAGATAAAAGGGTTATAATAAGAGATATTGTATTTTAGTCCCTGGATTATGTGGAGGGAAGCAAAGTGGAGTTAAAGTTTGGTTTTGGGTGGTTTTTGCCAAGATAAGGAAGTTATATTATATAAAATAAAAATAGTAATAGGTAAATTTTCTCGATAAAGGAGTTAAAACTTCTGAATACCGATATGGGTCGGGTTCTAATAAAAATATTAATTCGAAAAGTCCAAGTTGTTACAAATGGAATCATTAGTCATAACGAATGAGATAGCGAATAGTGTTTATCCAGAATGAATTATTACTTAAGTATTTAATCAAAATTGGGTTTTTGATGAAATTTTAATAAAGGACCTTTAGTTGAAATAAATTTTTTCCATGCTGACCTGGCAGCTCGACCCCAGCCAGGGGCTCTGCCCCTAGGACCCTAGGGCTGCCGCCCCTAGACCCCTGTTCGTTGAGGGTTATTGACGTGTGTGAATATATATATATATATATATATATATATATATATATATATATATATATATATATATATATATATATATATATATATATATAAATTTAAGTAAAAGTTCCACACAAACCGGGTTTTAAAATAGGTTTTCACCTACAACTAAACCACACACGAAAGACAAGTTTACCTTTCGTTTTAATAAATAAAGTGTTGGTAAGAACCGAGTATCAATCCTTGGACACGACAACTTTCTAGTGCTAAATCTTTGTAAATGACCAACCGAACAAATAAATCTTGATTTGTATATTTAACTAATTAAACTAGCATACAATGAAAATAAAGCAAGTAAAAATAGAAGAAAAACAATCAATCCAACAAACTACCTAGACAAAACACCACTCTACTAACATGACAAAATAGCAATGATATGGCAAAACATCATGAATCTAAACATAAATACTAGATTTCAATAAAGCAACCTAATGCTAGCAAATAATCATCGTGATGGGTTTTCAATGAAGAGATAAAAATAGACTAACTTGTTTGTCAAAACAACAAAGTCTCATAATCAAAGGAAATGTAGCATGAACAACATTCTAAGCACCTAATATTACACTAAAGTAGCCAAATTCATGAAATTAATATAAACTGATGAAACTTTAACTAGAAAGTCATCACCAAGTCAAGAATCATAACAACACTCATCAATTTTCCAATATTAAGTGTATGGTTTCATACTTATTAATAATTATATAACCAAGTTAATTTTTACTAGTCACTCCTAACTTATTAATGTAAACAAAGATTACATGAACAATTAAAGTTTACAAACAAACATCTAGAACATAGTTTTCCAACATGAATGCCAAAACATTTGCAAAACTAACAAGGTTATGTAACTATAACAAGCATGAACACCATCAATATCAACTTATAAATTCAACCTTATTCTTGAAAGAAAACCACTTCACCAAAATCATGCATAGATAATATATCACATTAATAAGAGTTTCAACATTGTCTAGATAGCAAAAGTAATTAGCCCATAAGGCTTAATACAACTACAATCAAACTAGAAATAAGCTTACAAAATATGTTCAAGAACAAAGGAATGAAAATTAAGATCAAGCAAGGATTGAAGAATGGAATGATGGATCTTGAGGATGGTGGAAGCCTTCAAACTCTCAAGGAACACATAAACTAATTTTCAAGAGTTGAGAGAGAATCACCAAGGCTCTACACACCAAAATAAAGTGAAAAAAGCTTCTGGACAAAGTGCACGGTTATGCACAAAAAGTGCATGGTCCGCACCGATTTGGTAAGTCAAACTTTCACTTTCGGCTGCTTAGAGTTGCAGGTTCCAAAAATAGTTCACGCTCATGTACATAAAGTGCATGGTCGTGCCTTACCGGGCCTAGCTAGTGCACTTTCAAAGTTGATACGCCTTGTTCTCGGCATCGTATAGTGCATGGACTCATGCCCTCGGAAGTGCACGGTGGTGCACAAAAAGCGCAAGATGGTGCAGTTTCACTTTTGGCACGGAAGCAGATGTGCACGAGTTTCAATAAAGGTTCAAGGTGGTGCACAAAAAGCGCATGATGGTGTAGTTCTCAGCATGGTCATGCACTTCGTTAGCATGATCATGTCCCTACTTTGCATGGTCATGCACTTTCTTAGCATGGTCATGCACTTTCTTAGCATTATCATGCACTTTTGGCTGTTCTTGATTTTTGTCCGAATATCGCCATCTTTTCGTCGTTTCTTCGTCGGGCAGGCGCCTAGACTTGCAAATTCATAAATAACTCAATGAAGTACTAAATATAACGAATTTGCACGGAATTTTACCATAATAAGAGGATAATTTGATGCTAAAAGGTGTACACTTTGTATAACTAAATTAAGTGCACTATGTTTTACCTAGACTTGCAAAGGTATGTATGATTAAAGGATGGATGTAATGTATGGTTAAAGGGGTTGCAGATCTTAATAATATATGCGAAGGTTAAAGGGGTTGCAGACCCTAATAATATCTGCGAAGATTAAAGGGTTGCTGGCCCTAATAATATATGCGAAGGTTATAGGGCGAAATGCTCTTTAAAACGAATAGTTAGTTATGTATGAAATGCACAAGCTAAAAAATGAAAGTATGATTGAAAGAATGAAAGTATGTATAAAGAATGGTAACATGTTAAGAATGCGATATGTATTTTTGGATACGTATTTATAAGTAAGTATGTGTATGTATTCATGTTGCCTAATTAACTAGAACTCACTCAGCGTAGCTGACTTTTAGTATGCACGTAGGTGAATAGGCTAAGACAACTCTCTTGATTGAAGACACATGACATTGGACTGAAGACACTGGCATCTTGAGAAAAATGTTCTGATGTTATTCTGATTTACGTTTTAACTTGAAAGACAAAAGATGTTTAATTTGAAAATATTTGAACGATTCTGTAATATATGTTTGAAGTTTATATCCTGCGAAAAGTTTTATTAACTCTGATATTTAAAATTTTGTTTATGAGTAAATCCAACGTCCAAAGTGAGGCACCAGGTTCGGGGCCTTACATTTGATCTCAAGGAAAAGTCAATGTTACATTTAACAGAGGTGTTGGAGTTCCAATAAAGAAACGAAGCAACTCTACCACCCGCTTTACTTTTTTTCTAAAAAAAAAATCGTCTGTGACAGCAATATTGCTCATCCGTCGGATCTGGATTTGGCTTCCTTACCAATTTCAGCTACCACGTTGCCTCCCGTCGAGATTCCTATGCAAGTTTAATGACATGCACAAAGTGTTTAGTTTCACTAATGTGTTCGGGGTACTCGTGATAGTTTCTGACTTGCGAATTAGTTTATACACTCCAAATTTGTTAGCGTCAAACTCGGAATCAATATGTCGTATAAAAATGTTTTACACGTAAAAATTTTTTAATTATTTATTTTCACGAGTACATGTGATATGATCGGGATACTCGTGATATGTTTCTAGATGAACTTTTGTTTTCTTTATGTATATATAATTTTTAGTAACATTTAAATGTAAAACAAAACCTTTCATTAAAATTATACATATAAAACAACACTTTTTATGAAAAATTTACATGTAAAACAAATTATTAAAATTTGACATGTATATTAAATAATTTTCATTAACTTTTTATGTTTAAAAAGTATTTTTATTAACATTTTACATGTAAAATAATAATTTTCATTGGGCTTTTAGATGTAAAACAACAATTTTCATTAATATTTTACATGTATAACATCAAATTTCACGTAAAATTTGACATGTATATTAATAATTTTATTATCTTTTAACGTGTAAAAACATTTTTATTAACATTTTAAATGCAAATTAATCTTTTTCACGAACGTTTTACATGTAAAACAACAAGTTTAATTAATATTTTACATGTAAAACAACAAATTTCGTTAAGATTGTACATGTAAAATACCGTTCATTAAATTTAAATGAAATTAAACAATTTTCATTTATAATTTGTTTTAGAGTTTCAGTTATGTAAAACTGATTTTTTTACATGTTAAAATGATTTATTTTACATGTAAAACTGATTTGTTTTACACGAAAAAGAAGATGTAAAATTATGTGAAACTAAGTTATTTTGTTCCGATTATTTTAATTACGTAAATTGAATAAAACATATAGTTTTACATCTAAAACACAATTTCATTTACTTGTAATAAAAAATTGAATTTTAAAACCAATAATCATATGGTTATTGAAGTTCAAAATTTACAAAGTTGTATCAATGTATTCTTTCGACAAGCAAAATCACTATTTTATATCAAACAAACGAAAATGTTATTTCCGTAAATTACAAGTAAAAGGTCGATCATTTTTGTAAAAAGGTAGAATTTAAAAAAAACAAAAACAATCATTTCATTCAAGTTCTAGTTACAAACTGTACGAAATAACTTCATAATGATTCACCAAAACTATTAACTAACAAGTATAATCAAGTCACTCATCATAAATTTGTTCATTGTCATTTTCCGTTTGCGTATATTCATATGAAATTAACACATAACATCACACATTTACGAATATTCATTGTTATTTTGCCAACGCTCTTCAAAATAAAAACAAAAACTCTAAACACAGAAAAAATATAATAAAAGATTTGTCCATAGCCTTTCCAGACTCCATCACGTATGAACGCTTCAAATTGCCATACTCATTGCTTTCATTTCAAGCTCTTTACATATTAGAAAAATTTATATTGCTTAACCTGAACATAACACCAACATCACAAATGCTTTAATATGTAAAAAAATATTATACCATATCTAAAAACTAAGATTTTACATGTAAATGCCTCGAGTTTAGATATAACTAACATGATCATCAAGTCTTAGTTTCTTTTAACTGGTTTGTATTACATGTAAAAGAAACATTTTTAATGAAAAAAAAAACTCAACTTTGAAACAATAATTGTTTTACATGTAAAGTTATTTTATTTATAAAACAATTGAAGTGTTTAATAATTTATTTACATGTAAAACATTAAAAGTGGTTTTACTAATTTTTCTGAAAAACATTTAAAGTATGTGAACAAAAAAAATTGTGAAACACTTCCAAATCCTATGTGTCACAACATATCTCAATTTGCATCCACTAACATCAGACTTCTCACTATATGCTTCAGATTTCACTACAACGAGAAAGCAAAAACGAGTTACATCATACCTGTAAGCCAAAAAGTTATATCATTAAGTTGACGTTTAATACTCGTTAAACTACAACTATGGTCATTAGATTTCATTTTAATTAGCTGCATACAATAATATGAATTTTTTATATGTTGTCGAAACATGAAATGGATCTGACCTGATCCGTGACGATGTTTCCACGGATGTCGAGATGAACGAACCACGTCTTGATCTTCTTCTCCGGTTGCTTGAGATCTGCAATGGCCTTTTGGGGGTGTGGAGGTGACTGCTAAGAAATCTCAAGGATCTCTTGTTTACAGATACAAAAATATGGTGGTGGCTCTTATTGAGCATGACCATTTAATAAGGAGGTGGAGACCTCCTTATATAGAGAGCCTCATGACCACCATCATGGTACCCTAATGGGCCTGGCCCAGTTAGGGTTACCTCCACAAAACCCCCTCAGCCCAATAACATTGTATTAGTCCGTATAATAAAATAAGCCAAACATAATAAATTTAGGGTCGTAAAACCGGGTTTAGTACCATACCCCTACAAGCCCCCCAAGTCCAGTGTTGCTCCTAGGCGCGCAAGCGTTTAGGTGGAGCGCTGGACTTTATGAGGTGTGTTAGGACATGAGGCGGTTTTTTCCCTTTTCTTCGGCCTTGTGTTTATTGTCTTTGAGTTTTGGGAGGTTTTCTTCATGATGGTGACATGTTGTGGTCCTTATGATAATGATGGTGTACTTAGCATGAATAAGATATAGCACGCATCATAACAATAGTGGCGCGGGGCCTGATAAAAGATAGAGTGCGCGTCTCGATAATAATGTAACATAACTTGCGCGCGAGGCAGCTTACGAGCTATAAAAATAATAAAGCTTGCGCGCGAGGCGACTTACGAGCTATGAGAATAATAAAGCTTGCGCGCGAGGCGACTTACGAGCTATGAGAATAATAAAGCTTGCGCGCGAGGCGACTTACGAGCTATAATATAATTAAGCTTGTGCGCGAGGCGTCTTACGAGCTATAATATGATGATAATGACTGGCCGACAAGGGCCTCTTCTGCGCAGGATGACTATCCCGGCTTGTCTTCAAAATAATAATAGAGGCACAAACGGCCAGATAATAATAATAATGTCATAGGCGTTTGTGCGGCTCGTAGCCGAACCTGCAAAAACACATCAACTAAAAGTGGATGTATTACAAGGTTCCCATCATCGGGCAAATTATGAGGTGTGCCCAACCTATGTTGGCGCGTGGCCGTTAGGGATATTATTAGGCTCCCGACCTTTATGTTTGGCGCGTGACCATGTGGGATATTATTAGGCTCCCGACCTTTATGTTTGGCGCGTGGCCATGTGGGATTTGAGGATTCCCAACCTTTAAGTTTGGCGCGTGGCCTATGAGTTTATGTAACACCCCGTAACCGCAGCGGAAAAGTAAATGGGATGCAACAGACACATCTGATATCAACAGCATTGCTTATAAAGAAAACACCACTACATTAATTTAAACGTATTAAATTGTTCCGAGTTTCGTTACCGTCTAGGCGTTATCACATAAGTTTTACCGATAGTACGTTAACATGTTTAATACAAAATATAGACCCTTAAGCTTCCACAAAATAGCACACATCATCAAGCACGTATCACTCATTCCAATTTGGGTGTACCTAGAAAGCATGTAAAGAAAACGGGTCAACTACGAATAGTTGGTGAGTTTCACTAATTTAAATAAACCATGACAAATCATTATAATAATCATAAATTAGCGATGTAATTATGCTGAGCCTACAAGTGAAACCTCTGTTAACCCAGAAACACATTTAATAACCTCTGGGGACACTGTTAACCCAGAAACACATTTAATAACCTCTGGGGACACTGTTAACCCAGAAACACATTTAATAACCTCTGGGGACACTGTTAACCCAGAAATACATTTAATAACCTCTGGGGACACTGTTAACCCAGAACACTGTTTCGGGCCTTACAATATTAGCAACTCAGACAATTACCATCTTAATACATTACCGTACGATTCCCGTACAATAAACATTATATAAATACATTCATTTCCATGCGATCGGCATGTACTTAAACACTTTGATAAAACATGCTTTCCGCCCCGGAAAATATTTAAAACAGTTCAGTAAAAAGGGGCTCGTGAAACTCACCTTTTCGTGAGTAAAGATGTAATACTGTGCGCGGCTACCGGTCCGGATCTGTAATACGATCCCTAAGTCGTTACTACACAATTTCTATTAATATAACTTAAATTCGTGTTAACCGGTACGTCTGGGGACACTGTTAACCCAGTACCGTACACGATCCGGGGACAATGTTAACCCCGAAACACTTCTCAGGACTTAGATTGTGATATCACTTAGAGTTCTTTAGTCAAAACTACCATTAGTTTGTTTTCTCGTTTTGCGTGCCTAGCACGGTTATCCGTCTTTATGTTTTCAAAAATGAGTTTGGTCACATACGACCCGAAAATAGTTGTTACTGATATTTTAATTAAAGTGGTGAAATTAGAGCTCAGTTTAGACACCCCGTTTGACCGCGGGGCCCGTTTCCGTCTTTAATATACCGAAAACTGCTAAATCAGGTAAAATTACCCAAATCATCCGAATTATTTTCGGATGATTTATTTTTACTTGATTAACTTAGTTTCATGAAAATAGTTTATTTTTAAGGTTTTTATACACCGGTCAGCTCGCTTAGGCGAACTTTACCGGTTTACGCGTTTTAAGCTTTAAAAGTTTGTTTTTATGTTCTTTTTAGCACAAATAAATATCCGCTTAGTCTCGGATCTTGAAATTTTGAAAAAATCACTTTTTGACAGTAAGGAATTTTATAAAAATATTTCCAGAATTAATTTTTATATTTAACATTTATTTATCTATTTTTAAACGTCATTGAAACACCAAATATGTCGAAAATACCAAACGACCTTAGAAAAATCCCAAATTTTTCTGGGATGACCCCCTGCCATCCACATAGTTCCCTGTAATTTTTCCAGAACCAAAATCTCATTTTTCATGCAATTTTCACCAAAACCGAGCTAGAAAACCCTAGAACTCGTTTTACCGAAAAGCCTACTTAGACTCCTCTAATGGACCTGAAATTTTGTGTGTGACTTTTATATGTTATAAGAAACTTATCTGAATTTTTCCAGAATTTGTCATGATGTTTAGCTATTTTTCACCATTTTTAGCCAAAACTGAGCATTAAATTCATCAAATATTCATCCTTTATCCAAAAATTACCAAAATTTCACAGATCTCATATTTTCATGTGTAGATCATCTCTGTGAAATTTCATGACCCAACTCTAAGTCTATCACAATCTGTCCAAATCATATAAATCATACGAAAAACCGAACTACCTTGTGTTTCTAGCTTTAGATCGCCAAGATCTTGCTTTCTAGCCTTTGCTAGAAACTAGATATAACACCTACAAGCACAATAACACCACACCAAGCAAGTTACACCCACAATCAAGCCATTTCTTTCATGGTTTCGGTTAAGACATCAAAACAAAGATTGTAACCGTAAAAATTCGTTTTTGACTCTTTTAACTCCTTTCTTGGACCAAGATCCCTTGTATAACTTGTATACATCACTTGATCATGCAAGAATCGGTTTCATTTCGGGTTTTCACCCATTTTCCACTTGAAACCTCATTTTCTCAAGATTATGGAGTTAAAACTATGAATCAACCATTAAAACCATGTTTATAACTTGTGAATCTTGTTAGAAATCAAAGGTTTTTGGTTGAATGTATGTAGGGTTGAGAGGATTTGGAGAGTTGAGATGTTAAAAAAAAAATGATATGTTAAAGTGTATCAAGTGGACCGATCGGTCCATGTTATGGTGTGGGGTGGGGCCCACATCTCAAATCTTGGCCACACATTCGGATTGCGTAATCCGAATAATGTTGTGGATAATCTGGTCCAGTTCGTTTTTCGGTTAAACGTTTAATTCCGCTCAAAACGAGGCCAAAACGGTCGTTTTTCGGCTTAAAAATAAAATTTATATAAAACCGATTTAAAAACTTTAAAAACTTAAACCATGACATTTATTGACTTAACACATCATATTGTCGGTAATTGTGCATCTTTTTCGGCTTGATCGATCGTCTCTTGCTTGGTTTGATATTAAAGGTTTCGTTTAACGTACCGACGTACCATTAAATCGAAATCCTTTTTCTGTGCTATAATTCACTTATCCCGAAGCTTTAATACTTCGTAAACCTTACTAAACATCATATATTTCGTCTATAATGTAATCCCCGATTCGTTCGGGTTTCAATAACCGTTCATCGGTTAATCGTAATTCCAATACGACTAGTTGTACATTCGAGTATAATTCGTACTGTGAATCTTATATACTCGTATAAACACATTATAATTCATATATTCAGTATTAAATAACAAATAAATGGTATATTCCGGCTAGGGTATACCTGAATTTGCCGGAATCGTTACAGTTTATGAGGATTCCCAACCTTTAAGTTTGGCGCACGGCCTATGGGTTTGAGGATTCCCAACCTTTAAGTTTGGCGCGTGGCCTATGGGTTTATGAGGATTCCCAACCTTTAAGTTTGGCGCGTATGTGATATGCGCCACGCGCAGATGTTTCATGCGCAGATGTGATATGCGTGAGCATATGCGATGCGTGAGCATATGCGTGAGCATATGCGTGAGCATACGTGATGCGTGAGCATATGCGTGAGCATATGCGTGAGCATACGTGATGCGTGAGCATATGCGATATGCGTGAGCATGTCATCTGCGCCACGCTCAGATGTGATATGCGTGAGCATATGCGATGCGTGAGCATATGCGTGAGCATATGCGTGAGCATATGCGTGAGCATACGTGATGCGTGAGCATATGCGATATGCGTGAGCATGTCATCTGCGCCACGCGCAGATGTGATATGCGTGAGCATACGTGATGCGTGAGCATATGCGATATGTGCCACGCGCATATGTTTTGGCTTTGTGTCTTCATGACATCCTGATTTTAAGCCTCGTCTATATTTTGTGGGTTGACCCGCCCCGCTCGATATTAAGGCGGGTGCATACCCCCTTCAATAATCTCATGCGCGGCCCCGACCTGAAACCTCAACAACTATATTTTGGCATGTGCTTTGCCTTAGTTGTGCTTAGGTATGTTATGGTCCAACTGCGTAATATGTGGGATGGATGCTATGAGTAATTTGAGCTAAGGCTCATATTATTGGGCTAAGGCCCTGACGTTTTAGAGTTAAAACTCGTCAACGCGTCTGAGCTTGAAGCTCGCGCATGTATGTTCTACTTCGTTTTATTTTTTGTTTGATGTCAATATAATGTTGTCATATTGCTCAAATTAATAAAAGGAAGTGTGAAACATGTATGCAAAAATAAAAATCAGGCTTGCACACGCATGGCGGCGGAGTCGTGACTCGCGGGGGTGCATGCATGGCGGCGACGCTTGATCCTTGGCAGTGCGCATGCAAACCGGCGGAGTGGTGACTCGCGGGCGCGCATGCATGGCGGAGAGTTGCGTGGGCATGTATGGCGGCGTGTCTTTTGCGCAAAACCCACACGGTGGTTTCCGGGGTGGTTTCCACGGGCGCTCACGCATGTCGGCGGAATGGTGACCCGCTGGCGAGCATGCATGGTGGCAGTCTTCTGCGCAAAACCCACATGGTGGCTTCCGCGGAGTGAGAATTCGCGGGCGCGCGTGCATGACGGCGAAAGTCTCCGTAATCTAGACTGTAATTTTAAACCTAAAATCCAGGTCTGTAATCCAGATCTAGATCTGTAAATCAGATCTAGATAGATCTGAAGCTCGGAGCGGAGAGAATTTAAAACCATCACAGATCCGGATGCTTGATCATCCGAATCAGGTAGTTTCTTTTTTGGATCTACAAATCCTTTTCAGCTTCATTTTTGCACAGATCTAGAAGCCTCTTTTAGATCTATGGATCTTTTTGAGCTTTAATAGAACAAGTCTTGAAGCCTCTTTCTGTAAACTTCTAGATCTGGGTTTTTCTTGGGAGAGATCTGAGAACCGAGACGAAGATAGAAGGGTAGTTCGTTGCCGTCCCACGGATGGCGCCAATGTCGAAACATGAAATGGATCTGACCTGATTCGTGACGATGTTTCCACGGATGTCGAGATGAACGAACCACGTCTTGATCTTCTTCTCCGGTTGCTTGAGATCTGCAATGGCCTTTTGGGGGTGTGGAGGTGACTGCTAAGAAATCTCAAGGATCTCTTGTTTACAGACACAAAAATATGGTGGTGGCTCTTATTGAGCATGACCATTTAATAAGGAGGTGGAGACCTCCTTATATAGAGGGCCTCATGGCCACCATCATGGTACCCTAATGGGCCTGGCCCAGTTAGGGTTACCTCCACAAAACCCCCTCAGCCCAATAACATTGTATTAGTCCGTATAATAAAATAAGCCAAACATAATAAATTTAGGGTCGTAAAACCAAGTTTAGTACCATACCCCTACATATGTGATATTGGATAAAAAGGAGTATTATGTAAAATTTAAATAAAAACAAGTTTTCTTTTACATGTAAAATTTATGTGAAATGAGTTTTTACATGTAAAATTATGAGCACACCCTCACCTGCGATCATCATCGTTAAATAAATGAAGGTGATATAAAAAGCATACATAACGGGTCAACCCAACCCGTTTCAACAAGTATGTACCAAACCTGATTGGTTTCAGCATGTCATTTGGAAAATTTCCTAATATGAACTATATATCAAAACTTCAGCTAGATAGCTAACAAAACCACCCGAACTTTTGATACCGGAATGCAACTACCTAGTCAAACCCGAATTCTCAGGGTTTAAGCCAGAACCAACAGAAGGGCAATTACCGCCAAGGTGGGTTATCAGTAGGGTTCGTATAATCAAAATAGCGGTCGGGGCTATAACAGAGATGGTATGGTGGTAGTTCATCGGGTGGCCAGAATAAGGACAATCAGAAAGGGTCCTCGGAAAATTCAAATGAGTCGGTGCACTCAAAATTGAATGCTTTGCTGAAGCTAGTGACATAAAATCAGAAAGACACTCGGAGACAGTTCGAGTTAAGAGATAAACCTTTAGAAGCGATGGCAAAGTAAATTGGTCAGCTAGCCTCTAATATGGATAAATTGTAGAAAATTGTGTGTCAAATTCCTATTGACACCACAACCAACCCGTAACATTACTGCTCAAGCTCCAAGAAGGGAACCAATGTGCACATCAATGCTGTAAGTCTTTTACGTCATTTTGAAATTTCTTGTGCTGAAGTTCATTCACCACCGCAATTTGTTGAGGGGTGGTGGAAGATGTTAGTGATGATTGTGATTGTGTCGGTCAAAATGAAACAATTTTCCAAAATGAATCAGAACTAAAAACAAAAGAAATGTTTTTTTATGAAAATTTCACATGTGAAAAATGTTTAAATGGCAAATTGACCGGCATGAGAGATGAGGAGGTGGAGAATAATACCACCTCAAGTAAACCCAAGACCCAGGAGTGTCGCTTTTATTAATTTAAATTGGGTGATTTAAAATAGATCGGGCACTTCTAGATCGTGGAGCATGTGTTAGTATCACACGGTTCAAAGCGATGATCTGAAAATGGCCGCTCCACCAGATCGAGTTGTGGGAGTTGATAAAGTGTTTTGTGGATGGGTTAACTTATGAAGAAAGAAAACACATAAAAGCCTCGTGCATTGGTTAACTGTTAAACCAACCTGAAGAAGACGATTGGGATTTTCTCGAGTTTATGTGTGAAGATTCCAAGTCAGAGGTAGCTGCTGAAAGAAGAATGAAACATGGGAACACCAGATCGGTAAAATCAGTTGCAAGTGAGTCAGATAGAATAGCAAAGTTGGAATGGGAATTGTCATTGTTAAAGAAGGATAATAAGAAAGACGTTTGTAAGGTCGGGTTGAAGTTCCCGTATTGTGAGCACTGTGGTGAACTCGGGCACAAGGCAGAAAATTGCCCTGAGTATAATGATGATGATGAGGATCCCGAGGAGGTTTACTTTGCTTACGTGGATTCCAAAGGCCAAGGGTTTAACTTAAATACCTATCACCCGGGCCTGAGGAACCACCCGAACTTTTGATACCGGAATGCAACTACCCAGTCAAACCCGAATTCTCAGGGTTCAAGCCAAAACCAACAGCAGGGCAATTACCGCCAAGGTGGGTTATCAGTAGGGTTCGTATAATCAAAATAGCGGTCGGGGCTATAATAGAGATGGTATGGTGGTAGTTCATCGGGTGGCCAGAATTAGGACAATCAGAAAGGGTCCTCGGAAAATTCAAACAAGTTAGTGCACTCAAAATTGAATGCTTTGCTGAAGTTAGTGACATAAAATTAGAAAGACACTCGGAGACAGTTCGAGTTAATAGATAAATCTTCAAAAGCGATGGCAAAGTAGATTGGTCAGCTAGCCTCTGATATGGCTAAATTGTAGAAAATTTTGTGTCAAATTCCTATTGACACCACAACCAACCCGTAACATTACTGCTCAAGCTCCAAGAAGGGAGTCAATGTGCACATCAACGCGGTATGTCGTTTACGTCATTTTGAAATTTCTTGTGTTGAAGTTCATTCACCACTGCAATTTGTTGAGGGTGTGGTGGAAGATGTTAGTGATGATAGTGATTGTGTTGGTCAAAATGAAACAATTTTCCAAAATGAATCAGAACTAAAAAAATAACCGTTTTTTTATAAAAATTTCACATGTGAAAAATGTTTAAATGGCAAATTGACCGGAATTATAGATAAGGAGGTGGAGAATAATACCACCTCAAGTAAACCCAAGCCCCGGGAGTGACTCTTTTATTAATTTAAATTGGGGAATTTACGATAGATCGGGCACTTCTAGATCGTGGAGCATGTGTTAGTATCACAAGGTTCAAAGAGATGATCTTAAAATGCCCTCACCACCAGATCGAGTTGTGGAAGTTGGTAAAGTGTTTTGTGGATGGGTTAACTTATGAAGAAAGAAAACACATAAAAGCGTCGTGCATTGGTCAACTGTTAAACCAACCTGAAGAAGACGACTGGGATTTCCTCGAGTTTATGTGTGAAGATTCCAAGTAAGAGGCAGCTGCCGAAAGAAGAATGAAACATGGGAACACCAGATCGGTAAAATCAGTTGCCAGTGAGTCAGAAAGAATAGCAAAGTTGGAACGGGAACTATCATTGTTAAAGAAGGATAAAAAGAAAGAGGTTGGTAAGGTCGTGGTGAAGTTCCCGTATTGTGAGCACTGTGGTGAACTCGGGCACAAGGCATAAATTTTCCCCGAGTATGATGATGATGAAGAGGATCCCGAGGAGGTTTACTATGCTTATGGGGATTCTAAAGGCCAAGGGTTTAACATAAATACCTATCACTCGGGCCTGAGGAACCACCTGAACTTTTGATACCGGAATGCAACTACCCAGTCAAACCCGAAATCTCAGGGCTCGAGCCAGAACCAACAGTAGGGCAATTACCGCCAAGGTGGGTAATCAGCTGGCTTCTTATAATCAAAATAGCGGTCGGGGCTATAACAGAGATGGTAAGGTGGTAGTTCATCGGGTGGCCAGAATCAGGACAATCAGAAAGGGTCCTTGGAAAATTCAAACGAGTCGGTGCACTCAAAATTGAATACTTTGCTGAAGCTAGTGACATAAAATCAGAAAGATACTGGGAGACAGTTCGAGTTAAGAGATAAATCTTCAGAAGCGATGGCAAAGCAGATTGGTCAGCTAGCCTCTGATATGGCTAGATTGTAGAAAATTTTGTGTCAAATTCCTATTGACACCACAACCAGCCCGTAACATTACTACTCAAGCTCCAAGAAGGGAACCAATGTGAACATCAATGCGGTAAGTCTTTTACCTCATTTTGAAATTTCTCGTGTTGAAGTTCATTTACCACCGCATTTTGTTGAAGGGGTGGTGGAAGATGCTGGTGATGATAGTGACTGTGTCGGTCAAAATGAAACAATTTTCCAAAATGAATCAGAACTAAAAACAAATGAAACGCTTTTTATGAAAATTTCACATGTGAAAAATGTTTAAATGGCAAATTGACCGGCATGAGAGATGAGGTGGTGGAGAATAATACCACCTCAAGTAAACCCAAGACCCGGGAGTGCCGCTTTTGTTAAATTAAATTGGGGAATTTAAAACTAACCGGGCACTTCAAGATCTTGGAGGATGTGTTAGTATCATGCCTGCCAATATGAATTGGCCCATTAGAAAGGGTAAACAACACCGTGGTGTTGGTGGATCAAACTCATACACTACCTCTAGGCATGGTGAGTAATGTAATGGTTAGGTGGAGGAATTTTGCTATCCAGTTGACTTTCTTGTACTTGACTATATTAAACGTGTGAATAATACACAACCTCATGTCATATTGGGTAGGTTTTTCCTTTCCACAACACATGCGCTAATTGATTATGCTATGGGGATTTTGGGAATCAAGTGTGGAGACCGTGATAAATAGTTATCATTGTTTGAAAATGCTAATAACCGTCTTGTTGAAAAGTATGTATCCTTGGATAACGATCACACAAAAGAAGAATGTTTTGTGATAGACAAGTCATTTCAGAGGAAGGGATTTGAGAAACAACAGAGTGAGAAGGTGGCATAGAAAGGTAGCCGACCAAGGAAAAAGAAGGTGTGACATCCACCCGACCAAAATGATCTAGAGTGGAGATTGAGGATGTTCGGGCCAGATCCTGGCCTATCGGAAGACTGGCAGCAATTGATTGAAGAAAAGCGTGCTTATAATGAGAAGGCTGAACTGGAGTGGGCTAAACGCCCACCTTGAGTGCCATAAAAGTTTCAAAAAGGTGGTAATTTTACATTTTGTATATTTTTACTTTGAACTTTGTTTTAGTTTGTATAATTCTAATTGTATTTAAAGTGTACCATCACAACAAAACCTATTTTTGGGGATACCTTACGAGAAAGTTGGGATTTTGATGTGTTCAGTAAGGTTTTTGTCAAAAACGAGGTTTCAGTTAAGCTATCCAGAGTGCTTTCATGTTCTTTTTGTTGTGGTTTATACAGGTACGTGTATATTTTGTTGTATTTGGAACTTTGTGGGTGTTATTCACTATAAACCCTCACGAGACCTTACTCTTTCACCCAGGCTAGAGGGGGGGGGGTTTGAAGGGCTTGTTGCATACACTAAATGCAACCGTGATTCCTACGAAAGTGAGTTAGGTATTTTAACTTTTTAACTTGTTTAACAAAACTTATTATGAAAATCAACTAATTAGGCTCAGTACTTGTTTTAATAAAATAAATAAAAATTAATTTTTTTTGCAAAAGTCTAAAAAGAGCAATGTCTTACACTTGTGAGAAGCTTTCTTCTACACGTCTTGAGATTTTGCAGATTCAGTTATAGTCTTTGGAGATGACTAGTGTTTATGAGTATTCATGAGTGTTGCGAGCCACATATAGCATTGCATTAGCATTCACGTTAGGCGATTTTGGTTACATAATTTATTTTGTTACTTTCGTTTAAGTGTTGGAAGTGTAATCGTATTTTTTAGTGTTAGACCCATCACATTAGAGCCCTGTTTTAAAATTGTTAAACTGTCAATTTCAACCTCGTCCTCCAAATGTTCTTTAACGATTCATATTTTTAAAATTGAGGACAATGACAACCTCAAGTGAGGGGATGGGGGGGGGGAATTGAAAAGTTTAGCCCGATAGTACCTCGAAGAGTGTTCAGAGACCAAAGTTGTTAACTGTTAATTATTGTCATTAATGTCAAGTTATAGGTTTTTGGTCATGGTTGGTTATTTAGCTTCTCGATAGTACATAAAAATTATTTTTCTAAAAGAGAATTTGAAAATGGGGTCGTTTAGGTGGGACAACGAGTCAAAGGGATGGGTATACATGCTTCATATTGGTAGCATATAATTCCAGATATGTTGTGAGATAGCCGCTATACTTAATACACATATTATGTAATGAATATAAAACATGTCTTATCATTATATTGAGGGTAGCTGGTATGTTTTACACAATTAGAACTTTCTTGTCATATGCTTATCGAGATCTTAATACCAACACATGTATGGAGATTAGGACTTTAGAAAACCCATACATATATACAACCCACTAAATAAAATTCCTTACCCAACATTATCCTCCTAGGAGCCCATTTGGATCTTATTCCTTTCCTTTTCCTAAACCGAACATTACACACCATTTCAGCCTTGGCCTCTATTTTATTTTAACACTGTGTGATGAAATCTAGTTCGTTATCAAGTTGTATATAGTCAGTTGTAGAACATGGTACACAATGTACATATCTCTCAATATAGTTGTAAATATTGTTTATCAGTTTTGTCATTAAAAAAAAAACAAAAAAAATTATCAATTAATCAATCATACCTAGTGAAGTCCCACCAATAGCCAAGCTATAAGTAGGTCTGGGGAGGGTGGATGTAGGCTCACCATACCTCTATCCAACGGGATAGATAGGTGACTTCTAGAGAGACCCTCAGCTCTAGACTACATTTGTATGAGGCAATATAAAATGAAATCAAAGTTCAACTATAATATAGTTGATAATAGCACGTAATAAAAATGATAGTACTATATATATATGGATATATATATATATAGATATATATGAAAATAAAATATCATAATGGTGTGTGACCAAAAAATAAGGTAAATAGAAATCCCTAAAGTATTCATTTCTCCCTAAAAATCCTTAACTTTAATTCTACTTCTCCAATAATTCCTATCCTCAACCATGTCCTCAGAGAGATTTAGGTCTATCAAATCATGCTTAATCCTCTCATCCTAAGTCAATTTAGGTCGTCCTCTACCCCTCCTCCCCTTTATATTAATGTTTTCTACGGATCTAACTGGATTCGTCGTCTGTCTTCCCTTCACATGTCCAAACCATCTCAATCTCCACTCTCTTATCTTGTCTGATATGTTAGCTACCCCTAATCTCTCTCTAAACACAACGTTTATTATTCGGTCTAACCTTGTGTTCCCACACATCCAGCGTAGCATTCTCATCTTTGCTGCCTCCATCTTCCGCACCAGTGCCTTCTTGATGGCCCAACAATCTGTTCCATATAGCATTGCAGGTCTAACTGCTACCCTATAAAATTTTCCCTTTAGTTTAGTTGGGAAATTCTTGTCGCATAATATACTCGTGGCTGCTTTCCATCTACACCATCCTACCTGAACTCGATGGGTCACATCGCTGTCTAATTCCCCATCGCTCTGAACAAATGATCCTAGATACTTAAACTTCGTTACCTGCGGAACCACTTGCCCTTCAATGGTGATTTGGGTGTCCTCATTGTCATTTACTCCACCAAAATCACAGTGTAGGTACTCCGTCTTTTAGCGACTAATCCTTAAACCTTTTGTCTCTAAGGTTGTTCGCCACTCCTCTAGCCTCCTGTTTAGGTCTTGTTTTCTATCAGCAAGTAACACAATATCGTCTGCGAACATCATGAACCACGGGAGCGTCCCCTGAATCGACTTTGACAACTCATCCAAGACTACTGCAAAAAGAAACGACTCAACGATGACCCCTGGTGAAGGCCTACCTCTACGGGGAAGTAATTAGTATCCCCCATGGGCGCACGGACACTTGTTGCACTCCTGGTATACAAATCCATAATTATCTCTATTTATTTCATCGGGACTCCTCTACCCTCCAAACAAAAAAAATTAGCAAAAAAAAAAAAGATGTTATCAGTTATGTTTCAATCGTTGTAAATAGCGGTTCGTTTGTATTTGATTGTATGTCTATGAATTTATATTACTGGGTTTTATCCACCTTAGTCACCAAATATGCCTAATCCTCACCCAAACCTAAGCCTCAGCACAACCCGTAGTCCGAGTCTTTATGCAACCGACGGGTAATTTGGGGAGATAGAACTGACATGCAAGCATATTAAGTTGTGACTCATACTTAGTATTTGAGGACATATATATACTAGCACATCCTTTGCTAGGCCATGTATTTAACCGAGAGGAGTATTGAGAGTGTGAGGTGTCACACCTCGAAAATCTTAACTTAACACAACGGAAGACTTAAGACAGATGCCGATAGCCAATAACAATAGATAACTAATAATAATAGCATCATCTCTTTTTATTAAAGAAAATATTTTACAATATCATAGTTTTCTTACCCGTGATATTGCACGATTTACATTATTTTGTTCCAAACACCACACGCCCTCCTTTCCATGCCACCTCGAAATCTTCACTTACTTGAAAAGCATACTAAAATATCAATCAACACAATATTTTGATGAGTTTCTCTTTATAACTAAATAGTCCTTATATATATATATATATGTATATATATATATATGAATCGAAAACAACATCCATATAACGATTAAATCCGATATCAATTCGTGTGTAATCGTCACTACATTCCGAATTATATCCAAAATTTCCGTGTATAATGGCTTACTTCCATTATAACACCAACTTTGTGGAATGATCTACCGTCATTTCATCACCAAAAACAATAGGCATTTCATTTTTTAAACAAATTGAGCTGTTGTAGACTAGCTAAGAATACAACATTACGTATGACTATCATAGTTGATAACTCGAAACATACCATACTCAAAATATACCCACTTTTAACCCAATGCGATTGAAAGTGGGGGGCGTCACCCCGATAGATCTACCCATATTTCTGTGCCCTTACTAATTCGTTTAACAGTTATTTAGCCAACTAGACTCATCCCACATTATACACCAATCTGTAAAATAAAATGCCTTTATAAAACATCAATGAAATCAATATGTAATAAAGAATATGCTTTTCCCCAAAACACAATTAAATATCAATTTGAAAACAATTCCAGTTAACAATCGAGGGGGTTCGATAGAGAAACTCACGTGTTTGTAGCTTTTCATTTTCCAAAAATCTCGTGTCCTATATTAGAACACGTTTTGTTAATTGAAACTTAATTTTAGTTTTATACAAAACTCCTTTTTATTTTATAAGTCATACTCTAGTATTCACGTAAACACATAAACCCATAAGCACATAAGCGAGTACATATAGTTCGGTTTTTCGTTAACTATTATTTAATTAATTAAATTAATTAATAAACAGTTAAAAATATATTAAAATATTTGAAGTTTCAGTTGCTGGAAATTTTTAAGAAAATATTAATCTTCTATTTCTCACAAAACTTGTCGGTTTTATCGGTTTTATGCTTAAAATGCACTGTTTAGGTTTTTCGTTTAAAATGTAACTTACAAATTGTGGAAAATACTTTTTACATAAATATTAGTAAATTTTTACAAGTTAACTTGTGAAAATATATTATTTTCATTTTTGTTAATATTTTCTCAACATAGCAACTTTTAACGTTTTCGTGTCGGTTTTCGCGACACGAACCGTTTAGGACTAAGTTTTATGATCTTGTCCTTTTATCATGTATTATCTTAAGTTATACATGAGTTTGTTACCACTTTAGGGGTTGTTCTAAAACAGTCCCTAATGTTGTGTCGGTTTTGCTTAAAAAGCCGATTTTTCGACCGTTTAAGTTACCGACAAGTAAAATAAATTACGCAAGTGTATACCAATCATTCTATGAACTAAACACACATATAATAACAGATAATTTACCGTAAATTGCTGTTTTGACTATATATGTTCATAAGATACCTTAATCGAGTTTTTCGGTTCCTAGTTCGTATTTCAGATTACCTTAACAATGTTACTAGTTAAGCTGGTTATTTTTATATATACAATTATCATTAAATATCTTTAAAAATCCAGATCTTTAACCTCTTTTCTAAGCTTCTAATGATTCCAAAATACTATGTTTCTATTCTATTTTAGAAGGATCTATGTGTTCATGATCCAAGTCTTTGTTCTTTTCAACAATTGTCATGTTTTAGCTTTTAGATGATTCTATTCCTTTGTATCTTGTCACTTTGATGTCATTTCCATCCTTTTAATCAATCTTTCAAATCAAAGGATCATGGATTTTATAAGTTTTCTAAGTGTTGTTTTAACAAAGTTTCTTATTTTAGTAACTTTTAATGTTTGTAATTCTAATTAATCTAATTCTTCCACTTTGATTAGTTGTAATTCTAGATTTAATTCATTCATTTAAGTTGTTAGGGTTTCATACATCCTAAATAATCTATTCCATTTTATTATTTTAATTCACCATTTTACAAAGTTTCTATCTATAGAAAGGTGTTGTTTATTTAAACAATGAGTTAACTAATCCAAGTTTCAAATTATACATCCTATATTATTTAAGTTGTTACTAATCACAAATTGATTTAATTCATTATAAGTTTTTATATCAAAATCCAATTTTTATCTTATCTTAGATTAAAGTTTCTTTATTTAGTAACTTTAACAATTTTCAAGTTCTATCTATTATTTCTATCATGCAACCTATCTTACTTATATTTAAGTTGTCCTATAACATATTTTGATCCAAAAATGTGTTCAAATCTATTAATTAACTTAATACCAAAAATCTCCAATTTTCACAATTATGAACACATTCTTGTTTTATTCATCTTTAACAACACTTTTAAACAATCTAAACCCATATTAACAAGTTTATAAACAACAATTAATCCAAACTTCATTCCAACAATAAACCCTAAAATCAAACTCTTTCAAATTCACCAAAAGTTTAAGAGATTATTAGTACCCCATATTCAATCTAAAATCAATATAGGGTCTTTAGGATATATGTATGCATGTGTATGGAGTTTTGATTCTCTTATACATATATATATATATATATATATATATATATATATATATATATATATACCCACGTCACACACGCATATACATACACTACACATATTAACAATCTTTCAATCTTCCAATCAACTCAAGCACAATCTACCTTATGTATTATCATCAAACAATCAATCATCCAATACTTAATACTTACTTGTTTTATTGAGATTGTTAAAGATAAAAATGGTGAATGGTAGTAGTGTGTGTTTTCCTAGCTTTAATCCTTCCTAATTGCTCCTTAGTGGATTAATCCTTTCCTTGATCTTGATTCAAACCTCCATGTTTCTTGATTGTGTGTTTGTGTGTGTTGATTTTGAATTTGATTTGAATGGTTAAAGGGGGTGTTTGGGCGATTATCTAAGGGAGAAGAAGGAGGAGGTGTAGACTTTGGTGACTTAGAGTTAAGGTGGAGTGTTTAGGGATTGAACATGTGCATTGTTTCTAGAAAATAATGATTATGGGAGGAGTTGGAAGAAGGAGAGTGGTACAAGTGTGATGGTGAGTTGTCCAAGGGGATGGGGTGGGGCGGCCTAGGGGTGTGGGTGGTGGGGGGGGGGGGGTATTTGAAGGGCTTTAATCAATAACTAAGTGATTTTCGGTTATTCGTTTAACGTATTTCGTGTTTTAAATATGCAAACGAATTCCGTTTTCAATAATTTTTGTCAGACTTTGAACGAAATCAAATTCCTCACAGTATGGACCATATAAACCATTTTCTTGAAAATAGTTTATGTGGGGTCCTTTCCGGGTCCTGTACTGACTCATGTTTGCTTATTTTTCAAATATTGTGAATTGAGTCTTTCTAAATTATATTTTTATGTTGTCTAACATGTTTTCATATATATTTTGAATTTTTGAGATTGTTTAATCAATCTAATGATTTATTTACTTTCTGGCTTGCTGCCCGAGGTTTTTGCCTGTTTTTCTCGTTTTGCGCCGAAATTTGGACTTTTTGTTGACTTTGCAAGATATTGAACTTTAATAAAGGGAAATTTTATTAATAAACGATATTTGGAAGGATAAACATGATTACATTAGTGAAAATTTTTGCCAGATGTTACATTCTCCCTTCCTTTAAGAAATTTCGTCCCGAAATTTAGGAAGTGCCATTGGCTTCTGACTCTACTGGAAACTGATGAGGATATTTTCATTTCATCTGGTCTTGTCGTTCGCAGGTGAACTCGGGACCTAGTCTTGAGTTCCAATGAACCTTGTCCAGCTTGATTCGATTTCATCTGAGCTTTTGTATTTTCCAGTCAATGACTTCTACAGGCTCCTCGACAAATCGAAGCTTGTCATCAACTCGGATATCCTCAACGGGAACAATCAGTGATTCGTTGGATAAGCATTTCTTCAAGTTTGATATATGGAACACGTCGTGTATTCCGTTCAATTCTGAAGGTTATTCGAGTCGATAAGCTACTGGACCAATTCGATCAATGATCTTAAATGGTCCCACGTATCTAGGACTCAACTTTCCTTTCTTCCTGAATCTGATTACTCTTTTCCAGGGTGAGACTTTCAACAGAACTTGATCTCCGACTTGGAATTCCAACAGTTTTCTGCGATTGTCAGCATAGCTCTTTTGTCGGTCTGCTGCAGCCTTTAACCTACCTTTGATCTGGAAGACCATGTCGGTGCCTGAACAATTTCAGGTCCTATCAGTTGTTTCTCTCCAACTTCAGTCCAACAAAGAGGAGATCGGCATTTTCTCCCATATAAGGCTTCAAACGGTGAAGCCTTAATACTGGAGTGGTAGTTGTTATTGTAGGAAAATTCAGTTAGCGGTAAATGGGTATCCCAGCTTTTGCCGAAATCGAGAACGCAGGCTCTTAGCATATCTTCCAATGTTTGAATGGTTCTCTCGCTTTGACCGTCGGTCTGGGGATGATAAGCGGTGCTCATGTCTAAGAGTGTGCCTAAAGATTCTTGCAGAGATTGCTAAAATCGGGAGATGAAACGACCGTCTCTGTCGGAGATGATGGAAACAGCTACGCCATGTTTAGCCACAATCTATTTCAGATATAATCGAGTTAACTTATCTAGGCTATCTTTCTCACGAATGGGAATGAAATGAGCGGATTTTGTTAATCGGTCAACAATAACCCAAATAGAATCATGGTTACTGGACGGTAGTTGGTATTTAGTTACAAAAATGTTTTCCCATTTCCATTAGGGAATCTCAGGCTGCTGTAACAATCCTGATGGTTTCTGGTGTTCATCTTTTACTTTTGAGCATGTTAGACACTTGCTGACGTAAACAGATATATCTTCTTTCATGTTTAATCATCAATCGAATTATTGGAGATCTTTATACATCTTAGTTGCTCCTGGGTGAATTGAGTAATTGGATTTATGAGCTTCATCTAATACTAGATTCCTTGAATTTCCATAACATGGTACCCAAACTCGATCGATCAAGTACAATGTACCATCAAACTTCATTATGAATTCACACTCAAGCCCTTGTAATTTCTCAGTTTTTATGTTCCGAGGTTTCAAATCTTCTTTTTGTGCATCTCGGATTCGAGTGGTGAGGCTTGTTTGAATAGTTAATCCTAATGCACGGAAACGAAGTGGTCTCTCTTTCCTTTCTACTCAAGGCATTGGCTACAACATTTGCTTTACCTGGGTGGTAGCGAATGTCACAGTCGTAGTCATTGAGTAGTTCTACCCACCTTCGTTGCCCCATATTTAGATCTTTCTGATCAAATATGTGTTGGAGGCTTTTGTGATCGGTGAAGATTGTGCACTTGGTGCCATAGAGATAGTGTCTCCAAATCTTGAGTGCAAAACCAACTGCTCCTAATTCCAAATCGTGAGTTGTGTAATTTTGCTTGTGCACTTTGAGTTGTCGTGATGCATAGGCTATCACCTTTTCTTTTTGCATAAGCACGCATCCAAGGCCTAATTGTGATGCATCATAGTAAACTATTGATCCATTATTTCCTTTTGGAAGGGTCAAGATTGGTGCACTACACAACTTTTTATTAAGCAATTGGAAAGCTTCTTCTTGCTTTTCAGTCCACTCATACTTCTTGTCTTTCTGAGTCAATTGGGTTAAGGGTTGAGCTATAGAAGAAAAGTTTTCAATGAATCTACGGTAATAACCAGCTAATCCCAAAAATTGTCACACTTCAGTGGGTGACCTTGGTGTCTCCCAATTCTTAATTGCGTTAACTTTTGTTGGATCAACTAGGATATCATTCTCATTGATTAGTGGACTTCTCGAAGCCAGAAATCGCACTTGGAAAATTTGGCATATAACTTTTCTTGTTTTAGCAATTCTAAAATCAATTTCAAGTGTTGCTCATCTTCCTTCTTGGTTCGTGAATAGATAAGTATGTCATCGATGAATACTATCACGAATTTGTCCAAGTATGGCTTACATACTCTGTTCATAAGGTCCATGAATATAGCGGGTGCATTCGTTAGACCAAATGGCATGACCAGAAATTCATAATGGCCATAGCGTTTTCTGAAAGCGGTTTTGGAATATCTTCTTCTGCAACACATAACTGAAGATACCTTGATCGCATGTCGATCTTTGAGTAATAGCTTGATCCTTGCAATTGATCAAACAAATCATCAATCCTCGGTATTGGGTACCGATTCTTAATGGTAAGTTTGTTCAGTTCTCTATTATCGATACACATTCGTAAAGAACCATCCTTCTTTTTCACAAATAAGACTGGAGCTACCCAAGGTGAGAAACTTGGTCTTATAAATCCTTTGTCCAGTAATTCCTGAAGTTGGTTAGATAGCTCCTGATGCGTGCGTGCTAGTGGTATAAAATATGAAAGGATGGAATGATTTGCTTTTGCACAAGATCGTGTTTTAAATTTATAAAAGTGAGTTCTAAAAAGACTAAACACACACAAAATAGGCAAGTGTAACTATCGTATATGTAGAATAGTAATGGTAAGAACCAAGTATCGATCCGTGGACACACAGGTTTCTAATAATAAAGCGTTGTTTTACTTCAATCGGAGGTTTTAATCATTTTGGGGTTGAGTTTTAAACTTTTTATAAAATATAAATACTTATATATATAGTATATAGGTGATCGAGACAAGGGATTCTAAACGAGTTGTTCAATTATGCGAAGGTTACCATCTAAGATCAAGAATCCCCTCCATTTTTAGCGTTGATAATTAATATGTAGACATGTGATAGACTTGCCGTAGCAATATATGATAAATGGCTCCTTAAACCTTAAGTGAGCATCTTCGGCACTAAGGAGATGGTATGCGCATTTTAAAGTCCACCCTTTCCAAATGTCATACCATCTCAATGATGTCGATTTGAGTTGACAAGTAGTTTCGGAAAGTAGAAAGATTATGATTGACTTCGATTTCTCAAATACCAATTCTAACAACTTCGTGTGGTTGTAGTTCATCACACAACCTCCCCTTGGTTGATTTATGTTGGTTATAATTACACATTCCGTTAACATATGGTTTCTTTAACTAATTTGATATCCTAAGCAAAGCCATTTTCGGATTACCAAGGTTTAGAAAAATACACCATAACTTATATCTCATCATTTCTAAGTACAATATAAGGATCCATGTTTCGATAATGTATCAAAGTATTTCTATTTTTCAAGAACATGAATCGATCATGAACGATTGCCAATGATATTGACAACCACCAACTTTGATTTAGTGATTTAAGATGGTGAAACATTTCTCATCAAAAGATAATTGTAATATAACCATGTACTTTACTTGACTACATCACATGTCTTGATTAATTATCAAGTAAAACAAAGCTTCTTCATAGATTTTAGATGGTAAAAGGAGTTTAGCTCATAATGAGCATAATATTGAACATTAAGATGATTGATAACAACAAATACATGAGTAAACTTAGAACAATCTAACCAAGTATAGATGAATCCTCCTTCTTAATGATGGTAATGATGGTTGATGATTATGATTAGTGGTGATGACCTCCAAGCCTTCAAACTCTTCACTAGATCTTCAAAGTGAGTGTTAGTGTGTGTTTTTATAAGTGAAAACCGGATAGAACTCTTTTCAAGGCACACTTGATGAATGCCACATGAGCCACTATTTATAGGAAATATGGATGATGAGGCACGACCCCGTGCATGATGAGCACGGCCCCGTGTATTTTTATGACATGTGCCAGATTTTTTTTGTCTTTTGTGTGAGGTGGCAACGGCCCCGTGGTTAGCAGGCACGGCCCCGTGTTGTTTAGTGACATGTACTCAATTCTTCTTTGTTTTTTCCGCATTCTCGTCCACGGCCCCGTGCATGCTGAGCACGGCCCCGAGCTTTTGCTTCCAGATTTTGTCTTTTCTTGTTTCAGAAGCATGGGGGCGTGTTTCTTGGTTTTCTTGTGTTTTCTTCTATTTTTCTTCATCTTTTTGCTTGTTTCTTCGTTTGAGGCTTGGTTTCTCCTGAAATTATGTTTTATTATGATAAGTAGTCTTTTATGTTATGTTGTTAGATAGAAATTGCAGTTTTTAGAGATTATTTGATGCCGAAAAGATGTATATTTCTATTTACATCAAACATCCCAACACTTGAACATTGCTTGTCCTCAAGCAATCGTCTTATAAATGTTCTCTAAAAACAACAAATTTAGATATTAGAAACAGAATATCTAAATTTGCTAGTGATAAAAGAGAAAAACTTCTGTTTTTATGAGTTTCTGTTTATGCAAAACGTCACGTTCTCACAATGTTCACTCACACTCGGTTTTATATCTGATTATACCTGTGATGTAGGTATGTGAAAACTCTTAGCCAAAATGCAACCTGTGATAAATAAGCTTGTAAAAAGTTCAAATCTCCACCTTTTGAAGGGTCGCATAGATCAGAAGGTAAAAAGGGGATTTGGTTTAGTGTGAGTAGGGATTGGTATTTTGTGGTGGTTCAAGGGTTAATGGTAACTTCTACTATTCTTCTGGAGTTTGAGATGTCTTCATTGGTTAGCTCTTTTTTTTAGATACCTAATGACTCTTTTAAGGTCAGATCGTCAAGACCAGTTTTATCGATGATGTTGACAATTCTTCCTCAATCCTGTTCTGAATATAACTTCCAACTCTAATGGATCGTTCGTCTTTGAGCCTAATAGACCCCCACCCTCATTAGTTCGGTATATTCATGCTGAGACTGAGTTTTACCTTTTCTACATCTTCCTTCGTGGGACCAGTTTCCGCAATCTAAGCATCGTTCATATCATTTTGCTCTTCTCTTCATTGCGTTTTTGGAAATTCCACAGAATGGTGGCCTTTGTTCGTTTTGGCGCCACTTTTTCTCACCTCATTGCTAAAGAGAAAGATTTTCTCCCTAAGTTCTGGAGGCAACCTAGGTTTTGTGAAGTGTATGCAGCAAAGGAAATTGAAATCGAAAGAATGCATTTCCAGTTCTTTAGGGTCTGCCGGTAAAAGATTAGTGTTGTATTTTACCGGTGGAAATGGATAGGGTGATCGGGTTTTTGGGTTTTGTGGTTTTGGTAATGGGTTTGTGTCACTATTACCTTCTTCTTTATACAACGCTTCGTGCGGTCTTGAAATGAATAATTGGGACAAGTTCTAAATCACACGAAACATATTGACTCACTCAAAGCTTCCGAAAAAATATTTATATGGAATGAGGTTTGTCTCACAATAATGGAGGAATTGGGTATTAACGCCATATTTTGCATAAATTTATTCTCAATATTACAAAACTTTTTCTTACTTTTTCACTTTTAAATGTTTGGTTATTTGCAAAAAAATTTTCTTGGAATTCTTTTTAGGTTTAGAATAATCTTTGTCTACTGCAAAAATATTTGTTTTAGAGAATTTTTATAATTAGTTGGACAAAACAATTGGTCAAGTAATTCCCTCCCCACACTTGAATCTCACATTGTCCACACTTGGTCAAATATTTGTTTTGACAGAGCGTCCCCTGTTTTTCGTTGGTTTTCCGGTTTTTGTACCTGTATAATTTAAAACTGGAAACATCCACAAACAACCAAGTATAACTACTGAAAATTGGGTATGGAATCATCCATCCCCTGCCCTATCGGGCTAGATTAGTACCTAATAAAATTTCTTTGGCACTCATGGCCAGAGTAGTATCCAAACCAACACAAACAAAAATAAACAAGTACGACGAAAAGTAAATTGTTCAAACACAAATAATAATAAGTTCATGAAGTAACACCAACCCATGCCCGTGCCCATGCCCAACTACCTGTGCCGTCAGTCATCAGTTACCTGTGTCCGGGTCAAAAGGATCCTTGTTCGTTTGTATTCAGCTTCTCTTCTTTTTCTCCGTTCGTCTTCCATAATCATTTCTGACTGGCTTTTCGGGTCCCAAATGTGACCGCGGCTGTTCACGAGCCTCCAAATTTCTAGTTCTACACTAAGGATTTGGTCTATCTGCAGCCTGTAACAGAGGTTGAGGTCAAGAGCAATAGGTTTCGAATTTTCGGTCCCTTCCACATCTATATCATAAGCTTTGTAAAGCTTGTAGATCCATGCGCCACCGACGAGTGGAGTCCTAGGATCTGCAACTGTTGCATTAGTTCTGAAAAGTTGACAGAAGAGATAAGTAATGTTGCAATCAATTTCATTCCTTATGCAGTAAAGTGCCCACAGATCTCGTAAATTCACCACTCCTTTATTTCTGCCACATGTTGTTAGCGTCTTGCTTAGTAGCTGGTGAGGCTGTGCTTTTCGATGTGTTGATGTGGTTTGTTTCATTCTCGAAACCCAACAATTCCCATGCTCGTGTCTGTGTATCTCCATACCAGCTATTGTCTTCCTTCTCAAATGCTACCCTTGCGCGGGGCCAGATTAATTGTTCTGTTTCTTCTTTTGTGTAAATTCCCATATCAATCCCGAGTTGGGAGAAAGACGTTCTGCACCATATACCTCCACACCTGAATTCAATTGCATCTTCATCCCACATATATGAATTGTTCTTTATATTAAAGGATGCTAAGAATTCCTTTGGCAGTTCCGTCACGGCCTCTCCTGTTTGCTCAAAAACCCTCTTCCATGGCTCCGTCACAAACCTGTTTTATCACTTCCATTGATTGACTAGGCGTAGTGTGTTATGGCAAGCATAGAAATTTGGTTCAGGGATTCGTTTGTTGAAGCAGCTTAGTCTTGCATTGGCTTGCCTATCTCTTTCATCATGTCCGGTGAAGACTAAAAATGCGGGAATTTCTTCCTCATACTCGGCCATCTGCAATTTAAACTTAAATTAGTCCAAATTCATAAAAAAATTCCAATTTGCTGAAACAGAGAGCAAAGCACGGTGGCGTGCTTTCAGAAGCACGGCCTCGTGCTGCTGCTTCTGGTTCAGTTTTCTTTGAAGTTTGACTTTTTGTTGACCACAACTCGTGTTATTTTTGGGCACGGCTCGTGTTTGTAATACCGATTTCTAACTTACTTAGACTTGAACCTTCGTTTCTAACCGGTTACATCAATTGGGTTTAATGGTTTGTCGGGTATTTATTCAAATACCCAAAACCCGAATTGTTTCTTTCAATTAATCCCTAACCATCAAACAATCTAAAATCTATTAATCATAATCAATTATAATAACCCATACCCTTTTCGGGGTTTGACCCGATTTGGTCGATTTGAACAATTTTAGGGTTAATCTAAACCTAGAATGACGAATATGAGTAATGCAATTGTTGAATTAACATACCTTAGGTTTAGAATCGACGATTAGATGAAGAAATTCGTAAAATGGTCGAGGGTCAGCGGTTTTTGGTTCAGAACGCAGTGAAATTAGGGTTGGATGTGTGAGAAAGTAATTTTATTAAAGGTAAAACTTGTAACTGCTGTTTGACCAAAGACACGGCCCCGTGCAGTAGGAAGCACGGTACCGTGCTGCTAAGTGCAGACAGTACTGTTTTGTTTATTTTGTTTATTTGTCGAGCTTGGTTCATTTTTAACTGGTTTTTATTTATTTTCTGGTTATTTTAATATGGTAATTAAAAATCCTAGATTTCATTAAAACATAAAATTAAAGACATAATTAAAGATAGATGAAACGAAAAGTACAACAACAAGTCTCGGGTCCTAACACATAGTACTAGTGGAAACAACACGAAACGAGGTCGGAACTTCAATGGCTACCAACCCCGAACAAGTCCTGGATGTGTGGTGGTGCTCGTTTGGCTTCCAAAAGTTCGTCAAGCTTTTTGTTGAGCGTGACGAGTTCTCGGTTGAGAAAGTTAAGTTTGGAAGTCACATCTTTGTGGTGGCCATCCACAACATGGAAGTTCTCGAACCTGAGCAGGTCGACTTTGTTAATCAGCTCGACCACTCGAGCCTCGGTTTACATGATGCTCTCAACTTGGTCTCTTACGATGAATTGGAGCCTCATGATTTGTTCCTCAAGGAAGGAAGATTCATGTTGTTTCCCTTTCTACACTGGTTTCCATTCAACCCTTTTTCCTTCCATTTAGGTTGTTTTTGTTTGGTGTGAATGGAATAATGAATTTATGCATGCATTAGATAGAGACTGGAAAGTTGAACACGGCACTGTGTTCTTGGAAGCACGGCCCCATGCTGCTAGAAGAATAAATGTTTCTGATTCAGAGAATTGTACGGAGTCAGCGTGTATCATGCTGAAGATTCTGGGTGACCACGGCCCCGTGCTTAGGGAAGCACAGCCCGTGCTTTTTATCTCAGTAATTTCTTTTTCTTAGTTTTCAACATGATTCACGATTCGAAATTTTTAGAATGACGTTTATTGTGATAATTTGGAACTTTGGTCATCTAAAAATTACTTTTCATTAATTAAGAATCCTAGAACAGTTACGGGATAAGCCCGGGTTTCCTAAGAAAAGAAAATAATCGGGTTAAGCCCGAAGTCCTAACACATTGTGCTTAATGCACTTTTTTAACATATAAAAACATAAAATTAAGTTTCCTAGAGCTCTCAGAAAGGTTCTCCTCCTTCGAATGGTCCTGGTGGTGGAAAATACGTGAAACCAAGAACTTGAAACTGGAGTTGTTCGTTAATGTTTCAGAGTTCCATTTTCATGTTTTCCACCGATTCGGTGAGTTGCATGAGATGCATCTCTGCAAGGACATTCATTTCGGTGAGTTCTCCCACGAGTTTTTGAAGTTTCAAGAGAAGCTAGGTTTTGGAAACATGGCGGGCATTGTTTCTAGAATGTTGGGAAACGGGAATTGCATCACTCACTTCAGTTGGCATGGTGAATTATCAGAGGTTTTTGGTTTTAGTTTTGGTTTGTGCAAGGAATGAAATGACACAAGGTGCCTTTTATAACCAAACAGGAGACCAAGCACGACACCGTGCTTTTAGAAGCACGCCCCCGTGTTTTTGTTCTGACAATTCAGTTACAAACCAGTCTGACTGAGATTTTTGCAGCGTAGATGCCGACCCACATTTTTAGGCACGGGACCGTGCTTTAAGGAGCACGCCCCCTTGGGTTTTTTTTTCTGATTTTTTTTATCAAGTAAAACAATATTTACAAGGCCTACTTTTGTGAAGGTCTTGGCCAGACCTTGTTTCCTTAATTTTTAATTTAAAAAGTTTGGAGGGTTAGTACCTCCAAACTTCTTTAAATGGACCGTCGATGTATGGTTTTAATCGATGTCCATTGACCTTGAACTTTTGGCCGTTTGAACTTGAAATTTTGATGGTTCCATTGTCAAAAACTGTTTCAACTACGTATGGACCTGTCCATTGGGATTTCAGTTTTCCCAGGAAAAGACGTAAACGAGCGTTGTATAACAGTACACGATTGTCGACTTGAAATATCTTGTTTCCTTTTAAATGGGAGTCGTGTATTCGTTTAGTCTTTTCTTTTTAGGACCAGGAATTTTCGTAGGCCATCGCTCTCAGTTCCTCGAGCTCACGAATTTGATCTTCCCGATTTGCTCCGGCGGGCGTTAGATCATAATTCACTGCTCTGAGAGCCCAATAAGCTTTGTATTTTAATTCTACTGGCAGATGACATGCCTTCCCGTAAACGAGCTTGAAGGGTGTCGTTCCTATTGGAGTTTTGTAAGCCGTTCCGAGGGCCCATAATGCGTCATCTAACTTTTCTGCCCAATTTTTGCGATTCATCCCCACACTTCTTTCCAAAATTCCCTTAATTCCTCGGTTTGAGACCTCCACCTGCCCACTGGTCTGTGGGTGATATGGTGTTGCTAGTCGGTGGCGAACCCCATATCGTGCTAAGACCTTGTCCATCAGGTTGTTACAAAAGTGAGTACCTCTGTCGCTGATGAGGGCTTTTGGAGTACCGAATATTGAGAATAACTTTTTCAGAAATTGTACGACTACTCGAGCATCGTTGGTGGGAAGAGCTTGTGCCTCCACCCATTTAGACACGTAGTCGATTGCTAGAAGGATGTATTTATTTCCGAATGAGTTAGGAAATGACCCTATGAAATCTATCCCCCATACATCAAAGATTTCACAAATTTGAATGCCTTTTTGAGCCATCTCATTTTTCGATGAGATGTTCCCGGCTCTTTGACAAGAATCGCATGCTTGGATCAAAGTATGTGTATCTTTGTATATAGTTGGCCAGAAAAATCCTGCGTCAAACACTTTCCTGACCGTGGTGGCAGTACCGTGGTGTCTGCCTGTTGGTCCTTCATGGCAATGTTTGAGAATGTCTAAGGCCTCCTTTCCTGCTACGCACCTACGAATGACTTGATCCGCACCTATCCTAAAAACATATGGATCTTCCCAGAAGTAAAACTTAAGGTCGGTGAAAAATTTCTTTCGTTGTTGGTGGGTAAGTCCTTCTTTGAGGATCCTACAAGCTAATTAATTAGCAAAGTCGGCATACCAAGGACTTTCGTCTTTTTCCTCTATCACTTCTTGAATGTGCATGAGAACTTCACGTGGGAAATTATCATTGATAATTTCCTTGTGGAGTTCTTTGGAAGTTGGACATTCTAAACGGGAAAGATGGTCTGCGGCTACATTTTCTGCTCCCTTCTTCGTCTTTAACTTGTATGTCGAATTCTTGGAGTAGTAGGATCCATCGGACGAGTCTAGGTTTGGCATCTTGCTTGTTGAATAGGTATCGTATTGCGGCATGATCGGTGTAAACTATGGTTTTGGAAATAACTAAGTAGGATCTAAATTTTTCAAAGGCAAATAATACGGCTAGTAATTCTTTTTCAGTTGTGGTATAATTTTCTTGTGCATCGTTAAGAGTTTTACTAGGCGTAATAGATTGGGTGAAAGTGTCTTTCTTTGGGTTGTCCGAGTACGGCTCCAACTGCAAAGTCACTTGCATCGCACATGATTTCGAATGGAAGGGTCCAGTCGGTGTGGTCATGATTGGTGCGTTAACAAGCTTGTCTTTCAGTGTATTGAATGACTCAACACATTCCTCAGAGAAGACGAATGGTGCGTCTTTCTCTAGAAGTTTGGTCATAGGTCTTGAAATTTTTGAAAAGTCTTTTATGAAGCGGCGGTAGAAACCGGCGTGACCTAGAAAACTTCTAATTGCTTTGACTGAAGTCGGTGGTGGGAGTTTGGATATAGTTTCTATTTTGGCCCTGTCGACTTCTAGTCTGTTTTGAGAAATCTTGTGACCTAGGACAATGCCTTCCTTTACCATAAAGTGGCATTTTGCCCAGTTGAGCACTAGATTTACTTCTTCACACCTAGCTAGCATTTTGTCTAGGTTTTTCAGACAATGATCGAAGGAGTCTCCAAAGACTGAGAAGTCGTCCATGAAAACTTCCATAGAGTTTTCGATCATTTCATGAAAGATGGCCACCATGCAGCGTTGGAAGGTGGCTGGAGCATTACATAATCCAAATGGCATTCTTCGGTAGGCGAAGGTTCCGTATGGACATGTAAAAGTAGTTTTCTCCTGGTCTTCAGGGAAAATGGGAATCTGAAAGTATCCGGAAAAACCATCAAGAAAACAGTAGAACATCTTTCCAGATAATCGTTCGAGCATTTGATCTATGAAAGGAAGTGGAAAATGATCTTTTCTTGTGGCATCATTAAGCTTCCGTTAATCGATGCAAACTCGCCAGCCTGTGATGGTCCTCATTGGTATTAGTTCGTCCTTTTCGTTCATTACGACTGTCATTCCTCCCTTCTTGGGTACTATTTGAACGGGACTTACCCAAGGTGAATCTGAGATTGGGTAGATTAATCCGGCGTCAAGCAGTTTGATTACTTCCTTCTTCACCACATCTTGCATGTTGGGGTTGAGACGTCTTTGATGTTGGACCACGGGTTTGTATTCTTCTTCCATGAGGATTTTGTGAGTACAAAAGGAGGGACTAATTCCCTTGATATCCATGATCTTCCATGCGATAGCCTTCTTATGATTTTTGAGAACCTTAAGGAGTTCATCTTTCTCTTCTTTAGAAAGGTGAGATGAAATAATTACTGGGAGTTGAGAATCTTTCTCTAGAAAGGCATATTCGAGATGTTTTGGTAGTTCTTTTAATTCCAAGGCCGGTGGTTCTTCGATTGATGTTTTTGATTTTTCATTGTTTTCAATGACTCTGTATATCGTTTCTGATTCTTCGTGGTAGTTGTTATTGAAATTTTCATTTTCTAAAATGGGTTTGTTTAGTGTTTTGTCTAAGACTTGTCAATTTTGACAAACATGTTTTCAACAATGCCCCGAGGATATTTAATGGATCGGTCAGCTAACTGAATGCTCATGCGGGTGGGTTTTGGTTCTCCTATCCCTAGTTTTGCAAAAACCGCATAAGGAATTAAATTAATACTAACTCCTAGGTCAGCTAGGGCATTGCTAACAGATAAATTTCCTATGAGACAATGGATAGTAAAGCTCCCTGGATTGGTCATTTTTGTTGGTAGCTTGCTTTGGAGAACAGCTGAACATTCTTCACTCAACGTGACATGCGAGAGCTCCTCCAACTTCCTCTTGTTGGTCAGTACTTCTTTGAGAAACTTGGCGTATTTAGGCATTTGAGCGATAGCTTCGACAAAAGGGATGTTGATATGGAGTTGCTTAAAGAGTTCTAGAAACTTCCCATACTGAGCTTCTAATCGTTCCTGCTTCAGTCTTCCAGGGTATGGAATAGGTGGAACATAGGTTCGAACTGGCTCCTTAGGCAGTACTGTGCTTGTTGTGGTAAGCCTTTTCTGCGTTTCATCAGGAGACTTTTTCTCCAAAGTTGGTGAAACAACAGTGGTTGTACCACTCCTGAGTGTAACGGCGTTAGCTGTTGCATTCGGATTGGTGATTGTATTGCTTGGAAGAGTGCCAGGTGGTCTTTCGGATAGTTGTCGAGAAATTTGCTTGATTTGGGTTTCTAGGTTCTGAAGTGATGCTTGTTGACTTTTGAGATTGGCCTCATGCTTCAGTAATACTCCGCTGATATCAACAGCTCTTGAGTCTGCTTTCTTCTCGGCTTCATATGTTTTGGTCATTAATTGAATTAACATTTCCTCAATCTTCGAGTAGTTTGGGTTTTTATGGCTATTAGAACTTTGATCTTGAAATTGAGGTTTAGGTTGGAAGGGTTGATTCATTGGTCTTTTCTCAAACCCGGATAAAGGTTGAGTTACCTCCGTCTTTCCAGCTAAAATTCGGGTGGTTTCTCCATCTTGGATTGTAGTTATTGCTGAAAGCGTTGTTCTGTCGAGCGATGAAATCTACTTCTTCCATGGCCATAATGACTTGTTTACAGTCACTCGTCTTGTGACTTCCTCCACAAGTGTCACGGGTAAGTCTGGTTTTTGATTGTTCGGCTTGAAGTTGTTCTATTTTTTAGAATGGGATTCAAGCAGGGCTGTGACAAGAGTGTTGGAGTCAACGTGGTGTATTCCCTTATGGGTAGGTGTAGATCTTGGTGGGTTGTAAGCGAAACTCTTCTTTGCGGCCTTCTCCAGGACTTCAAATGCTTCATTAGGTGATTTGGATCCCAGGTCTCCACCAGCGATCTGGTCGATGGCCTGTTTGTTTTGACTGGATTGTGCGTCAAAGAAAGTTTGGACTTGTTACCATACGCTCAGTCCATGATGTGGGCACCTTCTTAGAAGACTTTTGTATCTTTCCCATGCTGCGTGTAACGATTCATCATCATCGGTCCGCAATCCAGTAATGCTGGCTCGATATTTGGCAGTTTTATCGGGCGGAAAATATTTGAGGAGAAACTGTTCAACCATCTGGTCCCAAGTGGTGATGGAACCAGAGGAAAGAGATTCTATCCATTCTAGGGCTTGGCCCCTTAGAGAGAAAGGAAAGAGTTTAATCTTGATTTGATCTTCTAAACAGTTTTGAATTTTAAAGGTTCCGTAAATTCGTAGAAATCGAGATATGTGAGAAAGAGGGTCTTCGTCGAGTAGACCATGAAATTGAACTGAATTTTCTACCATATGAATGGTGCTAGATTTGATTTTGAATTTTTCGGTGATTTCGGGAGAAGCCACTCCATTGCCATAGCCTTCGAGATTCGGCTTGGCATACTGGCTCATGTTCGGCTCATTGTTCTGGGCCGCCATCATTTCTTCGGTTTGATTTTATCCTGATGTGGTGGCGTCTACTGATTCGTCTTTGATTGCTTATGCGGTTTATGTAGCCCGTTTACGAGTTCGTCGACGAAAGAGTCGTTCCGGTTCCGAAATTGGAGAAACAAGCTCATGCTCAAAAGTAGAGGACATACATGAGGCTAAATCGAAATTTCGCTAAATTAAAAGTTAGTTAAAGTTAGTCTAGGTTGAACTATAAGTTAATCTATTTTAAACTAAACTAATGTCTAAGTTAGTTAACTATTTCAAAAGTAAGGTAAATAAAGGGTAAAAATTAGGCTAGCCGTAAAATTATATAGTTTAATATTTAGTAAAATTAAAGATAAAATAAAATAGAAGTTAAAAAATTTGTACAATTATAGACAATTATTAAATTAAAACTTGGATCGTTCTTAGAAACGTACCGTGTATTCCCCGACAACGGCGCCAAAAACTTTGATGCGTGCGTGCTAGTGGTATAAAATATGAAAGGATGGAATGATTTGCTTTTGCACAAGATCGTGTTTTAAATTTATAAAAGTGAGTTCTATAAAGACTAAACACACAAAATAGGCAAGTGTACCTATCGTATATGTAGAAAAGTAATGGTAAGAACCAAGTATCGATCCGTGGACACACAGGTTTCTAATAATAAATCGTTGTTTTACTTCAATCGGAGGTTTTAATCATTTTGGGGTTTATTTTTAAACTTTTTATAAAATATAAATACTTATATATATAGTATATAGGTGACCGAGACAAGAGATTCTAAACGAGTTGTTCAATTATGCCAAGGTTACCATCTAAGATCAATAATCCACTCCATTTTTAGCGTTGATAATTAATATGTAGACATGTGATAGACTTGCTGTAGCAATATATGATAGATGGCTCCTTAAAACTTAAGTGAGCATCTTCGGCACTAAGGAGATGATATGACATTTTAAAGTCCACCCTTTCCTGTCATACCATCTCAATGATGTCGATTTGAGTTGACAAGTTGTTTCGTAAAGTTGAAAGATTAGGATTGACTTCGATTTCTCAAATACCAATTCTAACAACTTCGGGTGGTTGTAGTTCATCACACACCCTCCCCTTGGTTGATTTATGTAGGTTATAATTACACATTCCGTTAACATAAGGTTTCTTTAACTAATTTGATATCCTAAGCAAAGCCATTTTCGGATTACCAAGGTTTAGAAAAATACACCATAACTTATATCTCATCATTTCTAAGTACAATATAAGGATCCATGTTTCGATAATGTATCAAAGTATTTCTATTTTTCAAGAACATGAATCGATCATGAACGATTGCCAATGATATTGACAACCACCAACTTTGATTTAGTGATTTAAGATGGTGAAACATTTCTCATCAAAAGATAATTGTAATATAACCATGTACTTTACTTGACTACATCACATGTCTTGATTAATTATCAAGTAAAACAAAGCTTATTCATAGATTTTAGATGGTAAAAGGAGTTTAGCTCATAACGAGCATAATGATGAACATTAAGATGATTGATAACAACAAATACATGATTAAACTTAGAACAATCTAACCAAGTATAGATGAATCCTCCTTAATGATGTTAATGATGGTTAATGATGATGATTAATGGTGATGACCTCCAAGCCTTCAAACTCTTCACTAGATCTTCAAAGTGAGTGTTAGTGTGTGTTTTTATAAGTGAAAACCGGAGAGAACTCTTTTCAAGGCACACTTGATGAATGCAACATGAGCCACTATTTATAGGTAATCTGGACGATGAGGCACGGCCCTGTGTATTTTTATGACATGTGCCAGATTTGTTTTGTCTTTTGTGTGAGGTGGCAACGGCCCCGTGGTTAGCAGGCACGGCCCCGTGTTGTTTAGTGACATGTGCTCAATTCTTCTTTGTCTTTTCTGCATTCCCGTCCACGGCCCCGTGCATGCTGAGTGTGGCCACGCGCTTTTGCTTCTAGATTTTGTCTTTTCTTGTCTCAGAAGCATGGGGGCGTGTTTCTTGAGGCATGGGGGCGTGTTTCTTTGTTTTCTTGTGTTTTCTTCTGTTTTTCTTCGTCTTTTTGCTTGTTTCTTCGTTTGAGGCTTGGTTTCTCCTGAAATTATGATTTATTATGATAAGTAGTCTTTTATGCTATGTTGTTAGATAGAAATTGCAGTTTTTAGAGATTATCTGATGACGAAAAGATGTATATTTCTATGTACATCAGCTCCTGCATTTCCGATGGTGCCAATCTATACGGAGATCGAGCTATCGGAGCGGCATCCTGAACCATATCGATTCTGAATTCGACTTGACGCTGAGGAGGAAATCCATGCAAATCTTCAGGAAAAACTTCTAGAAAATCTCGGACTACAGGAATATCGTCTATTTTCCGTTCTTTTGCTTTTGTGTCAACTACATGCCAAGAAAAGCCGGACATCCTTTCCTTAGCATTTTGCGTGTATTTGTGATACTAGAGAGTTTTAACTCTGTGTTACTCTGATATCCTTGAATGTTCAGACATTGACCAGTTGGGGTAGGTAAACGAACTAGCTTTTCGGAACATATGATCTCAGCTCCATTTTTGGATAACCAGTCCACTCCTACTACAATATCAAAACTGCCTAGTTCTACAGGTAGAAGATCGATTGGAAACCTATGGTTTTCTAACAGAATGTTGCAGTTTCGAACCACTTCACTGGTCTCGGTTAATTTTCTGTTAGCAAATTCAATTGAGTAGCTATGATCTTACTTACTAGGTTTGATACCGAGAAGGGATTTGAATTGATTAGAAACAAAGCTTAGGTCTGCTCCGGTATCGAATAGTCCATAAGCATAGTGATTATAAACGAGAAACATACCGGTGACTACGGAAGAGTCCTTCTGGGCCTTCTTCGCGTTCATCTCGAATGCTTTGCCCCTAGCGTTTTGATTTTTGAGTTTGGGGCACTTATTTCTGAAATGTCTGATGATACCACACTCGAAACATCCGGAAGTTCGGCTTCCCGTGGATGTTTCTATCTTCGCATAACAGTCACGAGCCACATGACAGAAGCGGTTGCATCGGTTACACGTCCATCATTCACCTAAATGAATTCTTCCACACCTGTTACAAGTGGATCCCTATCCTGAGCTTCCTCCTGGTCCTCTTGCGTTTGCTGCAAACATTCCTCCTGCTCCTTGGTTTCTTTTGAACTGTCCTCCTGAGTTACAATTCCACTTCCGCTTGAGTTCTCCGAGTTTCTGATTCTCTGTAGCTGTTTTTCGTTAGGGTTCAGTGGTGGTGGTTGGTTTGGAGGAGGTAACCATTCCTCGGATCTCGGGAGCTAATCCCCAGATGTACCTCTCTATTCTTGCATATTTTGGTGTAACCAGTCGGGGTACCATTCGTGCCAATGCGTTGAATCGGGAAGTATATCCTTCGATGTCAGCACCTTCCATCTTTAACTGCCAGAAGTCATATTCGATCTTATGAAGTTCGTTTCAGAGACAATATTCTTTTAACAACATTTCTTTCAGTTCTTCCCAAGTTAGACGGTAAGCGGCATCTTCTCCAAGATTTTGAATTATGGAGTTCCACCACTCGAGTGCCTCATCAAGGAATGAACACACTCCGTATTTTATTCGTTCGAGAGGAGTGCAATCACTCATTTTCATTACATATTCCATTTTCTCGATCCATCGGATAATTTCCAAAGGTTTTTCGGCACTAGTAAATTCTTTCTGTCCGCAATATTGGAAAGTTTTGTATGAGCACCCGCGTACTGTACTACCCGAGGGGTATTCATTTAGATTTTCGGTTCTAGGTGTTCCTCCGTTTAGATTATTAGTTGTATTTCGGGGGGTTTTGGCTTGTGTTGCGGTTAGCCTCATGTTGCTCGAGTGCCGTATTTACATGTTGAGCGATTACTTGAGCTAACTCATCTTGAGCGGAAGGTAATCCGGACGCTTGATTATTAGTTGCTCGTCTTGTTTTGGGCGCCATGTTCTTTTTTAGAAAAAAATATAATTTTGTTAGTTTTGGAATAAAATATTTTCTAATCTTTTAAGGATTACATAACATCATTCAATAACACACACACACACACACATATATATATATAACCATCAAAGTGTGGGATTTTATAATTACCAAAATTAGGTGCACATACTTACACCTTAATCACCCAGCAAGTTTTAGGTTTCTACCAAAGTCATCACAACCATACAAAAGACTACAAGTTCAAAGCTAAGTTACAATAACATATTATTCAAAACAAATATACTACTTGTGAGTTATGCCTAGTGAATGCTCATCAAGTAACATAAACCTTGGCCTCCGTCAGCAACCCCTGATTCTTCATGTCATACACAAACTGGCACAGAGCATTATGCAATTGGTCATCGGTGCCCTGCTTGTGTTTTATGGAAAGGATGCGGTTCACCATAATATGAACCGTATTCTCATAGGCCGAGAACTTTCCAAGAAGAATCATAAGCATCTCATGCCGATAGACAATAAAAATAGATGATTAATAATAAAAGCATCATCTCTTTTTATTAAAGAAAATGTTTTACAATATCAGATTTTTCTTACACATGCTATTGCACGATTTACATTATTTTGTTCCAAACACCAGATGCCCTCCTTTCCATGCCACCTAGAAATCTTCACTTACCTTAAAAGCATATTAAATATCGATCAACACAATGTGTTGGTGAGTTTCTCTTTATAACAAAATAGTCCTTATATATATATATATATATATATATATATATATATATATGAATCGAAAACAACATCCATATAATAAATAAATCCAATATCAACTCGTGTGTAATCGTCACTCCACCCCGAATTATATCCAAAATTTCCGTGTATAATGGCTTACTTCCATTATAACACCAACCGTGTGTAATGATCTACCGTCATTACATCACTAAAAACAATAGGCATTTCATTTCTAAAACAAATTGAGCTGTTGTAGACAAGCTAAGAATACAACATTACGTATGACTATCATAGTTGATAACTCAAAACATACCATACTCAAAATATACCCACTTTTAACCCAACGCGATTGGAAGTTGGGGGCGTCACCCCGATAGATCTACCCATATTTATGTGTCCTTACTAATTCGGTTATCAGTTATTTAGCCAACTAGACTCATCACGCATTATACACCAATTTGTAAAATAAAATTCCTTTATAAAACATCAACGAAATCAATATGTAATAAAGAATATGCTTTTCCCCAAAACACAATTAAATATCAATTTGAAAACAATTCCAGTTAAAAATCGAGGAGAAACTCACGGTTTTGTAGCTTTTCGTTTTTCAAAAATCTGGTGTCCTATATTAAAACACGTTTTGTTGATAAAAACTTAATTTTAGTTTTTTTTACAAAACTCCTTGTTATTTTATAAGTCTTACTCTAGTATTCACATAAACACACAAACACATAAGCACATAAGCGAGTACACATAATTCGGTTTTTCGTTAACTATTATTTAATTATTTAAATTAATTAATAAAAAATTTAAAATATATTAAAAGATTTTAAGTTTCAGTTGTTGAAATTTTTTAAGAAAATATTAATCTTCTATTTTTCACAAAACTTGTCGGTTTTGTCGGTTTTATGCTTAAAATGCATTGTTTAGGTTTTTCTTTTTAAAATGTAACTTACAAATTGTGGAAAATACTTGTTACATAAATATTAATCAAGTTTTACAAGTTAACTAGTGAAAATATATTATTTTCATTTTTGTTAATATTTTCTCAAAATAGCAACTTTTAATGTTTTCGTGTCGGTTTTCACGACACGAACCGTTTATGACTAAGTTTTATCATATTGTTCTTTTCTCATGTATTAACTTATTTTATATATGAGTGTTTTACCACATTAGTGGCTGTTCTAAAACAGTCCTTAATAGTTGTGTCGGTTTTGCTTAAAAAGCCGAGTTTTCGACCGTTTAGTTACCGACAAGTCAAATAAATAACACAAGTATATACCAATCATCCTATGAACTAAACACACATATAATAACATATAATTTACCATAAATTTGCAGTTTTGACTATATATGTTCATAAGATACCTTAATCGAGTTTTTCGGTTCGTAGTTCGTATTTTAGATTACCTTAACAATGTTACTAGTTAAGCTTTTTATTTTTATATATACAATTATCATTAAATATCTTTAAAAATTCAGATCTTTAACCTCTTTTCTAAGCTTCTAAAGATTCCAAAATACTACTTTTTAGAAAAGGTTTCTATTCTATTTTAGAAGAATCTATGTGTTCATGATTCAATTGTCATGTTTTAGCTTTTAGATGATTATATTCCTCTGTATCTAGTCACATTTATGTCATTTCCATCCTTTTAATCAATCTTTCAAATCAAAGGATTATGAATTTTATAAGTTTTCTTAGTGTTGTTTTAACAAAGTTTCTTATTTTAGTAACTTAAATGTTTTTAATTCTAATTAATCTAATTTTTCCACTTTGATTAGTTGTAATTCTATATTTAATTCATTCATTTAAGTTGTTAGGGTTTCATACATCCTAAATAATCTATTCCATTTTATTATTTTAATTCACCATTTAACAAAGTTTCTATCTTTAGAAAGGTGTTGTTTATTTAAACAATGAGTTAACTAATCCAAGTTTCAAATTATACACCCTATCTTATTTTAAGTTGTTACTAATCACCTATTGATTTCATTCATTATAAGTTTTTATATCAAAATCCAATTTTTATCTTATCTTAGATTAAAGTTTCTTTATTTAGTAACTTCAACAATTTTCAAGTTCTGTCTTTTATTTCTAGCATGCAACTTATCTTACTTATATTTAAGTTGTCCTATAACATCTTTTGATCCAAAAATGTGTTCAAAATCTATTAATTAACTAAATACCAAAAGTCCCCAATTTTCACAATTATGAACACATTCTTGTTTTATTCATCTTTAACAAAACTTTACAACAATATAAACCCATATTAACAAGTTTATAAACAACAATTAATCCAAACTTCATTCCAACAATAAATCCTAAAATCATACTCTTTCAAATTCACCAAAAGTTTAAGAGATTATTAGTACCCCATATTCAATCTAAAAATCAATATAGGGTCTTTAGGATATATGTATGCATGTGTATGGAGTTTTGATTCTCTCATAAATATATATACATATACCCATGGCACACACACATATACATACACTACACATATTAACAATCTTTCAATCTTCCAATCAACTCAAGAACAATCTACCTTATGTATTCACATCAAACAATCAATCATCCAATACTTAATACTTACTTGTTTTATTGAGATTGTTAAAGATAAAAATGGTGAATGGTAGTAGTGTGTGTTTTCCTAGCTTTAATCCTTCCTAATGGCTCCTTAGTGGATTAATCCTTTCCTTGATCTTGATTCAAACCTCCATGTTTCTTGATTGTGTGTTTGTGTGTGTTGATTTTGAATTTGATTTGAATGGTTAAAGGGGGTGTTTGGGCGATTATCTAAGGGAGAAGAAGGAGGAGGTGTAGACTTTGGTGACTTAGAGTTAAGGTGGAGTGTTTAGGGATTGAACATGTGCATTGTTTCTAGAAAATAATGATTATGGGAGGAGTTGGAAGAAGGAGAGTGGTACAAGTGTGATGGTGAGTTGTCCAAGGGGATGGGGTGGGGCGGCCTAGGGGTGTGGGTGGTGGTGGGGGGGGGGGTATTTGAAGGGCTTTAATCAATAACTAAGTGATTTTCGGTTATTCGTTTAACGTATTTCGTGTTTTAAATATGCAAACGAATTCCGTTTTCAATAATTTTTGTCAGACTTTGAACGAAATCAAATTCCTCACAGTATGGACCATATAAACCATTTTCTTGAAAATAGTTTATGTGGGGTCCTTTCCGGGTCCTGTACTGACTCATGTTTGCTTATTTTTCAAATATTGTGATTTGAGTCTTTCTAAATTATATTTTTATGTTGTCTAACATGTTTTCATATATATTTTGAATTTTTGAGATTGTTTAATCAATGTAATGATTTATTTACTTTCTGGCTTGCTGCCCGAGGTTTTTTGCCTGTTTTTCTCGTTTCTTGAGATTGTTAAAGATAAAAATGGTGAATGGTAGTAGTGTGTGTTTTCCTAGCTTTAATCCTTCCTAATGGCTCCTTAGTGGCTTAATCCTTTCCTTGATCTTGATTCAAACCTCCATGTTTCTTGATTGTGTGTTTGTGTGTCTTGATTTTGAATTTGATTTGAATGATTAAAGGGGGTGTTTGGGCCGATTATTTAAGAGAGAAGAGGGAGGAGGTATGGACTCATGAGCTGGTGACTTAGAGTTAAGGTGAGTGTTTAGGGAATGAACATGTGTATTGTTTCTAGAAAATAATGATTAGGGGAGGAGATGGAAGAAGGAGAGTGGTACAAGTGTGATGGTGAGTTGTTTAAGGGGGTGGGGGGGCTATTTGAAGGGTTTTAATCAATAACTAGGTGATTTTCGGTTATTCGTTTAACGTATTTCGTTTTTTAAATATCCAAACGAATTTGGTTTTCAATAATTTTTGTCAAACTTTGAACGAAATCAAATTCCAAACAGTATGGACCATAAAAACCATTTTCTTGAAAATAGTTTATGTGGGGTCCTTTCCGGGTCCTGTACTGACTCGTGTTTGCTTATTTTTCCCATTTTTGTGATTTCAGTCTTACTAAATTATATTTTTATGTTGTCTCACATGTTTTCATATATATTTTGAATTTTTGAGATTGTTTAATCAATCTAATGATTTATTTACTTTATGGCTCGCTGCCCGTGGTTTTTGCACATTTTTCTCGTTTTGCGCCGAAATTTGGACTTTTTGTTGACTTTGCAAGGTATTGAACTTTAATAAAAGGAAATTTTATTAATAAAAGATATTAGGAAGGTTAAACATGATTACATTAGTGAAAATTTTACCAGATGTTACATGAGTGGTATGAACATATATGCCTTAACCGGAAACAAAGTACACTCGTCTGGGTGGCTCTATTGTTTTTATAACATCATTAATTATATTTGTGAGTTGTCAATCTATAAAGTGTTAGTTTGGGAAACTATGTACGACCTTAAACCTTACTAGTTTTAATGATGAAAATCGACATACCTGTTACGGAGGCTGATTTTTACTTTAGAGTTTTGCTTGGTGGAAAGAAAACGTTAAGTGTGAGGATGTGATTGTCAGGTATAAGTCTTGTATAATGTTTCTTTATTTTTATAGTTGTTAATTAGTTTTCTTGTTAGAACAATGGTATCTCAAGTATGCTTTTGATTTGTAGCTTGGTGAGAGTTAAAGATACTATATGGAGGCATTTAGGAGCATGATTTGAAGTCTCGGGAGGTTCGGAGCCGTTTCACAAGTGTTGGAAAAAAAGGAATCAAATTTATTAAGTTTCAGCTTCTAAATTAAGTTACTCTGGGATCAGAGTAGCCTACTCTAGATGACAAATTAACTCAGACTAAGGTAGCCAGAGTTAGAGTAAGGCAATCAGATTTCAGAGTAAAGGATTTTCACCCAGAGTAAGCTATGCCAGGGGTCAGAGTATCTTACGCTGGGTCGCGAAATTTAGGTTTAAAGCATGGACCCTACTTTTATATAAGCCTTAAAACCCTTAATCGTAAAGAAACTCATTCCAACCGTTTGTGGGACAAACTTTGGCCATTTTGGGAGCTTAGGAACACCTCTAATCACTACAAAATCCATGTTTCATCACCCTGACTCAAGAATTGAAGATCATATCATGATCGTGAGCAGCTATTCTCTTCGAATCATACCCAGGATATAGAGTATTGTATTATTCAGTTTTCTCATGTGTTTAAGAACGGATTATTTGTAATTATATATGATTAATCTATGAGTATTGTTGTTTGGTATTATAGTTCACTAAGTCGGTTTAGGTTTATTTCGATCAGAACGATTAGTTTTCCAGTTGCTATGATAATTAGTTATAGGGTTGTTTTGACTAGATTAAATATGATGAAGCATACTATTTCCCTTAGTTGAGTCACACTGACAGAGACTATTGATAACCAGTGTCATGTGTTAGCGATTGTTGATGCCTAAGGTTTGCTTAGTTAGTCAATATGATTTGATCATTGATGATTAATATGTTAAAGTATATGAGATTACTGTTTATTTACTTTCTTGAACCCCGGGTGTGATTTGTCTTGTTTATTGATTGAAACTTGTTTTGTTTACTTGTTTGATTTAAAACCAAATATCTTGCTATTGTGATCAACACTCTTGTTAGCTACTTCATAATTTTAGGAATTGATTGCACGTTATATTGACCGCATACTCCTTGTGTTTCGAAACCCTACTTTCCCTACCTTGCTTAGGTGATTAGGAACTGATTTTAATTGTTTTTGACTAGATATAGACAGTCTAGCATCACCTATAGAGGAAGGTTCATGTATATTTTAATCTTAACATGAGAACGTAGGAAATTATATTGATTTACAAAAGAATAAATCTTAATATCGTTGCTGAAAAACGGCTTTATGGGACTAAGGTTGAGGTCTTTAAGGAGGCCAAGGTCTTTAAAGACGTCATTAGAAAGATATTTGAAGTCAGCGGGACATCATCCCTGTTGACTTCATTTCATTTTTACGATAGATTGACACAAGAAATCCGATAGCTTCACACAGAACCTGATAGAATAGTGTAAGCGTAAGCTTATTGGTGCGGCAATAGAAAAAGAAAAGGCGAATACTTTTATCGACATAATGCTTTCTTTGTAAGAATTAGACGCAGAATATTACACGGATGATATAATCAAATCCAGTATAATAGTAAGTGTGTTCTCGCCTAATAATATTTGTCACTAAACATGAAACAAAATTTTCCTCTACTTTGTTTTATAAATAGCCATTTTGACAAATATTTTATAAAAAATAAAAAAAAGACACTTAGAGAACAAAGAATATATCGAATTTTGCGACAAATGTGTAACATGTAGTGAAAATCTGTTGCTAAAGTATTTGTCACAAGTTTACCGTAAGTAAAACTTCAACTTAGAAAGTGGAATAATCAAATTTAGATTACCAAAATAACTTTTATGCATAAATTGATATTCATATAATCAAATTTAGGTTACGAAAATGAATATTTCATCAGCCCTTGAATTTTTTATATCCTTTCAATTAACCTGTATAAATTTATATAGTTGGTGGCATTGTTTATTATCTCTCTTGTTACTATTTCTATGATTCTTTATAACACCAGTGGCCTAATATTTGGGTATAGACATTGCTGCTTGCTGGGACCGACACATCATCAGTGACAATAGAGTGAGCCATGTCGCTTCTTTTAAATCATCACAATGTTTTGGAGAAAGCTAGATCGCATATTGATGAATATGTTGGAAATAAACATTTAGTGCAAGAGACCGATATTCCTAGTCTGCCATACATCCAATGCGTTGTCAACAAAACCTTAAGACTACTCCCATCAGTACCATTGTTGGTGCCACATGACCCTTGATGTGGCCCATAAGCACCAAAGTGTTTGGTGTTGCCCATGGCACCATACTGTTTGGTGAATGCATGGGCCATCCATAGGGACCTAAGGGTTTGGAAAGACCCGTTAAGTTTCAAGCTAGAGATGTTTGAGAAAATGGCTAATGAGGGGTATCGGTTCATAACATTTGGAATGGGACGTTGATGTATAAAAATTATACATCTTTTCAGTACTAAAATACCTCCAAACAAGCATAATTTCGGCAACTATGTCAGAATAAATAAACACTAATGTTTATAATTCTATCAAAAGTTAAATGTAGTCCTAAGGAATAAAACAAGCTAAAATACGAAGACAAACGGAGATAAAAATTGAAAAATAACAAGACACATCCCATGGTGAATCAAGACATGGCCATGCCTAGAGCATATGAAGCAAAGACAAAAATAAGGAAGTCAAGACATGGCCATGTTTATCAAGACACACCCCATGTTATCAAAGACAAAATAGAAGGTTCTGAAGCAACACACGACCATGCCTTCCTAAAACACCGTCATGCCTTCAGAACAAGAGAAAAAGACAAAACATGAAGTGTTTGGACTGTTGCAGAACTCAATACGGCCGTGCCTTGCTTAGCATGGTCGTTTTACCCTTGAGCTGTACGATCTAACATGGAAAATTAATGCAACAAGACAAAAATGGCGACACAGTCGTGTATTGCTTAGTACGGTCGTGCCTTGAGGGTCTGATCAGCCTATAAATAGAATGCTCTCTTCCTTCATTTAATGGACTTGAAGACCCCTTGGACCAGCATTCAATACTCTCCAACCATTTCCTTTCACCAACATTAAAAAGGGAATCCATCCCATCCATCCAACACTTGAAGATTAAGGAGATTAATCTTTTGGGAGAAGTCATTAGCATCAAAGATTAGTCAACCAAATTGGTTAGATTGTTTCAGTTTGATCATATTTGTATCTATTACTATGATAACTATCATTATGTCTATTAGTGGCTAAAATTCCTTAGTATCATCTTGGTTTATAATGAATCTTAATTAAAGCTTAATAATGTTAGTAAAACATGTGATCGGTTTTTTATAACTAATAGTTGTCTTGCAAATAGCATTTGATGAAGAATGTTAAAATACTCTTGAAAGATACCCCAAGTGCTAAGCTTGACGATAAGACGAGAAATTGCTAGTCTTGCGAAGCCTTGGCGAACCTTAAAATAGACACCAAGACCCCGAACTTGATGATATGTCGAGAAATTGCTATTCTTAAAATAAACCCCAAAACGCTGAGCTTAACGATAAGCCAGGGAACTGCCACTCTTGTGAGGGTTTGGGGAATAACTTAAGAAACTTTTAAATGGCCGCCAATATTTCGATCATGATAATAAGTCAAGAAATCGTCATTATTGTAAGGGCTTTGTTCGGTTAAGAACATGAATTTTAATATTGATACGGACCAAATGTAATATTAATAGTGATTGAACATTTTAGAATAAGAATTAACAAAAATGTTGTGGAAAAGGATTGTTGGTGTTCATCCACTAAGATCGGTTAATTAATCGTTAGTGAGTGTGCAACGTAACCAATTTAAAGCAACTCTTGAGTGATTATTAAATGAGTTCTATAATTGTTCAAAAGTTGTGCGGCTTATACTTTGGTAATTCAAGGTTAATCCTTCAAGACTCAACTAATCATAATTGGTATTTTAGGTATAATACAAGGGTTAGTTTACTAAAGTATCAAGGACATTTCACTTGGTAATTTAAGGGATTGTCTCATCTTTAAGGCGAGTTATCTTATCTTTATTTTAAAACCACTTGCTTACATAAAATGATGTTTTTGTAAAAAGGGTCAAGAGTTATCTCTTTCTTTAATTATCATGGAATAACATGACTAACTATGTTATTCTCATATTAATCACCATAGCAAGCTCAAGATCACATGTTTACTAATCAACTATCAAACCTAGTTAAGAGGAGTTCTAACCAAGATGATACCATTTTATCTTTGATTTTTTTCCACTTTAAAGTATAAAAAAACCAATAATATTGTCTTTTATTTTATTTCTTTTAGAAATCATTCAGTAAAAACCAAAACAAAAATGATCTTTACTTCCGGTTAAATAAATACAACGATTAAGTAGTAAACTCTATCAGTGTGTCCGAGAATCGATACTTGGTTCTTACCTATACTTTACTACATATACGATAGGTACACTTGCTTATTTGAGTGTGGTTTAGTTAACATAATAATCATTTTTATAAATTTAAAACTCAACTCTGTGTGAACAAACCTTTGAAAAACTAACACCTTTTTCTACTACTTCCACATTGCATCAAGTTTTTGGCACCGCTTCTAGGGACAAACATTAATTTTTACAAACAATCAGAGTATTTATTCAACCTTGTTTAATAAATATATATATTAAATAAAACCTATTAGAAAAGACCAAAAAAATTTTCTATCTTCTTTATTTTTCATTTTTAGTTTATCTTTCTATTTGACAAGTTGTTTATCTTAGTTTAAATTTTTTGTTATACTTTTAGATCTTTACTTTCTTAGTTAATGTATGTCCTCTACATCTACTCCAGACCTCATTTCACCATTTTCCGAACTTGAACGCCATTTCCACCATAGAAAACGCACTTAGGCACGTAAAGCAACCAAAGGAGTTAAGGACTAACCAGAGAAAGGTACATTAACTGAGGAGAACCAATAAGAGCCTATGATAGCAGAATTAAATAACAATCTAAACATGAACCAATATGGCAAGCCGACACTTGACTGCTATGGCAATAGCGTTGCACCCCCTGAAGTACTTCAAAACTTAGAAATCAAATCTAGCATCATTCATATAATCAAAAATTCTTTCCAATTCCACGGACTTCTCGACGAAGATCCTTTTGCTCGTATTTCCCGATTCCTTGGAATATGTGGAACTTTCAAAATTCAACATTGATCGGAAGATCAAGCTAGGCTTAAACACTTTCCATTTCCGAGGCAATGCCTTGGAATGGCTTGAATCCTTGCCATCTAGAACCATCACTTATTGGGAACAGATGGTGGAGCAATTCCTTCTAAAATGCTTTCCACCGGATAAAACTGCCAAATACCGCACCAACATCAGCGGATTCTAGATAAATGAAGATGAGTCACTACACGCAACGTGGGAGAGATACAATAACCTTCTTCTACGATGTCCGCACCATCGATCGAACAAATGGCTTCAAGTACAAACTTTCTTCAACGCTCACACTAGTAAAAACAAACAAGTAATCGATCAAATCGTTGGTGGAGATCTCGGAACCAAATCACCAAATGAGGCATTTGAGATCTTAGAAAAAGCTGACAAGAAAGTATTTGCCTATATTCTACCATGATCAACCCCTTCACACAAAGTCATACACCATGTCGATAATAGCACCTTTATCTCTGCACAATTCGAGTCCTTCTCGAAGAAATTTGAACAGCTTCTGTTTGAGGTAATCAAAGCAAAGGTGAAATATGATAGGTGTGGGGGAGATCACAAGGTTAAATACTGAAAAAGTATGACCATAGAAGTATGCAATTTTGTAATATGGTAACAATTACAACCCTGGTTGGAGAAACCATCTGAACTTCAACCGGATGGACGGAGCTAACAATCAAGCCTTGTCGGGGTTTGATAGATGACCCTTCAATCAAAACCAATCCTCTCAACATAAACCTGCATACCGGAGCCAAGGTACAATTACCAACTAATCAAGTTGTGGGATCTACAGTGGAGACTCTACTAACGCAACTCATAGCAAGTACTGACGCTTCAAACAAACTGACCGATGATCGAATCCTAAAGAATGAAGTTGAGCTAAGGAACCAAAAGGCTTCGTTGTAAAACATTTAAAACCAGGTAGGTCAGTTAGCCCAGTTACTATCTGATAGACCACTAGAAGGACTCCCTAGTAACACCATTATCAATCCCACGCTCAAGCCAATGTCATAACCCTAAGAAGTGGCAAAACTGCAATAAACAATTCACCAGTCACGCCTATCTAATTTGAAGGAGAGACTGAGGTTCTTGACACACCTGAAACTCAATGTATTCCGAAAATTGTCAAAGAACCTGTAAAACCATATGTTCCACCAAGTCCTTATGAAGCAGGGATAAATGGAGGCACAAAATGGCAAATTCCTAGAACTCTTTAAGCAATTGCATATTAACCTTCCATTCATAGAAACTATTTCACAAATGCCAAAATATGCAAAGTTGTTAAAAGACGTTATATCCAACAAAAGGAATCTAGAAGAGTTACCTCATGTGATACTCAATGAAGAATGCTCTGCCATTATCCAAAACAATCTTCCAAAGAAACCTAGGAAGTTTCATTATCCCCTGTTTGATAGGAAACTTATTTGTCAGCAATGCCTTAGCCAATTTAGGAGCCAGTGTTAGCCTCATGCGTTATACGGTTTTCTCAAAGTTAGGACTAGGAGAACCCACTCCAACCCGTATGAGCATATAGCTAGCCAATAGGTCAGGAAGTTTCAAAATCGACAAGTTTGTATTTCGATTCAACTTCGTTATTCTAGACATGAACGAAGACACTTTTGTACCCCTTGTATTAGAAATACCATTCTTAGCTACCGCTAGAGCACTCATAGACGTTTGCACCGGCAAACTCACACTTAGGGAAGAGGTTGAAGAAGTAACTTTTGACATAGGAAATTCAATGAAACACTCGCAGTACACAGATGATTCTGCATACTTCCTGGATATGCGTGAACCAATAGTCACCTAACAATAAAGGAAAACAATTGAGAAAGAAGCATGTCACATGCAACTAATTGAAGAAAACGTGCATACTGTCAATACTGAAAATCAAGCTGTGGGGGAACAAGAAGGCAACTCTGAAGAGAAATTTGAAGAAGTAGATAGAAATATACAACCTAAAGCCAAACCCTCTGTTAAAGATCCACCTACTTTGGAACTTAAGCAATTACCCAAACACCTAGAGTATGCTTTCCACAAAGGCAATTCTCAATTACCTGTTATCATTTCCTCTGATCTCTCAAGTGATGTAAAAAGAAAGACTTATAGAAGTTCTTAAATCTCACAAAAAATCCATCCCTTGGAAAACTATGGATATTAGAGGCATCAGTCCATCATTTTGCACTCACAAGATTCTGATAGAAAAACACTTCAAACCCGTAGTTCAGCACTAGAGACGACTGAATCCAAATATGCAAGACGTGGTGAAAAATGAAATTCTCAAATTGCTTATTGCATAATTGATTTACCCCATATCCGATTGTCCATGGGTAAGTCATGTTCAAGTAGTCCCGATGAAAGGAGGAATGACGGTGGTCACCAATGACAAGAATGAGCTGATTCCTATGAGAACCGTCAAAGGATGGCAAGTTTGCATCGACTATCGCAAACTCAACGATTCCATCAGAAAAGATCACTTTCATCTCCCATATATTGATCAAATGCTAGAGTGTCATTCAGAAAAAATGTACCACTGTTTCCTTGATGGATTCTCTGGGTATTTTCAAATTTCAATATCTGCCGGAGATCAAGAGAAGACAACATTCACATGTCCCTATAGCACATTTGCATACCGACGAATGCCATTTGGACTGCTTACTGCTCTGGCTACCTTTCAATGTTGCATGGTAGATATCTATCACGACATGATTGACGATTCAATGGAAGTTTTCATGGATGATTTCTCTATCTTTGGCAACTACTTCATTATATGTCTTGAAAATCTGAAAAAAGATGTTATCAAGATGTGAAGAAGCCAATCTTGTGTTGAATTGGGAAAATGTCACATTATGGTTACAGAACACATCGTTATTGGGCACAATATATCTCAAGCTGGATTAAAAGTTGATAGAGCAATAGTAGAAACCATTTCCAAACTTCCACCACCTACATCTGTTAAAGCTATTAGAAGTTGTTTTGCCATGTGGGTTTCTATCGCCGTTTCGTCAAAGACTTTTCAAAGATAGGCCGGCCAATGAAAAAACTTATTGAAAAATATGCTCCATTTATATTCTCCGAAAAATGTTTGGACGCATTCCAAATTCTGAAAAACAAACCCGTGGACGCTCCAATCATGGTAGCCCCAGGCTAGACACTACCATTCGAACTTATGTGCGATGCAAGTGATTTCGCTGTTGGAGCAGTCTTTGGACAAAGGAAATATAATCATTTTCATCCACTCTACTACGCCAGAAAGACCCTCAAACTACCGAGAAGGAGCTTTCGGCCGTAGTCTTCGCTTTCGACAAATTCCGTTCTTATCTAGTCCTATAAAAAACCATTGTTTACACGATCATGTGGCAATTAAATATTTGTTCACAATACAAGATGCTAAACCTCGCCTGATCCGATGGATTTTACTTCTACAAGAATTCAACATCGAAATCAAGGACAAGAAGGTTGTTGAAAATGTTGCAGCTGATCATCTTTCTCGTCTGGAATGCCCATCTTCACAAGAGAAATTGGGGAGCAAGATAAACGATATTTCCTCCCATGAATTTCTCATGCATATGCAGACTCTTGAAGGAAAACATTCTTGGTTCGCTGATATTGCAAACTACAAAGCTAATGGAATCTTTCTCAAAGGAATGACATATCAGCAAAGGAAGAAATTCTTTTCAGATATCAAATATTACTTTTGGGAAGATGCGTACTTAATTATTCCGCACAAGAGCTGATAATAATATTCGAAGATGTGAATATGGAGACGAAGCACACAAGATACAGAAACAATGTCATGAAGGACCATCAGGTGGCCACCATGGTGCATTAGAAACTGCAAAGAAAGTATTTGACGCCAGCTTCTACTGGCCTATGATCTACCAAGAGGCAAATGAAATGGTTTGCTCATACGATGCATGCCAACGTGCCAGCAACATCTCATCCTGAGATGAAATGTTACAAAGAACAATCCAGGTATGTTAGATATTTGGCGTTTGGGGCATCGATTTTATGGGACCATTTCCAACATCATTTGGTCATCACTACATCCTAGTTGCGGTTGACTACGTATCAAAATGGGCCGAAGCCCAGGATTTACCTATCAATGCCAGGATGGTAGTTGTAGGAACATGATCCTGATCATGCTAATCATCATGGAAGTTAACTCGTAATTATTAGGATCTATTCTAGTTACTATACGATACGATATAGTGGAATTATATCGTAAATCATTTACAACACAAACACTCATAATATTCAGTATATTGATATCACAATGAAAGTACAAACTGAATCGCAACTATTACGACTGATGTGAAAATCAACATGAAAGCCCTATATATAGATGCTACAGTGTTACATATAAGTTTGAGGCTCCGTATAAGCTTATACGGGCGTATAAGCTTATCCGCTCCTTGACTTATACGTTTCACTTTACAAGTTTTCATCAATTGACATTTTAGCCTGATAGAACCTTAGATCTTAGATCTAAGATCCAAATACGGTTACTAGGATCTAGTTCGTTGATTACTCTTAACGGTATAGATTATATGTATATATATATATATCTTATATATTATTAATATTAGGTGTATAATGAAATAACTTAAATGAAGTTTTGATGCAGAGAGAATTGGACAGAGTGTTGATACTTTAATCTCGATATATAGAACCTCTATATATAGAAGGTGGATCTAATTCGTTACACAAGCCGTAACGATAACTCCCCTTCGTTACATTACATATAATGAAAACAAGATATAACTAATCAACTGATTCGTTATTCCCCATACGTCAACATTCCATGACTAATTGGAATAAACATAACGAACTACTTCCCATTTGTTAAACATCCTTAATGAATGGGAGGAACCTTAACTTAAATATCTAGTTCGTTAAACATCCTTAACGAACTAGACATACATTAATGAAATAGAATATAATAATAATATCTTTTCATTAATAAATACAAAACGATAAATACAAAGACTCGATACGAAAAACCGTGCACTAACATGGCCACTATCAAACATACAAATGACATAAAAAGCCCATTAGACCTAGCATTAGACAAAAACGCTCTAACAAACACCCCCTTGGATATTGCTAGGACTTCTATCAATCCCAAAAACTCTCTTCCGATATTCCTTCATAGCATCCTCGAATGACAACTTTTTAGACTTTTCTGAGAAGTAGGCCTTGAAACACCCATGTCTTTATATTGAAAGTTGTTCCAAGAGGCCTCTATAACTCGATCTCTAATCTTTGCTTCACGTTCAGCTTCAATATTTTCTTGTTCATCACTAACCACTCTCCAGTTCATTTCCCAAGCTCTACCAGAATGAATCTTCTTGACATTGTACAAATTCACAACCTTCTTAAACTGGTTGGCTGGAGTTTTCACACTCTCATCACTACGTTGAATCTTGTTGACATTTAATATCTCAATATCTTTCCACGAGCAATGAATCAGCCACATCAGATCATAAACTCTTATCACAGTATACTTTTCATTCCCCCGATCCAAGTATATGCTTGCTTCACTAGTCAATGCTAGATAAGACCAACAAAGGAAATAAGTATGAAAATCCTTTTCCATTGGGTACAACAGGATAATGCGAAGCGATTCTGGTCTTGTATACCTCCACGTTCAAATCAACTCTCCCTCAGGATTTTTAGTTTTCTCTATTGAACACCTTAGGTTTCTGAGGTGTCCATTTCTTGAACCCACGTTTAGCTTCATTAACCATAAACCTCCAGATGATATCCACCGGACCACTCTTCGGTTTGTACAACAAATCATAATGCATGCAAATGTCGTATGCATCGAACCACGGTAGACTCTTCAATTCCATCAAATTATTGAAGTTTTGAACTCCAAATAATCTTCTCATCCCCATTTTCTTAATTTTGCTCAGAAAAGCAATGCTCAAACATTTACCCATGCAGCATCCACTCCAGTCTTCTTATAATATTTCAAAGGATTCTTGAATACCTGTTTTAGAATTTCAACTCGATCAGGAAACCAACTTTTAATCTCATCTTCACTAAACTTTTTAGCTTACTTGTTCGGATTTGGCTCCATCTAAATTTCCTCATCGAATACTTCATCAAACGTATCAAACTCTTCTTCTTCACCAAAGTAATTAACTGCTTCAGGTTGATACATAAACTCGACATCAATAGTTAACAAAACATCATCAATGTTAGGTACAGGAATATCTTGTTCAAAATCAAATGTCAAGTCGTCCATAGAAACATCCAACATCTTCACCAGTGTCGACTTATCAACTGGAATCTCCCCTTCTTCAAGTTCCTCAACCATATTTGTAACCCGAACATTAGAAGTAACCAACTCTTCTAAATCTTCCACTGTTTTATCAGACCGTGCCTTATCAGATTTTGATTCCTGTGGTGGATCATTCTCTTCAAAATCACCACCAGTAGGTTCAAACTTCTTTTCAGTCTTTCCAGCAACCGAACCAGCAACACCTTGCTGTGTGTCATCGTCATCATCATCAGTATCACCGAAATCCAATATCTCATCATCTTTTTTATTCTCCTCTTCCTCCTCAACAACCTTATCATCTTCAACAGTAATTGGTTGTTCAATATGTTCAACTAATTGTTCAGCAACTTAAACATCCACATGACTTGTCTCACCAGCTTGCACAGAAGCTTCGACCACCTTTTCAATAATAGGCTCTTTTATTTTGGATTTGCCTTTATCAGCAACTTTATCTAAATCATACTCAACACGAAATGAAGCTTCAGCTACCCCTATATCACCACCATACACTCTCTCAAACACCGTATTACCAGCCTCAGCTCGATCAACTTCTGAATTCAAAAGTATTCCCAAATTCTCCTCAATTATAACAAAATACTTCACGTGTTCCACGAGCAGATTGTCAGATAGTTTTCGCTTGTGTTCTCTCTCATCCAGCCTCTTCTTAATATCAATGTTATCAACACGAATATGGATATTTTCATCAATCAAACTATCAATCCTCACCTCTTGATTAGCAACTTCTCCCTCAATATGTCAACATCTTCTTTCGATGGTCCATCAATTTGCATAAATACATATGAAAAAGATTGTTGTGACATATTAGGATCAGCGGCTTTGGGATCAATTTTAGGTGTTTCCTGGTGTACATCTTCATGGAGTTTCGGAGTAACCTTCGGTGTCTTTAACAAAATATCAATGATGTTATCTAAATTCACCTCGAACTCTAGTGTTTTCTCAGGAGCTTTTTCAGATTCATGTAATTTGACCACCTCAGGAGTTTGATCACCAGACAATCCTTAACCATCTCCTTCATCAGGTTCATCAACTAAACATCTGTCAATCACATATGTCTTGACCATATGTTTTACACGTGTTTTCTTCTTCGGTTGAATATGACTCGCTTCTGGAACATAAGTTTCATCATTATCATTGTCAGACTTTTTCTTTTTTCTTTTTTCTTTCAGAAAATCATGCAAACCACGAGGATCAGTTAATAAATTCTTAGGAATTTCATGATCAGACTCAGTATCCTCATCATCACCAGAATTTTCTCAACAGGATCTTGTGTAGCTTGAATTGGTCCTTGTTCAATAAAAGGAACTGGAGGTGTAAAAACTTCAGTTTTCACTGCATGCTTACGCTTCTTCTTATTCTTTTGAGAACCTTCAGCAGCGTCAGTATCTTTAGCTTTAACAAACCACTTCCCTCCCAATGCAACATACCCTTGCATTCTCATATTTTCATTCTCTCTATCAGAATCACTCTCCTCCTTTCTCCACTAATTATTGGTAGGAACCACATAATCAGGAGTCAACAAATGACCAAACAAAGATCTGAATTTTGGAATCTGATCTTCCTCCTTATTCCTATAAGTCTTGACCTTAACACATCCAGAGACAGGCATATGTGCAAGCTTCATTACTTCCCCGGAATTATCAATACCCGAAAATTGATGGTCAATAATCAGTTGAATAAATCTCGGGTACATCAACCATTTGTTGTTGAAATAAAGCTTCATATGCTCAAAGATAACTGTTGAAAACTTATACTTCAAGTTCAAACTCAGAGCAGTCATCATACACATATGATAACCCAGAATCTCCTAGTCTTCAAAAACCCTTCGTTTAATTCATTTTGATACCCCATCCTCAGCAAACATCCTTTCACCAATCTTTCATCCAAACATGTAGGATTTGTAGCCTTATCTCCAAGTTCCAGAACTTCTCGAATAACTTGTTCAGACGCTATAATCTCCTGTTTCTTTACCACAAACTTTATACACTTCTCCTCAAGTTTAGAATTATTCCATAATTCAGTAATTAAGTCCTTGATAATAACAGTGTTTCCTTTGATGGCTTTATGGATCCTTGATCTGTCTAAGAATGGTAGAATAGCACGAAACGGTTCCATTTTATCGTTATAACCATCAAGAAAAGCACAAATATTATAGGTCATGTCAAAATACTTAAATCTCACCATCTGCACATACACATTCAGACAAACAAAGAACGTGTTAGAAAATTTTAAACACAAATTTGTAAAGAACAACTATACACGTATAACTTCTTAAACGTATAAGTTTTATTCACGTATAAGGTCCAACGTGTAAATCCTAAAGGTATAAGACTATTCACATATAAGATCATTCAGCGTATAATATACATCACACGTATAAGGTCCACCAACGTGTAAGTTCTATCAACGTGTAAGATCAACATCCGTATAAGCTCATAAAACGTATAAGATTATCAAACGGATAAGTAATTTGATCTTTTACGCCGTATAAGTAACAATACTTATACATCGTATGAGTTCAACAAAACTTATACGTTTGACAGTCAACACTAGGTCAAACATCAAATTGAACAAATCAGACAGTAATGGACATGTATTTTTGGTGTAAAAGGTTAGAAATTACATCGTCAACCACTGACAAACCAAACCCCTATGAATATAGATCTTATTAAGTCCAAAGATTAAAAACTACTGTTCATCGATCAAAAATCATTACAGATCTGTTATATAAGCTTGATTTTATACCTTTGAAGATACTTGCAGTGTGCAAATCAACCACAGGTACAATGAAACCACTAGCCCTCAGTTATACGGACAAATGATATGAACAATGAACTAGCGTATACGTCTCAAAGAGTTATGCGTTTGAACAATAGTAAGATCCACCCGTATAACATCCCTTATATATGTAATACTTATACACCCATATAGGTTATAGACTTACATGCCGTATAAGTGAATATATTATACGCCGTATAAGCCAAATAACTTATACGCCCGTATAAGTAAGTTTACCAATTAATTTTGAAAATTTTTCAAACAAATTAAACTGCAATATACGATCCAGATCAAGTCCAAACTAATGACCTTGAAAAAACACTGTAGGTTCCCAGCCGGATCTACACGAGATATCTCGTTCTACGTAGGTGCGGAATCCCTACGTAAGACGTTACGAGCGTAGAAGACGATACGAGTTAACACAATCGAACACACGTTACAATAAACAAATACTCGTTATATTGCAACCTTAAACACGTGATATCAATCACTGATTACAGGACTCTCTGACTCGTAAACTCGAATAATAAAACTCCTCTTGATTAAGCCGTAACCTAATCAATATATATCACGACAACTTCGCCTGGCATGTTCAGGCGAAGTTGTCCCTAACTTCGCTTGTCTAACAAGTTCTCCTATATCAGCGAACTTGTTAGCTAACTTCGCTTACATCAAATACAAAACATTACAAACTCGATTACAGACACTAGACACTGAACTACTGACATCATGCACCAACTGACTCCCCCTTGGCAGTAGCTTCATCTCTTTATCTTCAAGCACGTGTCTTGTAATCTTCAACAATCTTGAATCTTCATCTTTAAGCATTCACTCCTTCTCGTACACATACCGACACAACTTTTTGATATTTCCTCGCTTCGTCTTTCCAAGCAGGAATATAAAAGATTTTCTTCTCATTCAGCACCTGCAGATCAGCTCGAGACAGGTTCACTAGATGCATCGGATCATAGACTCTCAGCAGCTCTTGTTCATCTTCATCTTCCATCACTGCTTCAGCTGTCTCACAATCTACATACCACCACTTCAACTCTTTGAGCACATCCTTGGGCATTTGTTTCATCGGCACTTCTTTCAAACACCGGATCGGTTTATACTTCATAATCATCCAAGGCTTGCCATCTGCTCTCAACCCTCTATCTTTATCTTTGATAAGTTTACCCTTCTGTGGTTTCAGCAGCTCGAACTTCTTTTCCTTTATACTCTCCTTCCATACTATCTTCCCGATGACTCTAGCCATATTATCATCACTTCGATTTATCAATCCCAATCTGGCTAAGTCTTTCACTTCACATTCTGGCAGTGTGTTCAACGATCTCAACATTCTTTTGAAGTACTGAATACCATCATATCTCTTAATCACGAAGAGCCTCAACTGCTCATCGTATATCCAGCAGATAATCCCTTTTCTCGCTTCAGCATAGCCTCTAATGTTGTAAGTCTTCTTAAACATAGTAGGGACCGCTAGTTTCTTCGTTTTGACGAACCACTGAGCATATCCTTCTTTCCATCTAGGCTGCTCTTCCCATTCAGTCTCATCATTTCCCATCTCTTTACTCATATCTGCGTTATCGACTTCTGGAATCTCATGATCTACATTTTCTTCTACTATCTCTCCCTCTTCTATCTCATCATCAATCACAATCTGTTCACCAATCTTCTCTATCTCATCACTCGGTAATACATCATCATCACACATAAAATCATCATCCATCTCCTCAACCTCCACTACCACCACATCATCACCACCAGCTGCAGTTGTCGACTCCCCCTGAGTTGTGGAAGTCCCAAGAGCTTGTACAGTTCTTGGCAACTCACCACCTGCACCTTTCGATGCATTGGGATCATCGTCTCGATCATTTCTCCTCTTGGTCCTCAACTCATCGCCTTTACAGCTCGTCTCCCCCTGAGATGCCAAGAACTCCTTCAGAGCATCTATGATTTTTCCATGTTCTACCAGCAGGGACGACTGCATCTGATTCTCTGCAACTAGGCGTTGAATAGCCTGGGTCTGGATAAGATTAATCCTTGACTGTTCTGCCACGACCCGTTCAAGTGTTGCTATTCGTTCTGAGTCTGATAAGGTTGCATCGAAATCAAACCTCAGATGTGATATATCTTGAGTGTACTGAGGAGGGATTTTCGATGTAACCGGGACCTCAGAAGTAGACGTAACCGCAGGTGGTATCGTCACCGATAACCCTGCAGTGGCCATAACCGTCGACTCAATAAAATGTGCCACGACCTCCGTTGGAGTAAGAGATGGAGGTGGCAACGATACAATTTCCGGAGCCGAAAGTTGAAATGAAGTGAGTGGGAGGCCAAATGAGGATGAGGTAGCCACCACGGGAATGTCCGTGGCGCTTGGCCTTGTAACCTGTAATGATTAGGGAACCATCGTCATACCGGACAGTGCGGGTGGGGTGAAACGTACCACCCTCGAGCTCTCACCGGCTCCCGATCCTGCACCTATCCGTTCCCTTCTTGATCTCCGGATCAACTGTTGAACTTCTTCTTCATAGTCTGACTCACTATCATCATCAGTTCTCTTCCTTTTCCCATGAGTCCGTTCATGTGTTACCAAAATCCGTCTTGCTTCGGTCAATTCATCATCAGAATCTGAGTCAGCCACCGTTGTAGCTGCCCTAGTAACATTCACACCCGAAACATGTGCAACAGAGACTTGCACAATCTCCTCTGGATCAACCCTCTCCATGTCAAAAAATCCTTGACCGCCAAACTCTGCGTCAAGGTCAACGTTCTCCTCCGGTGACACAACAGGAGCAGCAGGTATAGCTTGAGGTGCTCCTGCCTGTTGTGGTGCCGGGTCCCGAAACTTGTCCCCACGAGCAGGTACATACCCCGGGTTGATCAAGTACCCAAATAGTGGAGTATGTCGAGGACGGAGCTCAGGTTTGCTCCTCGCACTGGAGGATCTGCATTGGGCAAAGATCCTTTTGCTCACACTTTCTACGTATCGGATTGGTCGGCGCTGAGGTAGCGTTGGAGCAACATGATTCAAGATCATTTGGAGAAATCTTGGATACATGATAAATCTCTCACGCGCCACCGCTCTTCTTTGTCGATCGATCTCGTAGAAGACCATCTGACTAAAGCTGTAACGCTTATTATAAGTCAGAGCAGTCATTGCCGACTGCATGGTCGCGCCCATGCCATCAGTGCCCGCCTTTCTCCCTGACATGCAAACAATCATGACATGCATGAGAAAGCGCCACTGGTCAAGTAAAAATCCCTTCCTTCTCTGGGTATCTCCCAAGGGACCTGAGTATCCCATCCTCAAAAACGCTCCGTCACGGAAAGGAGCTACAAAGTCTGTTGGGTCATCCCTCGTCTCATCTCCAAAACGTAAAGCCGCCCGGATCTGTTCAGATGAGAACTGAACAATGTGATTGTTGATTGTTGCTCGCATCACCGGGGGCTCGACCCTACAATCATATTCCACGGTCTGCCAAAAATCCTCAATGTTGGGTAAGGATATCGGCAAAGTTGTCGTAATCGCGTGGAATATACGCGAGCGTAGTAGGAATGTGATGATTTCGCGGAAATCATCAACTCCGCTCGCCTCCGGGTCTAATGTTATATACATGTTGTGACCCGGGAAGAACTGTCTCTGGTTATCACCACCGTCATCACCGCCTGCACCACCTATAGCAGCCATATCTGCACCAAACAAACTAAGTTAGATAAGCGACAAAGCAAATCACAAGTTCGCCTGTTACCATGTGCGAAGTTGTGGTCTTTTCAGTATAGGCGAAGTTAAAGATGGGGCGAAGTTGGGAAACAACTTCGCTTCAACTTTAACTTCGTCTGTTAACTGTTAAGTAAAAAAGTCCAGGCGAAGTTAATGGTAACTTCGCCTAACCACAACATCGCCTCATAAACTGTTTCAAAAATAATTATCAGGCGAAGTTAAACCTCAGGCGAAGTTACGGACAACTTCGCCTAAACTGTAACTTCGCCGAATATGAAACGGCACCAGTTAGGTTTATCGAACGACGTGATTTGGTCAATTTTGAGCTTACGGATCCGTAAAACTTGATTTTATGATGATTTGGACGTTTAGGTTGATTACTACCACGTGAAAACACGTTTGAAAATCGGTTATTGAAGGTTCGGAAAAACGAGGTCGTGAATCGGGTCGAAACGACCTTTGATTAACGTTACGGACAGCGAATAGGTGATACTATCAACACTACGCACCTATAACTCAGATTATAACTGGAAAAAGAACACAGATGAAGATCGATAAGTTCGCTGTGGGTTTAGAGATTAAGTTCGCTGGATAAGTTCGCTGAGTTTTGAAAATAATGAACCAGTTTGACCTTTAATTTCCTTTATATAGGGTCAAAATTATACAGGCGAAGTTGTGGATAACTTCGCCTAATGCAGGCGGAGTTATGGACAACTTCGCCGGTATTAAAATTTTCAAAACAAACCCCTATAATTTGAACAATTTGCAATTAAGTTTTAAAAACAACCTTTAATGTGTTAAATGATCCGATCAAGACCAAGTAACCAGATATAAAATCATACAACTATGTTTTAAAATTTAAAGTACACGGGATCAAATTTCAGTCTCGATAGGGACTACCATGTTTTAGAAAAGATCCTAACAGGAATCATACTAACTACGTGACTGTCACACAGATCCGTGTTCAGCTTTATTATGACATAAAGAAACGGTTGTAAGAAGGTAATAACTTAAAATGGTTTTCATCGTTTCTGTGATACGTTTTAGGTTCAATTAAGCTCAAAACTTAAGTGGGCAACAACTCAGAGATTATGATACCTCCTATCTATTCTCAAAGCGTATTTGGCTTTCCCCAAGTCACCCCGAGTTGACCTCGACCCGTAGTGTCTGATTAAATAGTAGGAACTCTTCGATCTTTGGACTCTTAATCCCGTTCTCTATCTTGCATCTTGATTGAGAAGTCTTATCATTATCAACTCTATAATGTCTCAATAACTATTTTTTTTTTTTTTTTTTTTTTTTTAAGTATTTACACAAACTTCAGATAAACTACTGCAAGTCCCGAATCTGGATCACTGCAGTTTCTTGACACGCTATCTTCACGGGAATCAGAACACTCACGGGCTCATGTATGGCTGGGTAATCGCTTTTCTGCCTATCATTCGGAAAGATATATATGGAGACATGCACAATTGTTAAGAAGTTTCCACGTAAAATCGAGTAGATTTAGTTAGTATCACTTCTACTTTTACGCACCATAAAAAGCTACCATGACATACAATGACTGTTCTAAAGTCTTTTAGGCCTAATAACTTCGCTAGTTAAGCACACAGAATCAGTATATCTATCACTTTCCAAGGTTGGATCAATTTTCTGGTAAACATAGTAAAGGAACTTCTTACGAAGTAGTAGACTAAATTTCTGGTAAACATAGTAAAGGAACTTCTTACTAATTTTCAGCGAAAGAATAAAAACACATCATAAACCGCCCCGGTCACTTTCAGTCATCTGGTTAATGGCTATCCTTATATTCAACAAGTAGAAATGAGGACCAAACATATCCGAAGATATGTCCTTCAAACTGAGGCAACCGACACAATTCAAAGCGATAGTGACTTTTTTTTTTTTTTTAATACTAATACAAAAAGCAGGGTTACTCGGGATTGATCATCCCATTCAGCTCAACAAGGTTTTGAAATCTAGTTTTGTCAAACGCTTTCGTAAATATGTCAGCGAAATTATCTAGCGTATTAACCTTTTCGAGCACAATCAGTTTCTTCTCAGCACAATCCCGTATAAAATGATGACGGATGTCAATATGTTTAGTTTTACTGTGTTTTACGGGATTGTTAGTTACTGAGATAGCAGCAGTATTATCAATGCAAATAGGAGTATGAGTGAAATTCAGACCGTAATCGCGCAACTGTTATTGAATCCAAAGAACCTGGGAGCAGCAGTTAGATGCTGCCATGTATTCTGCTTCACAGGTTGAAATCGCGACTGAGGTCTGCTTCTTGCATTGCCATGACACTAATCTGCCAACAAGAAACTGACAACCACCTGTAGTTGACTTCCGACTCTGATTGCACCCTCCATAATCAGAATCCGTGTAGGCGACCAACTCCAAGTCTCCTCCTCTCGTGTACCACAACCCCAGCTTAGGCTTGCCTTTGAGATACCGTAGAATCCTCATCGCACCCTTCAAGTGAGATTCCTTTGGGTTTGCCTGAAAGCGAGCACAAAGACAAACAGCAAACATTATATCAGGCCTAGAAGCAGTTAAGTACATTAAAGAACCTATTATTGCCCGATATTGAGTTGGGTCCATGTCTGCATCGTTTTCTGAATCAACACCCAATTTGTGGTTGACGCAGACTGGAGTATCGAATGGAGTGCCGTCCTCCATCTTGAAGCGTTTGAGAACATCATGGACATACTTAGTTTGATGAATGAACATCCCATCTTTCTTCTGATCAACCTGCAGTCCTAAAAAGAATGTTAGTTCACCCATAGCACTCATTTCAAATCTCATCTTCATGACGGCCTCAAACTCCTGACACATGGCGACTTTTGATGCAGCAAAGATGATGTCGTCCACGTAGACTTGCACCAGTAGAAAATGCTATCAATCTTTCCCCGTTCAAAACCATTCTCAAGCAAGTAGTCGGATAACATTGAGTACCAGGCACGAGGTGCCTGATGTAGTCCATACAGTGCTTTACTTAGCTTGTATACGTGATCGGGAAAGTCTGGGTCATGAAAACCCGGAGGTTGCTCAACGTACACAACCTCATCGACTTTACCGTTAAGGAAAGCACTCTTCACATCCAACTAAAAAACCTTCATCTCCTTATGTGCAGCAAATGCCAAAAACAAACGAATGGCCTCCAATCTTGCCACAGGAGCAACACCTCATTGTAATCAATCCCCTCTTGCTGATTAAAACCTTTTACAACCAGCCTCGCCTTATTCCTGATAATAATCCCTTTCTCATCTCTCTTGCATTTGAAGACCCATTTTGTGCCAATCGCATGCACATTCTTTGGTTTTGCAACCAAGTTCTATACCTCCATCTTTTTAAACTGGGCTAATTCTTCCTGCATGGCTTCGACCCACGAGTTGTCCTTGAGAGCCATTTGATAGTTCTTTGGTTCAATCTGGCTGATGAAGCAGGTGTACAAGCATTCGTTGATTATGCCTGAATCTTTAATGCTTGTATAAACACATGTGTGCTCATTCAAGCTTTGTCTTGTTTGTACACTGTCGGACAGATCACCTATCACATTCTCCAATGGGTGATTTTTGTGAACTCTCGTAGTCGGAACCGCACTGACATCTAGATTGTCTTCCAGGTTCGAAGGTAGCTCATCAGTGGGTGATTGTTGTTGAGAGTAAAACGGATTGAAAAATTCTTCTTCAGTAGAGGCAGCAGGGGTATTGACAGCTTTTGATGAGGAAGGCTGACATTCATCATACTTCGGTCTTTGCACATAATTGTCTTCCTCATCAAAAATCATCTTCGAAGCAATTCTTTCATCTACTTCTGCACAATCCCAATAAGGTATATTAAAAGATTTGAAAAGTCTATCATAGTCGAAAACCCCAGCGGGTCCCGTGCTTGGTTTTGGTGATTTGTAACTTGTGATATCAGTGTTACAGACCACCTCAACCTTGCTGGTCGATGTATTAAAGACTCGTCTGTTGGGAGTCCCAACAACGTATCCGACTAAGATTCCTTCGTCAGCTACTTCACCAAATTTAGAATTTGTCTTTAATATCGAACACGGGGACCCGAATGGTTCAAGACCACTCAAGTTGGGCTTTCTCCCATGCATAAGTTCATAACATGTTTTATTTAATCTTTTAACAGTTAACACTCGATTAAGGATATAACAGGCTGTTGCAACAGCTTCAGCCCAGAACACCACAGGAAGTTTCGAATCAGCCAGCATGGTTCTGGCTCCTTCAATTAACGTTTTGTTCTTCCTCTCAGCCACTCCATTTTGTTGCGGAGTATACAGAGCGCTGTACTGGTGTTCGATTCCTTTCTGTAAGCAGAAGAGCTCCATCTGATAGTTCTTGAACTCAGTCCCATTGTCACTCCTGATGAATTTAACTCTTTTTCCCATAATGTTCTCAACTTTGGTAATCAAATTTATTACCATCTGAACCGTTTCATCCTTTGACTTCAGGAAATATACCCAAGAGTATCGAGAGAAATCATTAGTGATCACCAAGCAATACGATGTTCCCCCTAGACTTTTTACATTCACGGGACCAAAAAGATCCATGTGAAGTACGTCTAGGGTACTGTCTATTGGGTTAACCTTCTTGGTGCGATGGGATTTCTTGTGTTGCTTTCCTTTTTTGCACGATAAGCATTGATCTTCAAAGTTGAAATTCTTCAAGGGAACACCCGGCACAAGCCCATTCTTGACAAGGTAGTTCATTTTTTGAAGATGAATATGCCCCATTCTCCTATGCCATAATTCGGACTCCGATTCAGTTGCTTTCGACAGAAGACACGATTCTTCTGTGGTCATCTCAGTCGACCTCATGTCCATTATATACGTATTCTTTTCTCTTGGAGCCTTCATAACAATCCAATCCTCTGGTATCTTGAAACCAGGATATAGCACGATCGCTTCATTCTTGGTGAAATGCACGGTGTAGTCTTTGTCACAAATCTGCGAAACACTCAGCAGATTGTGCTTCAGTTCTTCGACAAAATTTACTTTCTCTAACGTCATCTTTCCGTTAGTCACCGTCCCAATTCCTGTAATCCTACCACCGCTCTCTCCAGCGAAACTCACTCTTCCTCCCTGAATAGGTTTCCAATCGTGTAACAATTTCTTGTTACCCGTCATGTGCCTGGAACAGCCGCTATCCACAACCTATTGATTGTTTGCAGCCCTGTTCAACTGTTCCTGCACGATTAAAGCAGATAATTAAAATCTGGGGACCCAAGACCTATTGGTCTTGGGTCGATACATCCCGTACCTTGGCTGTCCAAAGTTAGTATCAGAATAGTTTCTGTAAGTCCTGAAAGGATACCTTCTTGGAGATTGACTATGAGGCCATCCAAACCTTCTAGAATTAAGTGAATTATTACTTATGGTTTGGTTGTTAGCAGTGAAAAACTGAGATCTTTTTCTTTGAAAACCTGAATTAGTCCAATTTCTGAACTTTGATGAGTTTTCAGTTTTACCACTATTATAGTTACTGTTAGATCTGTTTTCAGTTTTTGAAGGCCTCACACCTCTGAATCTCTGCTTCAGAGGGCAATCAGCAATTAGGTGTCCTAATTGATTACATCTGAAACAACTCCTGTGTTCAACTTTCTTTTCAACAGTTGTTTTAGATGATGAGGCTGCATTACTGCCCGTTTGTCTCACATATGGTGGAACATACGGGTTTAGTGGAGATTTCTTTTCTGTTGTTTTATGTTTCTCTCCACTTTTTGGTAACACTGCCTTTTCTTTTGTCTCACACGACTCAGATGACTTGTCCGAGTTTGATGAGACAGGACTTGGAGCAGAAATCTTAACATTTGAAACAGGCTTACTTGTTTCGCCTTTACTAACTTCTGGTTCTTTACTAGTTACCTTAACCGGAACTGTCTGACTATAATCAACATCAACAGATTTCTGATTACTAGGATCATAAGTGTAATTATGATTGTACGGTGGCGGAACTTCATGATATCCAATTCTTCCCCTTTTAACTGGGGAACCTGGATCACTAACGAGGTGATCAAGTATAGCGGCGGAATTTCTAAATTTCTCAAGTTTCCTGTTAAGTTCCACCACTTTCACCTGGTGATCAGCTATCTGTTTATCCCTTTCAGCTATTAGTTTGGTTTTTTCTTCTAACACTTCATAGCTCAGATCAATTACTTTAATTTTTTCAGCTAGATTTGCTTTAAGACTTCTAATATCTTTTTCACTAGCTTTTATTTTTACTTTATAACTATTATCTCTAGCTTTAGTGAAATGATGTTCTTCTTTTAAGGTTTTAAATTGAGCATCCAAACTAACATACTGATCAGTTATAGTTGACAATTGTTCAGACAGATTTTCACACTTAGTGCAAGGGAGTTTAGTACTTACCTCGGTGAGCTGATCTTTCACATCTGCCATACAAGCTTCATTTTGAGCCTCTGCCATGTAAGCTTCACTTTCGCCAGTCACTTCCTCAGTATCTGCAGTTTCGATGTTCGCCATATTGGCCTGTTCGAACACTTCTTCAACATGCAGATTCCAGTTATATTCCCCATTCTGTCTGGAAATCATGGCCCTATTATCATTACCACCCCCATTCTGGTGTGTCGACCTGTTCTGACTACGTTCAACTCTCTCATTCGTGCACTCCTTCGCAAAGTGGTCATTCTGTTGACAGTTGTAACAGCGCACCTTTGACTTGTCAAAACCCGGTCTCTCACCAACAAACTTCCTTCCTGTCTTCTTCATAAACCTCTTAACCCTTCTCACAATCATCGCCATCTGCCACTGCAGATCCATCTCTTCCAGATCATCAGCATCGATCTGATCATAGTCTTCCTCCAATATTGCTGGATCAACAATCTTACCCTGAATGTAATTTTCATACGAAGCAATAAAGGATGCAAGAGAGCAAACTGTTGTTCAGCAGATTTAACACTCATGGGCATCCTTGAGTAGTTGTTGTTCGAAACACTTGGGGTAAAACTACTCTTGGTTGCTTGAGGGTTAGAAGCATTTGATCCTCCAGCTACAAAGCATACATCACCATTCATGTTGAGAGATACATGACCTTCAGGTGTTGAGTTAGTGCCCGACTCTCCCTTTGAGTAGTAAGCAGACGAATCAGACATCGAACTTGAACTTGTATTAACCTTTGCACCATACATTCCTGGATCTTGAACCTGATCAGTAGGCGTCTCTTTTCGAACCATGTTTAGTTCAAAAGTTCGTAGCTTGTTAACTGTTGTTTCCAGGTCATAGTCAGCAAAGTCTTTGTCTTCTCTCATCAACACAGTGTACATCTCCCATTTCGGTGGGAAAGCATCAAGAAGCTTTTCAACAATTTCATCTTCTTTGTAAGCAATTGAATAATTGTTGAGTTCGGTAATCAGATGATAATATCTCGTGATGATATCATCAAGTGATTCATTCTTCAAGTACTTGAAGACCGAGAATTGGGTTTTAAGTAGTTTAATCTTTGAAGCACGAATTCCCACATTACCCTCAAAACGGTTTTCAAGAGCTTCCCAAAGCTCTCTAGCAGTCTTATACTTTCTGAAGGTGTGTAGAATCTCTTGTGGAAGAGCCATAGTAATCGCAGCATGAGCTTTGCTTTCAGCCTCATACATTTTCTTCTCTTCTTCTTCCATCTCTTTATATTTCTTTATCTGATCACGACCCTCATACTCAGCAGTAGGTGGAATGTAACCATCTTGTATGCATACCCACATCTTATCATCTTGGTACTTGACATATTGTTCAAAACGATCTTTCCACGCTACATAATCGGTTTTCTTAAGCATCTTCGGTGCCTTTGTAGCCGAACCCGCTTCCACTTCCATCTTAACTAGTTCCGTAATGTTGATTGAAGACATCTTTCACGAAACACACAGTAACCCGAAAAATAACAATTTTATTTTTAACAGTACTGTAGGCGAAGTTGTGGATAACTTCGCTTAAGTCTGAACTTCGCTGATTCTGAACTTCGTTTTTTTTTTAAATTCGCCTGATTTGGCGAAGTTGTAGATAACTTCGCTTAAGGTAGGCGAACTTGTGAAGTAGGCGAAGTTGTGGGTAACTTTGCTGATACAGGCGAACTTGAGAAGGTAGGCGAAGTTGTGGATAACTTCGCTTAACCTTATATCTTCGCTGAAACCCTACGAACAGTGACGGCAACTTCGCCTGATGAACACGATGAATATGCAGGTTAGATTTCTGGATTTTACGAGGTCTGTGAAGGTGTTATGGGTTGTTTATGATTGTAGGAGGTGAGTATAACACAAAAACTCAGAAAACTCGTCCCGCGAATAGTCGAACGGAATGGTTTCTACACCCGCGTGATAATCCCGAACCACACAATCGAGCAAAATCTCTGATACCAATTGTAGGTTCCCAGCCGGATCTACACGAGATATCTCGTTCTACGTAGGTGCGGAATCCCTACGTAAGACGTTACAAGCGTAGAAGACGATACGAGTTAACACAATCGAACACACGTTACAATAAACAAATACTCGTTATATTGCAACCTTAAACACGTGATATCAATCACTGATTACAGGACTCTCTGACTCGTAAACTCGAATAATAAAACTCCTCTTGATTAAGCCGTAACCTAATCAATATATATCACGACAACTTCGCCTGGCATGTTCAGGGGAAGTTGTCCCTAACTTCGCTTGTCTAACAAGTTCGCCTATATCAGCGAACTTGTTAGCTAACTTCGCTTACATCAAATACAAAACATTACAAACTCGATTACAGACACTAGACACTGAACTACTGACATCATGCACCAACAAATACTTTAAAAATTTGAACCAATTTTGTCTTTTTATTTTTAAAACAAGATCGGGTATGACTTTGACTATGAAATCTTCAAATTTAAACGAATTGACGTGTTTGATTCAGAAGTAAACACGAGCCCTAGGATTTGAAACCAATTAAAACTTTTGATTCACATAATTAGAATTTAACCAAGTTCAAGTTAATGACCTCGATCAATTCATTAAAACATTTAATTCCATTTTTGGATAATTTTGTCAGAAAACAAACTCTCGATTCCGATTCTTGAATATCCAGACCTGAATTACCTTTCACCAACGTAAAAAATAACTCAGAAATGTAAAATATTTTTGGTGTTAAGAAAGAAAAGATGTAAACAAGACAAAATAGAACAAATAAAAATATAATGAGAGACATATTTTTTGAGTTGAGCAAGGAATCATATTGATCAATCCGTTCTTCCATCACAGTTTTTAGTTTTATTATGTCTTATGTTAAGTCAGTTATGGATATTGTTGTCCACTTAAACTTTTCTAACATAAGATTCAGAGGCATCAATGATATGATTAAGGTTCAATTAAGCACATAATATCAAAACATGATCTGTTTCTAATCTTGATTCAGGATTATTTTGATTTTTACCACATCACCCCAACTTGACTTAACCATAGAACCAACAGATCAACACTTTTAAATATTTTAACTTTTTGCAATCATAGAAATAGTTTTCCACAAAAAGGCATGCCCCCTTTATCAAGTAAAACACCAAGATTCCTTTTCCAAGGATGAGTATGCACGATTTCATCTGTCGACTTACATACATCGTATTCCTCTACGGACCGTTTCTTAATGGTATTAAGACGCGTGCAAGGGAGGAACAACGTATGGCCAACATTTTTGATCAAGTAAGTAGTGAAATTTTGTACTTTTGTACATAACGTTCAATTTTAATGACTTATCAAGGGTTCGCTCGCTTGAGCAGGATTTGAAATATTCTTTTGAATACCCAGATGAAAACCACATAAAGACCTCATGGCTTTATAAACCTAATGCATCCCATCTGTACAGGATTGAAGGTTATAAAACCATACACCGTTGAAGTGTCGACCATGTACTACACGCTTAAAACACTTTATTAACACTTTATTTTTGCAATCTACTGAAACATAAGGCTTGAGTATGATAGGCTATTACATTTCTGCCTTCATTACCAAGACTTTTGCTAGAATACTAACCCATTTTTCAACATGAAAAATTATGTTCATATCACTTAATCCCTTACTTGTTTGTTCAAAAGCCTACCCGTACACCGAACATTAAGCAATAGACATTTATTTTTCAATTTACTGGATTTGGAACAAGACAATCAATGTACTATCATTTTCTTTTTATGCTTCAAAACTCATTTTAAGGAGCAATTTTCTATTGTTTTTGAGTTTTTACAATTTTTTTGAAATTTTACCAAATGCCCTAGTTACTTTCCATTCTCAGGTAAATGGTTATCCCAAATATCTACAAGTAAACATCATGACCAAACATATACAAGTATATGTCCTTTGATATGAGAACCTGACATAATTTTCAGCGAGAGGTTATATTTGAATGTTTTTGGATTTTCTCTATACAAACAGAGATCACAATATTATTGTATTTTTCCCAAACCCATATCTCACCCTAAAATCAAAAACCATTTAAAGAAAATATTTACAATGAAAATTTGACTCGGTAAACGGTTATTCAAAGATTGGAATCCATAACCTCGGTATCACTAATTTTCCCACCGCCCATAGACTTTATACCATTAAGCCCCAAAAAATACAAAAAATATGTTTTTAACGAAAGCTTTAGTAAAAAGATCAGCTTTTTGCTCATCGGTGTGAATTTTATCTACGGTAATCAACTTCTTCTCGTAACAGTCACTGATGAAGTGATACCGTATGTCAATATGTTTTGTTTTTGAGTGACTTACGGGTTTTTAGATATGGATATGGCAACAATATTATCTTCAAAAATTGTAGTAAGAAAATTCAAACCGTAGTCACGCATTTGTTGTTGTATCCACAAAACCTGGGAACAGAAGCTGGAAGCAGCTACATATTCAGCTTGCAGCTATCATAGTCAGAATCAGAATATGCTCTCAGCTCAAATACATCGTCTCGAGGATACCAAAGACCGACCCCTGGAATCCCCTTAAGATACCGAAGTATCCGCTTCACCAACATTAGGTGAGAGACCCTTGGACTGGATTAATATCGGGCAAAAAGACAAGTCGGATACATGATGTCTGGTCTAGAAGTAGCAAGATAAAGAGGCAACAAATCATAGAACGGTAGAGTGTTTCATCAACCTTCTCCCTGGTGGGATCCGGACCAATTCCATTATTAACAGGTATAGGAGTGCTACTCGGCGATGAGTTAGCCATGTTGAATTTTTCAAGGATATCATTGACATATTTTGTCTGGTGAATAAAGATCCCATCAGACTCTTGTTCTACTTGCACTCCTAAGAAAAATTTCAAATCTCCCATAGCGCTCATTTCGAATTCCTCCTTCATAACCTCCTCAAAATCTTTGCTAAAAAAATTCGTTGACCCAAAAATGATATCGTCCACATAGACCTGGACTATCAGTAAATGACCATCTACTTCCATTGTGAAGAGCATACAATCAACGGTGCCGCAAACAAAGTTATTGTCTAAAATATGTTGAGACAACATGCCATACCAAGCTCTCGGGGCTTGGTGTAGACCATAAAGAGCTTTTTCGAGCATGTACACTTTGTCTTTGTGAATCGGATCGACAAACCCCGGTGGTTGTCCTACAATGACTTCTTCACCTAATTTAGCATTCAAGAAAGCAGACTTAACATCTAACTAGTAGACCTTGAATCCCTGTTAAGATGCAAAGGCTAAGAAAATTCTAATTGCTTCAAGTCTAGCAACGGGAACATAGACTTCGTTGAAATCAATTCCTTCTCTATGGTTATATCCCAGAACTACTAACTGAGCTATGTCCTGAAAATTATACCATTTTCATCCCTTTTGCACTTGATAACCCATTTGGTATTAATTCATCGTTTGTTATCTGGTAGATTAACAAGCTTCCATACCCCAAGCTTTTCAAATTTCAATAATTCTTCTTGCAATGCATTGCATTTCATTGTCCCAACTCTCTTCAGTCAAAGCTTATTTTTATGTCTTTGGTTCAATTTGTGAAATGAAACATTTAAATGAGAACTGATTCTGAAGATGAGCAACTTGAGAATAGTAACAACTCAGGTTTTGGTCAATTTGGATTCCAGTACGAACACCAGAATTAAGATCTCCAATGATATTATCTTCTGGGTGATATGATGGAGTTCGAGGCATAACTTCATCAGGAACTATCACATCATTAGAAAGATTCGTGATGTTTTCATCAGAAATCACAGACTCAGAAGCAACAAGATTAGAATTAGAAGTATCAGTTTGAATCAACGATACAATCCCATCAGTACGATCTTCACCATCATCATCAAAAGAAGGTGTCGCTGGAGTATCATCCACATGAGCATCATCATCAAGAATCGGATCTTCATTAAAGATTGAAACTTCTTGTTAAACATTTTCGTCACCAGAATAGTGTTGAAATAATAGTGTAGCCATTTCATCAGTAATTTCTTCTTTAGGAAATGAGAAAAAGCACCACAAATTATCATAATCAAACATCCATAAATCACCTTTTCGTTGAATTGGAGTTGCATACCTATGACAGTCCACATGTTGTACTTGCACAATACGGTTGATGCTAGGTAAAAATACTCTTCTTAAAGGACTAGCATAACCCACGAAGAAACCTTTCACAAACTTTGCACCGAATTTACCATCAGGATCCAGAACAATGCATTGGGACCCGAACGGCTCAAGCCACTTCAAAGTAGGCTTACGTTTATTTAGCAGCTCAAAACAGGTTTTGCCATACTTCTTTACTGTCAGACACGGTTAAGATTGTAACAAGTTGATGCAACATCTTCAGACCTAAAACTCATAGGTAGCTTCGAATCCGCCAACATCGCCCTAGTTGTTTCAATCAGGGTACGATACTTTCGTTCAACAACACCATTTTTGTGTGGTGTATAAGAAGCACTAAACTAATAAAGAATACCTCGGTCATTACAGTATTGAAGCATAAGGTTGTTTCTAAACTCGGTACCATTGTCGCTTCTAATCCTTCGGATTTGAAAGTTGTATAGCATTTCAATCTTTTTTAACATAATCATCAAGTTGTCAAACTTTCATCCTTCGATTCAAGAAACATTACCCCTGAGAAACGTGAATAATCATCAGTGACCACCAAGTAATACAATTTCCCGATGACACTTTTAACATTCACAGACCTAAATAAGTCCATATGAACCCTTTCAAACGGTAAGTTGATTGTATTGACAGCTTTTGTCAGGTGCGACTTTTTCTTTTGCTTACCTTTCTTGCAACTTAAGCATTCAGAACTCAAATGAAAACCTTTAAGATTCACTCCTTCAATCAACTGATTGTGAACAAGATAGTTCATTTTCCGAAAATTGATCTGACCCATGCGACGATGCTATAGCGCAGATTCTTTTTCAGATGCTTTGGTGACAAAACATTGAACAGTGCCTTGTGTCAATGAAGTAGCATTCATATTAAGCATGTATTCTCTTGGTTCTTTCTTCAAGATCCATTCTTCTGGAATCTTATACCAAGACTTGAGTATCAAACAGTCTTGATTTGTAAAATGCGTTGAGAAGCCTTTGTCTAAAATTTGCGATATGCTCAGTAAGTTATTCTCAAGCTCAGAGATATAGTTCACATTTTCAAATATTACTTTCCCATTCATTAAAGTCCCTTCTCCAACATTTTATCCTCCTTGATTTCCTACATATACCACATACCCTCCTCGAATAGATTGAACATTTCCCAGTAGATGGAGAGTTCCATTTATGTGTCGAGAGGCTCCACTATCCATTATCCAACGTTAATCATTGGATCTTGAAAGCCCCTATAAAAATACGAAGTTAGTGAAAAAAGAAAACCCAAGCCTACTTGGTCTTGGGTTGTTTCATTTTTCTATTCAAAACTTCCTCTAAATCATCGTATTCAATACCAGACGATGAATCATCAGAAGAACATGAACTCGATGAAACAACTTGTTCATCTACTTTATTAACAACCTCATTTAAAGACTCAATAGATTGTTCATCAACATGATTAGTTAAGGACTCGGAAACTTGGATATCAGGTGGATTAACAACTTGTTCGTTAGCTGGGTTAACATTTTCATTACCTTTAACCTGTGCCACCCAATTTTGACCAACAGAACCTTTCTTTTTATAAAAACTATCATTTTTTTGGCATTCAAAGATTCACCCACTTCGAAAATATTTTTGACATATTCCTTGTTTACACCTCTCTTTAAAATCTTAACCGGTAGAGGTGTAGGTTTAGCCACAGGAACATATGGCTTTTTGTTCACCACATTTTTTCCTTCTTGAAAAAATCGTTTAGGATACGAATAGAACAAGTATCCTTCTTCATTGCAATAGAAACACTTTCTCCAATCAACAAATTTGTTAACGGGATGACCATGATTCTCTTGACTTTCTCTTTTAGCTTTTAGTTTGTAAAACTCATCATTTGATTTCCTTGTAAAGATAGCTTCTTTTTGTGCTTCAGAGGTCTCACCTTTCACAAACACAATATTTTGAAAACTGGTTTTCGCAAATCTTGAGTTTTGATTATCATGTCTACCAGTTTTACCATTTGATTTGGGTTTTGTTTTCTCATATTGATTACCACTTTTAATACTCTCTTTATATGAACTTTCAAATTCATCCAGCACAAATTCAGCAGCCTTTTTACCAACCTCACTATCACACTCAGAACTATGAACAGATTGAACACCAAGTTCATCACATGAATTATCATGTTGTGGTGAATCAGACACCACATTCAATGCCTTGAAAAATGCTTCGGGTTCTTTTGAAACATAAGAACTCCAAATTGGAGGCGGAACAACATGATATTTTGGAATCTCTTTTGGAACAATATGCTCCAAAACATATTTAGAAGCTGAATAACTTGTCAGTTTTGTTTCAACACGTTCAACTTCAATTTTGATAAATTCCAATTCTCTTTTTAGTTCTACTTTTTCATCGACATGTCTATTAATGGCAATTTGCTTATCTTCAACCGTGCGAGTGAGCATAGTAATCGTTTTTCATCTTGCAAAATTTTGTTCCACAAATTTTTCTCACCTGATTGAAGCTTGTAATAAGCCTCTTTCACATTTTGAAAATCAAGAAACATTTTTTATAATCAATTTTAAGCAAATTAAAATATGTTATCAACGAATTAATAACAAATTCCTTTTCTTTATGTGATTCACAAATGCGTTGAATTTCATCAGGAGAAAATTTTTCCTGGCCGGCCATGTTAGCTTGAAAGATAGGAGCATCATCCTCAATAGAAATTCCTTCTAGCTCATCATCACTTTCAAAATCTATCTTCCCATGCGTCACTTCTTCGCCATTGAATCAACCTGCAAAACTTTTAAAGACATCAGGTGGCAAATATGATTTAAAGAATTCATTGGGAATTGATTCAAAACTTTTTAGAGACTCCTCAGTAGAAATTTCTTCTTCAGCATCATTCACTCCTTCAATGACATTTCCAATTTCTTCATCAATCTTGTCCTCATATTTGTTTTGAACATTCACCAACTATCTTTGCCACATTAGCTTTGTGGACCACTGAATTCCTTGTTGAACCCTTCATAAAGTTGAGAATGACAAGCTTTTGAAGATGAGGCTTCTTGTTTCTTTTCAGCTTGTGTTGGTTAGCTTTGATGATAAATTGCTTGTTGATTGTAGTCTCGGCCAATCGATTAGGAGTTGAATCCCCAACTTCAGGATTGGTACACTCTCTCTTGAAATGTCCCTTTTCTTTGTATCTAAAGCATATGACTTTCGACTTGTCAAAACAAAGCTTAGCAGTAGTTCCATCCAGACAATTTTTTCCAGTGATTTCCCTAAACCTCTGATCCCTCCTAACCACAATCTCCAGTCACCAACGGATGTCCAGCATCTCCATCTCTTCTGGTTCTATCTGGTCATAATCTTTTTTTGTCATATTATAGTTGCCAATACCACCAGCGATTAAGCATTCATATGACTCCATAACATAACCCAAAAAGACCATGTGCTCTTGAAAATTTCCACAATAAGTCCATTGTTGTTTTTAATATTCCCAGCTATATTGTATTGTGTGATGTCCCACATCGGTTGGGAAGGAGAACTAAGCCTTCTTTATAAGGAGGTGGATACATTCCCCAACATAACGTGTTTTGGGAGCTTAATGGTAGTGGATGAGAGGAGAATTCTACAGTTAAGCGTGCTTAGGTGGGATAAATATAAGGATAGGTGACCACCTGGGTAACCAAAAGCAGATCCGTGAGGCGATGGTGGTACGTCCCTACCAAAGCAGACAATATTATGGTGCGGTGGTAGCTGGGTTGTTGCAAATAGTATCAAATCCAGGGCTGTACCGGTAGTGCCAGGTCCCGCGAGGACGCTGGACCCCTAAGGGGGGTGGATTGTGACATCCCACATCGGTTGGGAAGGAGAACTAATCCTTCTTTATAAGGAGGTGGATACCTTCCCCATCATAACGCGTTTTGGGCGCTTAATGGTTGTAGATAAGAGGAGAATTCCACAGTTAAGCGTGCTCAGGTGGGAGAAATATAAGGATGGGTGACCACCTAGGAAACCAAAAGAAAATTCGTGAGGCGATGGTGGTACGTCCCGGCCAAAGCGAACAATATTATGGTGCGGTGGTAGCTGGGTTGTTACACATTGTACAACATCAGAAGGTGGACTGTTTTTTATGATTGTTCAGGAACAGCAGCAGTTGAAGCATTGGTACCAACATAAGAACTTGTGAAATGAGGCATGTTGGTTTGTTGACTAGATTGAGAAGAACTTCCACCAAAACTGCTATTAGTCTTACCTTTGGTTCTTGGAATCGTTTTGCCTGTGCCCAACTCACAATTTCTCTCCCCTTTTCATTTGAGAAAGGGACATGTCACATAAACTAGCCCTAAGGTGAGCGAGCGAAAACAACATGTGGGAGTTCTTACGGAATTTCCCGTGAATAAAAGCAATCTAATTTTCAAAAAGTTTTCTTTGAATGTTGAGTCATAGCCTCGGAGTTTGTGTGTGTGTGCATAACAATAAATAATAAATAATTATCTAAGTAAAATGGAAACAATTTAATTTGAACACATAAAGGTAAACAGATATGCACGTATAGGGCTCCTAAACATGTTTCTAAGGCAATTTCTAACGACCTATCTTAAACATTCGGCTCTAATACCAATCTGTCAAACCCCAACCTACAGCAGAAATGTTGGGGCGTGAACTAATTGCTCACAGCTTTTCAAAGGTTACTAATATGCAATATGGGAAATTTGAATATCAGTTTAATAAATTCAAATAAATACAAATATTCATACAATATCCAAACAAATATAAATCATAAAAAATATTGTCTCGTTAATATTTTCTTCTAGCACACATCCTTAAGTGATCTTCTAATTACTTCACATCACATGAATACCTGCATATGCGTTGAAATAAAGTAGTTTTGTCAACACAAGGTTAAGTGAACAACACACCAGTTTAAATGTACATATAGTATATATATAAAAATAAGAAATTGCAACAAGTCATATAAGAATAACAAATTAACCAAATGAGCAAGTATAACTGAGATGTCGAGAAGCACAAAGGCTATAACGAATGGCGTATTATCATACTATTCCGCGATTATGTTGGACCTCTCTGAATGCGGAAGCATATAAAGCAAATAAACACATAAACAAGTAAGGTATAAGTTGTTAACACATAAGACAATAGTTGCAATTTTTAGTATAAGTATATATGAGAAATATAATTTACGAATGTGTTACCAAAACGTGGAAAAAGAAGCAAAACGGGGGGATGTGGTACTCACCTCAAAGACGAACAAAAGATGATTAAAATAATGAGAAGGTGAGATCAGTCACATGTGAACGTTAAAGCCTAAGAGAAACGAGAGCAAACGGATACGCTAAGGATTTATCACGACAACTAGACAAACAATATTAAGTGAACATTATAATAATATATAAATAAAACACATCTTCAAAAATATTATTAGTTTACTAGTCCGTTCAAAATTATATTATAACATTTATTATAATATATTAAAATATTATATGAATAAAATACATCTTTAAAACTATAAGTTCGTTAAAGCACATAAATATATATAAAGTTTGTCTTTCTTATATATATATATATATATATATATATATATATATATATATATATATATATATATATATATATATATATAACCAAAAGTATGATATTATATATATGTCTACATACACGGACGAAAGATGAGAAAACACAAGTTCAATAACTGGTTTTATAAAAGATTGTTTAATACTAGTTATTATTATAATTATTGTTTTATAATAATGGTTTTAAAAATAAAAGATACCAAAAATTAAACGGGGTGGCAGGGACTCGAAGCCGCGACCTGCCACTCTGTAACCGATGAATTAACCAGATGGGCTAACCAACAGATGCATTATAACTTAGAAACCAATATTTAAAAATAAACGCGACCAGAATATAATCATGAACAAACCCTAACAATTTAAATTGATTCAATCCGTGTATAATTAATCAAAAAAACTTAGGGCTTTTGATCTACACTTAAACACGATCAAAACCATAGCAATAATTATCTCGTACGACGAATCAGAAGTGGGTTAACGGGATAGAACAGTGGACGGCCAAAGAATGACGAAGAACACCTCAAACCGACGACTACAATCCAATTAATGTTGGGGTTAAGTTTGGAGACGGCTAAGAGGTGATGGTGGTGCCTTTTATTGAGTTATGATCATAGTTTATATAGATTTTACAAATTAGGGTTAAACCAATTCTAGAATGATCGATTGTATAAATTACAGATCCTAGTTTCCTAATTGTAGTCGCGTTTGGAGTCGGTATTGGACTTGCTAAAGATTTCGTATATCAATTCTTTGTTTAGGCCGATGATTGGGGCTCAAGAAAACTCAACTGGTTCGCGATCGGGTTTGGGTTTGGGAAACGGGTTAATGGTCATGGATAATACGGGTTATAATAAAAAGTTCATTTTTAGCCCTTGGGGTTTAAGGATGGGTACACAAAAAGGTAAAAGGCTATAGTTTGGATTTTGGGTTAAAAGTGTATAATATAGAAATTTATTTTATACATAAATAAATAATTAATCCAATATTAGTAAAATAATATTAATTCAAATGACACGATGTTTTATTGATTAAAATTTCCGAGTGGGTCGGGTAATATAAATTGGAAAAATCGAGTTGGTACAGTCTCCCATACTTTAGGGAATTTCGTCCCGAAGTTAAAGGATATTATAACAAAATTATTAAAGTTTGAGAAAAATAAAATTTTAAACCAAAATTTATCATAGCACGGAACTTTGAATAGTTAAAATAACGCTCCAATTACAAATCCGATAAGGGCACTTATATATAGGATGTACCAGCGGCGTATCCACCATGTCTTTATCATTTTTTCATTTGCACCGTTATCCCAACCACCTTTAATTCTTATTTATGACACACAATCTTACGCATCATGTTTTCCATGCGAGGACTTCGATAATTATGTTCCAGTCCATAATTATTTTTATCGTCAGATGGTCCACATGATTCGTCCCATTGTGTGGATTTACAAAACGTTTAAATAAAATAATTTTATAAAACAATAGTTTTAAGGAGCTTTAATTATAACACTGAAAAATTACAAATATAAAGCAGTTTTAAATAAAGAAATGTCTAAGACATCGCAAAGATTTAACGACAGCTTATTAATATTTAAGGTTAATGAAGGTATGAAAAAAGATTGAAGTAGACTTCAATAAACAATCTATTTAATTAAAAGAAATTTTATTCATAAAATATAAGATAATAGTTCAAATAGGGAAATAATTCAAAGCCATAAAGAGGCATTACATTAGTAATTAGGAAAAAGACAAAAATAAGGTGAGAAGATAAAGAAAACGGAAAAAGTCTTCACGATCGTTGAGTAGCTTAATGGACGTGACTTGGAGTACCATGCGGAGTTGCATTCATAGTAGTTGGAACAATCGAGGTAGATTGATTTGGGTTAGCTTGAATAACGTGAGCTTGAACAGTTTGCAAGAAGGTTGGTTGGTGGAAAACGACCTGGGTTTGTTGAGATTCCTCCACCGTTTCACAATGATTACTCAAACAATCCTTTTTCAAGAAAAGAAGAAAATGTTGTGAATAACAGTTCTTCAAGTATTAATTCTTCTAAAATGGTTGAATTAGTCATAAATATGGAGAAATCAAAACAAATAAACAAAGAAAAACTAGTTTCTAAATCTTCAACTCAAGAAAATCATCTTAAACGTAATAAAGTTTTTGTTGAAACTATTGATGAAGTTGTTATTGAGGATGTATTTGAACAAGAAGAAGTACTCAAGGAAAAAAAACATTCATCGTTCTAATTACATTTTATGTGAACCTCATGATTTTGAGGAAGCCGTGTATGGTTCAAAGATATCTAAAATTATCAAATCAAGTGAAAACGCCAAAAAATCATAAAAACCTACTATTTCTGATAAGGATGTAATTAATTTCATTAATCCATTTGCTCGTAAAGCAAATTCAGGAAGGGTTTTCTAACTGAAGGGTTTTAACCAAGTCTTTGATGAGAAAGACATTCCTTTACACTTGATCAAACAAGAATTGATCGAGAGTGTATTTCATAATGAAACTTCAAGTTTAAAAGAACTTGAACAAGCCTTTGCAAGATCAAAATCATTAAACAAGCCAGTTACTGAACCAAATTTGAAATAGGATATAAAAATTTTGTTAAACCAGTGAAGTTTGTCAGTTCAACTGGAACTGATACTTCACAAAGTTTCTCAAACTGTTCTAACTTGGAATTTTTTAAGAAAAAGAAGGGTGTAAACATTAATGGTTTGGACAATGTAAAAGTTTCGGATGAATCATTTCAACCTAATGTTTCGGATGAATCACAAGCTAGTGATAACCACGATGTACTTTTGTTGACATGAGAGCTTGTTTTTCATGTGGAGAAAGGGGTCATGTGGCACGCAGATGTGGGACTAGGGTTAACAAGACTTCAAAGCCTTTAATAAAAGAACAACCAAAGGTTCCTTAGTTAAGGAAATTATGAAAAGACAATCACAAGTTCAACTTGATGGAACTCACATAATGCTTCATGATGTGAACCCACGGAAGGTGGTCCATGTTAATGAAAATCAAATTAAATTAAAGAAAAAATTGTTTGAACCCTTTCAACCGATTTGTAAAATTATAACACGGATGTTATTAAGAATGCGTATCTTAGACGAAAGTCAAAGAGACCTGTTATGTTTATCAAGTGCCTCAATCACAACTGAAGCCTGACATTGTTAAATCTCATAATGAAAAGAAAGACGTGCCTAATACTAAGGCCTGGGCTACCTTTTTTGTTTAATCATTTTCCTTGATTGTGTAGAGTTCATGCAAGACTATATCTGGAGACAAATGGATCATGGATAGTGCATGCTCTTGACACATTACCAGCAATCTCAATCTTATTAAAAATGTGAGAGATATTTAAGGAGGTTATGTGGCTTTTTCTGGGAATCAAGGTGGTTTTATGTAACATCCTACTTTTGGTTATAATAATAAAATAAATTTCGTTTATTTCATAGTGGGTCGTTATCGGTTTAGATGAATAGAATATGAGTTGGTCTAGTGTTGGGTGAAAGGATATGGGTTATGGACTTGGGTATGAAAAAAAGAAGGAAAGACCATGGGCTTAAGCCCATGATCCCTAAATACATAAACCATAATCACCATTAATTCCTTCATTTTACTCATATTCCATACACCACCAAAACACACACTTAAGCTCTCTCTCTCTAGTCTCTCTCTAGCCGAAACATAGAAGAAGAACCGATCCCGATCCAAGGTATGGTAGTACAATATTGTAAGAGCTTAAACCCGATGTATATAATCACAAAACGATGAGCCAACACCGTTACATCGTTAAAGTCACGAGATTCAGGTGGAATCGGGTATAAACCGAACCTAAGATGAGCTTAGGGGTCACCCAAGCTCAGATCTGTGTCGAACGGGACGAAAAACGATGAAAAACGGTGTAAAACGGTGAAAATACGTTTTTCCGGTGAGTTTTACGGTATTCAGGCAATGGCGGCGCCAGAAAGGCGGCGCCGGAAAAACGTGTACGAGGTTGTCAGGGAATGTTATGACATTCCCTGACTTAACCCTAGTTCGCTATGGAAAACTAACGAATTAAAAGGTGATTCGTTAGTTGATTCGTATAAGGGGGGCATAACAAACTAGCTCTAGTTCGTGTCTGATTCGTTAAGGGAAAGGGTAACAAATTAACCTTGATTCGTGATACTTAGTTCGTTAAAAGAAATAACGAATTAGAAAGTCCAATTCGCTACTTGGACCGGTTCGCTATATGGACTGATTCGTTAAGGAGTCCAGTTCGTTAAAGGGTTCAATTCGCTACACGAACCAGTTTGCTAAGATAAGCCAATTCGTTATGAACCAGTAATGAATTAGAAGTTTAATAGAATGACAATAACAGTCCCTGGACTTAGAAAACAATGATTTAATTACAAAGAAGCCCTTGGACTTTAAGTAGCAAATTATTTAATGGTTCAAAATCCTAATGGAAAATGTGTTAAGACAGTTAATGAAAATAAAATTTTTCCAACTGACCTGGTAGCTTAACCCCAGCCAGGGTCTCTGCCCCTTGGACCCCGCTAGGAGGTGCCGCCCCTAGAACCCCGCTGATAAGGGCGCTGCCCCCGGAACCCTTCGTTGAGAGTAATAATTAAACTAGAAAGACGATATGTGTAGTGATAATTTATTGATACGTATAATTATTATACAGTTAGTCGTGCACAGCTCAAGACGGGAATAACCGTAACCGGTGAACGCAACCGCATTTAGGTGAGTTTCTAGCCCCACTTCCTTGTTATGTTTTCGAAGCTGTGTGCATACTCGATGTGATAGTCAATACACTTACCTTAGGTGGTAAGTGTATGCCTTGTATGATTTATGTATGACGATTGCTTGACGGTGCATGAACGATCTTCGGATATTGCATGTGCTGTCAAGTGTTAGTTAAAGGTATGATTGATATGTATGATGTATGAATGACGTATGTATGAATATGTATGATGTATGAACAATATATGTATGAAATGTTGATGGTACGTGAACGCTCTTCGGAGATTGCACATATCGTCAAGGAAAGTATGTAAATGACAGGTATGTTATAGTAGCGCGAATGTAGGGAACCGACCCTAATAATGTCGGCGAATGAAGGGAACCGACCCTAATAGTATCGGCGAATGTAGGGAACCGACCCTAATAATATCGGAGAACGTAGGGAACCGACCCTAATAATATCGGTGAAGGGTATAGGGCGGAATGCTCTTTAAAACGTATATGTACGAATGAAAGTATGTAAGTAAGTACGAAAGAAAGAATAAAAGTACGTATGTAAGTAAGTGTGTAAGAAGATATGAAGGTATGTACCTCCGGGTGCATATGCTAGTATGTGAATGTATTGTATGTTGTATGATTAACTAGAACTCACTCAGAGTAGCTGACTTTTAGTATGCACGCAGGCTAATCGACTGAGGCAGTTGGCTTGAGGAAGACACATGGCAGCATCCGAAGAGGCTGGCATCTGGAGATTGTCGTGATGTTTGAAATGCTATGTTATATGTTATGTTTTTGAAAGACACGTTATGGATGTTGTAATGAATGGTTGACTTTTATATTCCGCGAAAGTTTTTATTAACTCTGATATTTAGAACCGCGTTTATGAGTAAATCCAACACTAAAGTAGGGCTACCGGTAACGGGGCCTTACAAGTTGGTATCAGAGCAAAGTTCGAGAGATTTAAGCATCCTACATGCTTAGACTCGAACAGAGAACGAGATTAAAGTAAGAAAAGAAAGAAGATTCCAGTACGAGAATGTCATGTGTCACTTAAGCAAGCTAAGTAAAGGTTCAGTATGTGATTAAATTCACATGTAAAGTAGAATAATGAATAAATGTTTGCGTAGTAGCTAAATAAAGAATGTATGAATGCTAGCTTAATTTCTAGGGATAGGGTACGTGATGATATGAATTGTTTGATTATCTAACTGTTAGAAATAGAACTAGCACAAATAGACTAATAAGAGGAAGTGTATAGGACACGAAAAGTAACGTGATCAGCTAATCACAGCTGGCCACTATTATTACTTTTTAGCCTTACTATCCTTGTACTAAATGGTTCCTTAAGTGATGACGTTTGTGTTTCCTTATAGAATACGAATGGCTGGAGCTAAGAAAGCTGCTGAAAAAGGAGGGCGTACAGGACGTCGTGGTAGGCCACGTGTTGCCCGAGAGCCGTCAGTAGAGGCCGCTACTAACAATGAAGGCGAAGGAAGTGCAACCGGTGGAAATCCGAGTAACAACGAAGGGTATCAACTTGACCCTATTGTTCAAGCTGCCATTGCTCAAGCGGTAGCAGCTGCTGCGAAGAACTGGAATGCTGAAGGGTCTGCTGGAGGCCGTGAAAGAACCGCTGAAAGGGCGGAAGGAGATGGTAAGAAAAATGATGAAGGGGAGGGGGAAGAATCAAGCATGGTTAAGTTAGTGAAGGTTGATGACCAGAAAAAGGGCCGAGGTGGGTGCAACTATAAGTCTTTCAAAGGCTGTGATCCACCGGAGCTAACCGGCTTGGGAGACGCAATCGCTACTCTCCAATGGATAACCGCGATGGACAAAATTATCCGAATTAGCGAATGTCGTACCGACCAAGCTGTGGGGTATGCTACCCAATCATTTGGTGAGGAGGCGATGTACTGGTGGGAGACAGTTGAGCAAAGGAAGAGTCGAGAAGAGACCAAGGCCTTGAGATGGGACGATCTGAAGGAGTTAGTGATGAAACGATTATGTGTTGATGCAGAGATAGAGAAGGTTGAGATGAAGTTCTTGAGTCTGAAGGCGGGTAAGATGACGCACCGAGAATACCTCACTGAATTCAACCGTCAGTCGAGGTTGGTGCTAGACATGGTGAGCACCGAGGCCAAGCGGATCAAATGCTACCTCAGGGGACTGCCACAGAATGTGCGTGTCTTGGTCAAGGCTGGTAGACCAAGTACTTTTGATTACGCTGTGGGGCTCGCGGAAACGGTTTATGAGGACTTGACAGATGAGGTGGCTATGGATGAGAAGAAGGAGAAGAAGTGGGTCGCGCCTGCCAAACGACCTGGTACTCAGATGTGGAATCCCAAGAACAAGCAACCGAGAGTGTGGGAGAAAAGGTCATGAAGGACGTGCGGAAAGATGCACGCTGGAGAGTGCAAGTGGGACACTGGGTCTGAGGTGTGCCGCAAGTGTGGGAAGTCCTATGGTGGGGAGTGTAGATCAGGGTCAAATGCCTGCTACAAATGTGGTAAGATGGGGTACTTTTCCCAAGATTGCTATGCGAAGCCCGCATGTTATAAGTGCGGACAGACAGGTCACTTGGCGAGGACTTGTACGAGTGGTGAAGCAGGAGGGAGTGAGAAGAAAGATGCTGATCAAGCGAGGCCGAGAACAAGAGCCTACATGCTGACCCAGGAACAAGCTAGACAGGTTCCTGATGTTGTGACCGGTAAGTTCCTAGTAAACGGTATTTCTGCTTCAGTATTATTTGATTCGGGTGCGAATAGAAGGTTTGTAGCTACGACATTTAGTAAACTAGCTAAAATGAAACGTTGTCGAGTGTCTGAAACCTTCATAGTAGAAACCACTAGTGAGACCTCGGTGAAAGTAACGAAAATGGTTAAGGACTGTAAGATAGAGTTAGAAGGACATGAGTTCCCTGTTACCTTGTATGTCATGACCTTAGGAGGGTTCGATGTAGTTTTGGGAATGGATTGGTTGTCCGAGTATGAAGCTCATATAGTATGTAAGAGTAGGATAATAAAGCTAAGGTCCTTGGATGGCAGTGCGGTGACGGTTTATGGTGATAAGGAAAGTTCAGGGCTTAACGTCATTTCGATGATAAAAGCCGAAGGGTTATTAAGACGAGGGTGTGGTGCCTACCTGGCGTATTTTGTCAACGCTACGGCTGAGACAAAAGAAATGAAAGATGTTCCTATTGTGCGCGATTACCCAAAAGTATTTCCTGAGGATCTTCCGGGGTTGCCACCGGAGCGAGAGATAGAATTCCAGATAGACTTAGTACCAGGAGCCCAGCCCATCGCGAAAGCGCCTTACCGTCTAGCGCCGTCTGAGATGAAAGAATTGATATCCCAACTGCAAGAACTCCTCGACAAAGGTTTCATAAGACCAAGTGTTTCTCCTTGGAGCGCGCTAGTGTTGTTCGTGAAGAAGAAAGATTGAAGTATGAGAATGTGCATAGACTATCGCGAGTTGACCAAGCTTACGGTAAAGAATAGATATCCTTTGTCAAGGATTGATGATCTGTTTGACCAACTGCAAGGGTCAAGTTGGTTCTCACGAATAGATCTCAGATCAGGCTATCATCAGTTGAAAGTGAAAGAGGCAGACATCCCTAAAACAGCGTTTCGGACGCGGTATGGACACTACGAGTTCCTTGTAATGTCATTCGGTCTAACGAATGCTCCCGCAACATTTATGGATATGATGAATAGGGTGTGTCGGCCAATGTTGAATAAGTCGATTATTGTCTTCATCGACGATATATTGATTTATTCCAAAAGCGAGTCTGATCATACTGAGCATCTGCGAGAAGTATTGGAGACTCTGAAGAAAGAAAAGTTGTATGCTAAGTTTTCGAAATGCGCGTTCTGGTGGCGAGAAGTGCAATTTCTAGGTCACGTGATCAATCCTGAAGGGATTACCGTGGACCCAGCTAAGATTGAGGCAATAACCAATTGGAAGACTTCGCAGAACCCGACCGATATACGAAGCTTCTTAGGGTTAGCTGGCTACTATAGGAGATTCATCGAAGGTTTCTCCAAGATAGCCGATTGTTGACCGGTATGACCCGAAAGCCGATAGTATTCAGTTGGGGTAAGTTTCAAGAAGATGCTTTCCAGGAGTTAAAGAAGAGACTCACGCAAGCTCCAATCCTTGCTATACCCGATGGTGATGAGGATTTGGTTGTTTATACTGATGCTTCGCATCGTGGGTTAGGTTGTGTGTTGATGCAACGAGGAAAGGTGATAGCTTACGCGTCTAGAAAATTGAAAGTCCATGAGAGTACTTATCCGAAGCATGATTTGGAGCTAGCAGCAGTAGTGTATGCTCTCAAGATATGGAGACACTATCTGTATGGTACTAAGTGTACCATTTACACAGATCATAAGAGTTTAAAGCACTTCTTCCAGCAGAAGGAATTGAACATGAGGCAGAGAAGATGGTTAGAATTGATAAAGGATTACGACTGCGATATTAAGTACTACCCTGGTAAAGCTAACGTGGTCGCTGATGCGCTAAGCCGTAAGAATGAGGAAGTCATTGCAACAGTAAAGTCATGTCAGCTAATTATGAACTCAAGCTTCTTTGAAGAAATCATCAAGGTGCAGTCTAAAGTGCTGGTAGATGAAGGGCTAGTAAAGAAAGAAAGGATTTTTGGTCAACAAGACGAGTTGATGGAAAACACGCATGGTGTTAGGACTAGGTTTGACCGCATGTGGATTCCACGCCATGGAGATCTCAGAGGTCGAATCTTAGATGAAGCTCATAAGTCAAGATATTCGATTCATCCAGGAGCTACGAAGATGTACCAAGATTTGAAAAGAGACTATTGGTGGCCAGGAAAGAAGAATGATGTGGTAGATTATGTTAGTAGGTGCTTAACTTGTTTACAAGTCAAGGAAGAGCATCAGAAGCGTTATGGGAAGATGCAACCTATAGAGATACCAGAATGGAAATGGGAACACATCACCATGTATTTCATAACTAAGCTACCTCGTACAGCTAAGCATCATGATACCATCTGGGTGGTTGTGGACCGTTTGACCAAGAGTGCTCACTTTCTGCCTATACGAGAGGCTATCTCGTAAGAGACGTTAGCAAGCTTGTTCATTAAAGAGGTTGTCTCTAAGCATGGAGTGCCGTTATCGATCGTGTCTGATAGAGATACTCGTTTTACTTCGAGGATTTGGAAGAAGTTCCATGAAGCTATGGGAACAAGATTGAACATCAGTACGACGTATCATCCTCAAACAGATGGACAGTCTGAAAGGACGATCTAAACCCTTGAGGATATGCTAGTTGCTTGTGTTTTGGACTTTGGAGGGAGTTGGGACGATCATCTGCATCTGGCAGAGTTCTCTTACAACAACAGCTACCATTCAAGTATTGGGATGCCACCGTTCGAGATGTTGTATGGAAGACGCTGTAGAACTCCAGTATGCTGGGGAGAGATTGGTCAGAAGGAGACGGGAAGCCTAGAAGTTGTGCAAGAAACCTCCTCAAGGTTCGATCAGATCAAAGCACGAATGAAAGCTGCTCAAGACAGACAGAAGTCGTATGCCGATAAGCGGCGACGACCGATTGAGTTTAATGTTGGTGACAATGTGATGCTCAAGGTCTCGCCTTGTAAAGGAATTATTCGCTTTAGGAAGAGAGGAAAGTTGAGTCCGAGGTACATTGGACCGTTTAAGATTTTAGATCATGTGGGGGAAGTAGCTTATAAGCTGGATTTACCCGGTGAGTTAGAAGGAATTCATTCAACCTTCCATGTTTCTCATCTAAGGAAGTGTCTAGCTGATGGCACGTATCACGTGCCATTGATGGACATTGAGGTTGTTGAACAGCTGAACTACATTGAGCAACCGATAGGGATTGTTGATCGCAAAGAGAAACAACTTCGTCACAAGGTCATACCCTAGGTGAAAGTGATATGGAAACATCGCAAGAGATCAGATGCTACTTGGGAAGCTGAGGATGAGATGCACAAGTTTTACCCGAACTTGTTTATGTAATAGTTAGGTTTCGGGGACGAAACCTCTTTAAGGAGGGAAGACTTGTAACATCCTACTTTTGGTTATAATAATAAAATAAATTTTGTTTATTTCATAGTGGGTCGTTATCAGTTTAGATGAATAGAATATGAGTTGGTCTAGTGTTGGGTGAATGGATATGGGTTATAGGCTTGGGTATGTATGAAAGAAGGAAAGACCATGGGCTTAAGCCCATGATCCCTAAATATATAAACCATAATCACCATTAATTCCCTCATTTTACACATATTCCATACACCACCAAAACACACACTTAAGCTCTCTTTCTCTCTCTAGCCGAAACATAGAAGAAGAACCGATCCCGATCCAAGGTATGATAGTACGATATTGTATGAGCTTAAACCCATTGTATATAATCACAAAACGACGAGGCGACACCGTTACATCGTTAAAGTCACGAGATTCGGGTGGAATCGGGTATAAACCAAACCTAAGATGAGCTTAGGGGTCACCCTAGCTCAGATCTGGGTCGAACGGGACGAAAAAACGATGAAAAACGGTGTAAAACGGTGAAAATACGTTTTTTCGGTGAGTTTTACGGTATTCAGGCAATGGCGAAGCCGAAAAGGCGGCGCTTTTCGGCGTCGCTGGAAAAACGTGTACGAGGTTGTCAGGGAATGTTCTGACATTCCCAAACCTAACCCTAGTTCGCTATGGAAACCTAACGAATTAAAAGGTGATTCCTTAGTTGATTCATATAAGGGGGGCATAACGAACTAGCTCTAGTTCGTGTCTGATTCGTGAAGGGAAAGGGTAATGAATTACCCTTGATTCGTGATACTTAGTTCGTTAAAATAAATAACGAATTAGAAAGTCCAATTCGCTACTTGGACCGGTTCACTATATGGACTGATTCGTTAAGGAGTCCAGTTCGTTAAAGGGTTCAATTCGTTACACGAACCAGTTTGCTAAGATAAGCCAATTCGTTATGAACCAGTAACGAATTAGAAGTTTAACAGAATGACAATAACAGTCCCTGGACTTAGAAAAGAATGATTTAATTACAAAGAAGCCCTTGGACTTTAAGTAGCAAATATTTAATGGTTCAAAATCCTAATGGAAAATGTGTTAAGACAGTTAATGAAAATAAAATTTTTCCAAGCTGACCTGGCAGCTTAACCCCAGCCAGGGTCTCTGCCCCTTGGAGCCCGCTAGGGGCTGCCGCCCCTAGAACCCCGCTGCCAAGGGCGCTGCCCCCGGACCCCCCATTCGTTGAGAGTAATAATTAAACTAGAAAGACGATATGTGTAGTGATAGTTTATTGATACGTATAATTATTATACAGTTAGTCGTGCACAGCTCAAGAAAGGAATAACCGTAAACGGTGAACGCAACCGCATTGAGGTGAGTTTCTAGCCCCACTTCCTTGTTATGTTTTTGGGGCTGTGTGCATACTCGATGTGATAGTCAATACACTTACCTTAGGTGGTAAGTGTATGCCTTGTATGATTTATGTATGACGATTGCTTGACGGTGCGTGAACGATCTTCGGATATTGCATGTGCAGTCAAGTGTTAGTTAAAGGTATGATTGATATGTATGATGTATGAATGACGCATGTATGAATATGTATGATGTATGAACAATATGTATGAAATGTTGATGGCACGTGAACGCTCTTCGGAGATTGCACATATCGTCAAGGAAAGTATGTAAATGACAGGTATGTTATAGTAGTGTGAATGTAGGGAACCGACCCTAATAATGTCGGCGAATAGGGAACCGACCCTAATAGTATCGGCGAATGTAGGGAACCGACCCTAATAATATCTGCGAACGTAGGGAACCGACCCTAATAATATCAGCGAAGGTTATAGGGTGGAATGCTCTTTAAAACGTATATGTACGAATGAAAATATGTAAGTAAGTACGAAAGAAAGAATGAAAGTACGTATGTAAGTAAGTGTGTAAGAAGATATGAAGGTATGTACCTCCGGGTGCATATGCTAGTATGTGAATGTATTGTATGTTGTATGATTAACTAGAACTCACTCAGCGTAGCTGAATTTTAGTATGCAAGCAGGCTAATCGACTGAGGCAGTTGGCTTGAGGAAGACACATGGCAGCATCCGAAGAGACTGGCATCTGGAGATTGTCGTGATGTTTAAAATGCTATGTTTTATGTAATGAATGGTTGACTTTTATATTATTCCGCGAAAGTTTTTATTAACTCTGATATTTAGAACTGCGTTTATGAGTAAATCCAACACTAAAGTAGGGCTACCGGTAACGGGGCCTTACATTTTATTACCAAAGAGGGTTATGTTTTAAATGGAACCTTTACGTTTGAAAAAGTAAATTATTGTGATATGGTAGATCACAATTTGTTGAGTGTTTCCGATAGTTGTGATAAATATTTCACCACTGTATTCACTGACAAGGAGTGTATAATCCTTACACTGGTTTATGTCATTCCTGAAGACATGATTGTCATGCGATCTCCCCGATCGAATGATATTTATGTACTTAATATGAGTACTAACGTCTTGTCATCTTCAACATATGTGGAAACTTGTTTTATCTCGAAAGAAACCGAGAAAGACTCGATTATATGGCACATGCGTATGGGTCATATTCATGTCAAGAAGACGAGTCATTTTATGGCTAATGATTTGGGGGATGGTGTTTCCCTAAAGCATTTCAAATTGACCGATCACTGTGTTGCATGCAAGAAAGGCAATCAGAAGAAGAAGTTTCACACGTTGAAGTAAATAAATTCCATTGATACTCCTTTGGAACGTCTTCACATGGATTTATTTGGTCATGTGAATTGTGCGAATATTGTTGGGGATTGGTATTGTTTAATTGTGACTGACGATTATTCACGGTATTCATAGGTTTAATTTAGGAGTTCTAAGTATCAGACATCGATTCTTGTGCAGAATTTGATCACTAAGATCGAATCACTTAATAAATTTAAAGTGAGACGTATTATAAGTGATAATGGTACGAAGTTTAAGAATAACGTGTTGGACTTTTTCTCTATACAAAAGGAAATTCATATGGAATATAGTGCGCCATATATACCACATCAGAATGGTGTTGCTGAGTGAAAGAACCTAACATTGATTGAAGCTGCAAGAATGATTCTTGTGGATTCAAAGCTTCCCCTTCATTTCTGGAACAAAGCTGGGAAAACCGCTTGTTATACGCTCAATCGTGTTCTAACGGTTAAAATGCTTAAGAAGACAAGTTACGAGCTTCTCAACAACCATAAACCTAATTTAAAGTTTCTCGAACCATTTGGATGTCCTTGTACGGTGATGAAACAAGATGCGAGTAAATTCGATGAGAAGGCTATTGAAGGTTATTTCGGGGCTATGCTTCGCCTAAGAAACGAGTCTTTAACTTTTCTTCAGGTTGTGTAGAAGAATGGTACCATGTAGATTGTCAAAGTTACACTACCACCACCTGTCGGCAAGGGGCCTGATGGATGTTTGACTGTGAGGAACTGTTTAAGTCATTTACTCCATCAGTTGAAGTACCAAATGAAGACTTGGTTCGTGCTTATTTGGAAGAACAAATGTTTTCCATACCAAAATCTTCTAATTATGTTGATATTGCAGTACAAAATCAACCTGAGGGCTAAGACATCTGATAATGTTTCCATCTCGTTAGATGATGCTCATTTTGAAGATTCTTCTTCTGCTCAATTTAGACTCATCGCGATACGCGACGGGGTAGTTAATTCACCCATCGCGTATAGGGATGGACTTGCATAAAGACCCAAATCTGGGCGGCGTAGCAATACGCTATGGTCTAACCCATGAGACCATCGTGTAGCACGATGCCCACGTTAAGTAACCGGACACGTGTCCAACCTTGTGTCAACACATGGCACGATATGACTGGCCACGTGTCACTACGTGACAAGGCGGCGTAACATTGCGGCATCGCGATACGCGACGGGGTAAAGAAAACTCATCGCGTATCGCGATGTGTTGTGGATTTTGCCTATAAATAGGAGGTTACGGATTTGAACTCCATTCATCCCAAAACACATTCCTTTCACACACATAGCATAGGAAAGTGTGCCCAATAGACGTGACGAGCCGACGTTTCGTTTTCTCAAAGTTTGTGCCAAGTTTTGAAGTCATAAACGAGTAGCAATCACATAAGCAAGTAGATCAAGATCCTACCGTCAAGTCTCTTTTCTTATTTTCATTCTAAGTATCCATGTTAAGGTATGAATCGCGTTTAAGTTATATCATAGATATCAATCGAGGCTATGGTATTTAACCTTGCAAACATTCTATAAGCATTCACAGAATGAGTATTCATAAACGTTATTTCTTAATGAAGTAATTTTAACAAAAGATATATTTTGACGGGTATGTAGTAAGCTTTAAGGGCGGTATCACTAGTAGTGAGTTTCTTGCCTAAGGAAAAGTAATTCGTACAAATCACAATCAACCGAGGGACCCGTTTACTTACCTGGAGAAACTTACCAACGTGTTATAACCAATTAAGCCAAAGCATGTTATATCAAACGTCACATAAAAACAAAGTATTTAATTCACAAACAAAGATAAACGATTTCAAGGTTATGCTTAAGAGTTATAGGTTAATCAAGAAACACCATTCAAATATTTATACAAACCTATTTATTTATAGGTTAATATCATTCTCATTCAATCAAGGTTTCAAACGCATACCGACGGTACAGGTGAATACGTTAACCTTTACAATCAGTCAAAACATATATCTACTCGATAAGATGAACGGGTGTTTGTCTTAAAGAGTCGGTCAATGTTTACATGAGATTACGTGATCTCTAAAACGTTATAATACAAAGTAGAAAATAAAATCAACTCGGACCAATTACACATGTGTCTGGATAAAAATATAACTATTCAGCCTAAATAGTCAAAGGTTACGTGGCCACAGGCTAACGGTCAAAACTAGTTCCCCATTAAAGGCTACGTGGCTCGGGGAACACTTTTGTGTGTGTAGGGCAGTGGCACATATACCGGAAGTAGAAATATTTCCGCTGAGCTTGTCAAGAAAACTATATTTGTATTATAACTGTTATACAATCATTTTTGGAGTCATACGGGTTCACCAGCATAAAGCTGACGTATTTTTCCAACCCATTGCAGGTAATTAAGCATTAGTAGCAATAGCAAGGATTGGAGTCTTTATGAAGATAGAATCGCGTTACAAGATTGCTCCGTTTTTTATGAACTAAATCCTAGTAATATAAACACATATTTTGTAAACGAATACTTGGGTATTTAATTCCCAAGTAAATTTTCAATGTAAATCAATATTATATTCAACCTAAAAGTCTTCCGCTAAAATTTACCCATAAACTCTGATATATATTTACAAAACAGGTACCAACTTTTGGTCACACGCCTAGGCTTTAAATCGGGGTGTGATAAGTTATTACATGAGTTCTATAATTTTTTAAGAATTGTGCGGGTCAATATTTAGTAATTCAAGGTTAATCATTTTGGACTCAACTAATCATAATTGGTATTTTAGGCATAATACAAGGATTATTTTACTAAACTATCAAGGAAAATTCACTTAATAATTTAAGGGGTTGTTTCATCTTTAAAGTGAGTTAACTTATCTTTATTAAAAACCACTTGGTTACATAAAATGATGGTTTACTAAAATGGGTTAAGAGTTATCTCTTTCTTTAATTATCATGGAATATGACTAACTATGTTATTTTCACATTTAATCACCATAGCAAGCTCAAGATCCCATGTTTACTAGTCAACTATCAAACCTAGTTAAGAAGAGTTTTAACAAAAATGATACCCTTTTATCTTTGATTTTCTTTCCACCTAAAAATATAAAAACCCAAAAATATTGTATTTTATTTTATTTCTTTTAGAACTTATTTACTAAAAATCAAAACAAAAATAGTCTTTAATTCCGGCTAAATAAATACAGCGAGTAAGCAATAAAACTCTATAAGTGTGTCTGTGGATCGATACTTGGTTCTTATCTGTACTTTACTACATATACGATATGTACACTTGCTTATCTGTGTGTAGTTTAGTTAAAATAATAATCATTTTTATAAATATAAAACCTGAACTATGTGTGAACAAGCATTTGAAAAACTAACATTTGTTTTCTACTACTTCCACACTGCATCAGACGCCGGCAATGTCCTGGGGCCGGAATGGCGAACCGGGTAATTTGGTTAGCTTTGGCGTCGTTGATTCAGTTCTTTGAATGGGAAAGAGTCGATGAAGAATTGGTGGTGTTGTCGGAAGGGAAAGGTCTAACGATGCCCAAAGATGAGCCATTAAAGGTAATATGTAGAGCACGTCAGAAAACGAGTCATGTTCTAATTGGACCTATGAGAACTTATGTAAAAAGTAGTAATGTCTTCATACTATAATTCAATATTAACGGTTTATGTATTTTTGTACTTTTTATTCTCACGTAACTTTTATATATTGACTATGGCCATTTTAGTGGTGTTAACATTTTGGACAAAACTCAAAGATGTTCATCTGAAAACATGGTTGCAATATTAATTGGAGAAATCACAAACGCACAACCTAGTGGGGGGCATGGGATTATTCGTTGGCTGGTGAGAATGTAAAATGTGGGGACGTGATCGGTCTAGGTGTGAGTCAAAATATGTTTGATTAAACTAAATTTAGGTCAAACTCGAATAGAGTAAAAATAAGTTTGTGCTCAAAAACATATTCAGAGTAAAATGAGATTTACTTGAAATGACTTGTTTAGGAAACAAATACGTATACCAAAACATATTCACTCACTATATTTACTATAGTGTACTACATAGGGTGGAAGGTAATAATGGTAGTGGAGGCAGTGACAGTGACGATTGAGACAATAATGTTAACTATGATCATGGTGTCAACTGTACTAGTAGTAGTATAGCAATAGTGATAGTATAATGTTGATAGTAGTGGTGGAAATGGAGATGGTGATGGTGATGACGCCAAATGATGGTCATTGGTGTTTCTTACCCATCTGGATCCATTTTTAAGTTAGCAAATGTTATAAGAGTGACACTTTTTGATCCACTTATTAATTTGACACTTTAACTAGGTTGGACATAGTGTACTACATAGGGTTCGTGGTAAAGACAAAACATTCTGAATGCCCAACCATCTGGCGATGATGAAAACAGAGAGAATCAAAGCTGTTGATGAGAAATAGATCATCCTCAAGACATTAGTGAAATTTTAGGGTATAAGGACGGGTCAGGTTAAAAATAATAGACTGGTGTCTTTTTTTTAATTTAAATATGGGTAAAGAATGAGATGCCATGTGAATAAAATATGGCATTTGAATGTCATGAGGCAAAAATGGAGCAATATTGTAAATTGTATAGAAGGCACATTGCATCAAATCCTATTCTTTTATTTATTAAGTATGATAGGTGATAGATTCGACTCAAATTAACTAGGTATATAATTCAAGTAGATACATGTTAGCCCATATGTATCTATTTCACCCAAATCAATTCATAGGTGAACGGGTCATGACTGCCACATAGATTCGTTGGAGACTTAAGCTGACAAACTGCAACATTTTGACATCCCTCAATTTCATATTCGTATTTGTATCGTTACCCAATTCGACATTGTAATTCGGGTATTTCGTTGTCAATAAAACGCCCATTTATTAGTATTTATTGGTGTTTAAATCATTTTAAATTATTATGCCATTTAAACAAATTAAACAATCCTAAAATCGCTTATTTTGGGTTAAAATCACATTCTAGAAAGTTCAAGGGCTAAAACTGTCAAAAACCAAAGTTATGAAGACATGCACCCATCACGTATCGCGACGGGAAGTCCTCTGTTGCTTCGCGTAGCGCGACGGATTTTCTTATCAACAAAACTTATGTTTTTAACGTTTATCCGATTTTGCACCCCAAATCTCGTCCAATTCAATTAGTTTCTAGATTGGTGCTATAATCTCAAGCACTTCCCTATTTGAATTTCAAAAGTCAACTATTCTTCTCCATTTGATTTCTCATAGTTTTTCAAGGAATTCCGGATAGGTTTGTGAATGTAATCTGTTACAAATCATCCAAGGATAATAAGCACTCAATAAATTTCGATGATTGAAGGGATTTTCTTGTCCAACGGGACTTGACTCGTTTAAGACATTTAATATTGTTTTATTGGGGTTTTTTCGCTTAATTAACGTTTTGATCAGTTTTCTTCCGAATTTTATTTAAAATTTTTTAATTCTCATATTTTGGACATGTTAGAACCGAATATGATCTTATGTCGATATTCAGACCGACTAAGAACCGAACACTCGCTTAAACGTACTTTTCACTATTTTTATCGAAAAACCCCAAGATTTGTAATTTAATTTATCAAGATATATTAGTATTATTAATTTGTTGTTATTATTCCATTTTAGGGTTTAACTCGCAAGTTCGATTTGATCAGCTCACTTAAGAAGATTTTTCTTATTTATTATTATTATTATTATTATTATTATTATTATTATTGTTATTATTATTATTATCTTTCACTTATTTTATTTGCTAATGTGAGTACTGGAATCCCCGTTTTCACTCTTTTATTTTGAGCGCAATATGCGTACCATAACCACATGATTTAGTTAAATAAGTCATCAACCACAATTCTATTTAATGCATTTGTGTATATATCTCAATTTATTGTTTCATGATTAAATTTGAAGGTATTTATTGTTGTTGATTGGTGGCTTCTTCATCATTCTCATTTGTATGATCATATATCATCTAAGTATCCAGACCTTTAGTTGGTGAAAAGATTTTACTTGTTAAATTAATTGTAGTGATTATCACGTCGAGGATGACACATAATTACCTGCCGCTCGTAAGATGAGAAAGAAGAAGAAAAGGAGGAAGAAGAACCGTCAACTTTTTTTTTTCTCAATTGTATTGAAGAAGTGTTCAAACTTTTTTTCTCATTTCTTTTGACCAAATAACTATTATATTTTATTTTTATAAAATTTGTTTTAAGATTTTACGACAATTATTTCTTTAATTGTTTTACTACCCGATACTTAACTTTAAAGACGGAATTACAGATATTGTCCTTTATGTATGTATCAAATTTCACTCATTGTCCTTTATCTTTAAAATTGATATGTTTTATCCTTTACGTTTACAAATGTAACGGTGTTTGTCATTTGGCCATAACCCAGTTAGTTTTTCTCGTTAAGTCAAGTCATGTGAATTGCACATGAGGGCAATTTGGTCATTTCATCTGTAACGATTCCGACGAAACCCGGTATACCCTAACCGGTAGACAATAGTTACGTCATACCTAATGTCGGGTACATGAATTACCACAGTAATTATACGAGAATACATGGTTCACTGTATTGATTGTACGTGAATATATAATTCATCGTATTGAATATGCGATCAATCGATCGATAGTTATTGAAACCCGAACGAATCGAGGGTTCAATTATAGACGATATCTATAATATTTATTGATGTTTACGAAGTATTAAAGCTTCGGGATAAGTGAATTAAAGCAAAGAAAAAGAATTTTGGATTTAATAGTACGTCGGTACGTTAAACGAAACCTTTAACACCAAACCGAGCAAGAGATGATCGATCAAGCCGAAAAAGATGCACGATAATTAATGATATGATGTTTCAAGTTAATAAAAGTCATGGTTTAAGTTTTTAATGTTTTTAAATCGGTTTTATATAAATTTCATTTTTAAGCCGAAAAACGACCGTTTTAGCCTCGTTTTAAGCCGAATTAAACATTTAACCGAAAAACGAACTGAACCAGATTATCCAAAACATTATCCAGATCTCCGATATCCGAATATGTGGTTAAAAATGGAGAGGTGGGTCCCACCCCACCCCTCCCTTATGCCGATCGGACCTTAAGTCTACATTCCCATTCTTATTTTCTTTTTTCTCATCAAATCTCTCAACATCTTTCAATCCTTTCCACTTTAACATCCAAAAATCCAGAAATTGAGCAAGAAAACCGAGGTAAAAATCGTGTTATATACGTGTTCATCTTCGTTTCTTGAGTTTGTTTGCAAGAAAATGAGGTTTCAAAGATGAAAACCGATTCTTAGATGATCAAGTGATGTATACGGGTTATACAAGGGATCTTGGTCCAAGAAATGAGTTAAACGAATCAAAAACGAATTTTTACGGTTAAATCTTTGTTTTTGGAATCATAACCGAAACCATGAAAGAAATGGCTTGATCGTGAGTGTAACTTGCTTGGTATTGTGGTATGTTGTTTGTAGGCTCTGTATTTAGTGGTAGATAAGGCGGAAAGACGAGTTTGTAGCTTGTAGTGGCGGAAAACGAAAGGTATATTCGGTTTATGTCGGTGTATGTGTTTTTGGACAGATTGTTAGTCGTTTAGAGTTAGGTCATAAACTTTTACAGGGATGTTCTACACATGAAAATAAGAGTTCTGTGAATTTTTGGTAATTTTTGGACAAAGGATGAATATTTGGTGAATTTAATGCTTGGTTTTGGCCAAAAATGGTGAAAAATAGTTAAATATCATGAAAAATTCTGGAAAATTGCAGATAAGCTTTTCATATCATGTTTAAGTCACACACAAAATTTGAGGTCCGTTGGAGAAGTCTAAGTAGGCTTTTCGGTTAAACGAGTTCTAGGGATTTCTAGCTCGGTTTTAGTAAAAAGGGCATGTAAAAGAATATTTTGGTTCTGGAAAGATTACAGGGGACTATGTGGATGGCAGGGGACATCCAGGAAAAATTTGGGATTTTTCTAAGATCGTTTGGTATTTACGACATATTTAGTGTTTAAATGGTGTTTAAAAATAGATAAATAAATTTTAAATATGGAAATTAATTCTGGAAATATTTTTATAAAATTCCCCACTGTCAAAAAGTCTTTTGTGCAAAATTTCAAGATCCGAGATTAAACGGATAATTATTTGTGCAAAAACAAACTTTTAAAGCTTAAAACGAGTGAACCGGTAAAGTTCGCTTAAGCGAGCTGACTGGTGTATAAAAACCCTAAAAAAAAATGGACTATTTTCATATAAATGAGTTAAACAAGTAAAAATGAATCATCCGAAAATAATTCGGATGATTTGAGTAATTTTAATCTATTTTAACAGTTTCTGGTACGCCAAAGACGGAAACGGGTCACGCGGCCAATCGGGACGTCTAAACCGAGCTATAATTTCACATCTTTAATTAAATTATCAGTCAACCACTATTTTCGGGTCGTGTGTGACCAAACTCATTTTTGAAACATAAAAACGGATAACCGTGCTAGGCACGCAAAACGAGAAAAACGACTAATAGTAGTTGTGACCTTGGAACTCTAAACGACATCACAATCTGAGTCCGGAGAAGTGTTTCTGGGTTAACCTTGCCCCTAGAACGGGTACAGTGCTGGGTTAACAGTGCCCCCAGATGTACCGGTTAACTTGGTTAAAGTTATATTAATAATGAGTGTATAGTAACGATCGTAGGGATCATATTACAGATTGGACGTGTTAACTGATAATGGTTGTTGTTACCTGCTTGCATGTGCTAAGGTGAGTTTCACGAGCCCCGTTTTCTGAACTGATTTCGAATATTTTCTCGGGGCGGAAGCATGTTTTTACTGAAATGTTTAAATACATACTGAACGCATGGATTTGCGTGGATTTATATATTTTATTGTACGGGAATCGTACGGAAATGTACTAAGATGGTAATTGTCTGAGTTGCTAACATTCTAAGGCCCCGGAACACGAGTGATTAACTGAAAGCCGGTAGAGTGTGGATAGTACTATTGGTCTGACAAACCCAACTGGTCCGGCATGGATTTGCTGATGTTTCCCAGCCAGTTGCACATGTCTATTTTGTTGATATTTATTTTGCTATGTAATGTTAGACATAGCGGTTTGGGGCAGTTCCGTGGACGGGGGATATGTCACGGGCCCGTGGGCGGGGGATATGCCACGGGGGTTGTATGTGATATTCAGAGGTTTCACTTGTGGGCTCAGCATAATTACGTCGTAATTCTGGGTTAACATTGCCCCCGGAATGAGTACGGTACTGGGTTAACAGTGTCCCCAGATAATATTATATTTTGATATGGATTTATCATGGTTTACTCAAATTGTGAAACTCACCAACTATTCGTAGTTGACCCGTTTTCTCACATGCTTTTCAGGTACAATTAAGATGAAGTGATTGCTTACGTGCTAAGTGCATGATGTGTGTAAGATTTGCGTGCAGGATATTATGATACATTATAACAAATAGAATTATGTATCGTATTGTATGATGTGTGTATCACCTAGACGGTAATGAAATACAAGATAATGTAATTTGAAGTATATTAATGTATTCAGTTTTCTTTATAAACAATGTGGTTGATATCAGACGAGTCTGTCGCACCCCGTTTACGTTTCCGCTGCGGTTGCGGGGTGTTACATCATCTATCAAATTAAATATATTAAAATAATAAAAATATTAAGGTATATATATAATATTTAAATAGATATACTCTTTTTCTCTCACCATCAGCCACCACCACCCCTACCTGTCACCACCACCATCACCACCGCTCCTACCGGCCACAACCACCACCCCAGACCCCACTGGTTCACTACCACACCCACCACCAACTTCCCCATCCCCAAATCAGAACCCTATTACAAAACCCCATCCTAAAAAAACATCCATATACTACTGACTAAAACCCCCATCTCAAAACCAGAAAACATAATAACCAAACTCAAACCATAGAAGAAAATAATCACGATTTGGAGATGATTGAATTATCCACGGAAAACCGAAAATTCCACCTCCTCGACTAACAATCAACACACCGGTGACAAGAATCACCACCATAGTATTCTGGATCGGCGGTCATATAGCACGCCGCAGGTAGCGCCTATCACCGAAAGTTAAAATCCATGCCGGAATGGTGGCCGGATTTGCGGTCGGAGCGAGTGACGGTGGCTGCATTTGCGGGCGAAGCAGTCGTAGGGTTGAGATGCTAATGGTGGCCGATTCAATCTTCGATCTGTTCTGTTTTGTGCGTGCAATCAGGGATGACGAGTGACAGTAGTTCCACCACCGGAATGGTCGCGGGGTTGAGATACTAATGGTGGCTGGATTTGTGGCCGGAGCGAGTGACAGGATAATGCATGAGATAGTGGTGGAGCTAGGCATGTTCAAAACGGTTTGGGACTAGGAACCGGAACCGGTTCCTAACCGGTTCCTATATTGAAAACCCCCTTTTAAACCGGTTCCAGGCTCGAACCGGTTAGGTAACCGAACCGGTTCTCCCACCCTCGGACCCCTAACCTATCTAACCGGTTCTTACCGGTTCCTAACCCGGTTCCTGTACCGAAACCGGTTACAACCGGTTAAAGTGCAAAATTTTTTTTTTTTTCGTTTTTCGTTTGCGATTTGGATTCTAAACTACGATTCGTATTTGTATAACATGAAAAATAAAAAAAAACAATTAACATAAAAATAAACAATTAACTGATGAAGAAAAGACAACTACTGAAGATGTTTGCCACTGAAGACAACTACTGAAGGTTGCCACTGAAGACAACTACTGAAGGTTTCCACTGATGACAAGTTGACAACTACTGAAGGTTGCCACTGATGATAACTACTGAAGGTTGCCACTGATCACAACTACTGAAGGTTGCCACTGATCACAACTACTGAAGACTGCCACTGATGAGGAATACTCATCAGTGGGAAAGCTGCCACTGATGAGGAATACTCATCAGTGGGAACAGTCATCAGTTGAATCAGTGGGAAAGCTGCCACTGATGACAACTACTGAAGGTTGCCACTGATGAGGAATACTCATCAGTGGGAACATTCATCAGTTGCAGAGTTTGTTGTCACTGATGCAAAATATGAATCAGTGACACATCAGTTGCAGAGTTTCATCAGTTGGAACATCATCAGTTAAATATGTAACCATTGTACAATGTAAACTTGTTCATTGGATTTGCAATACAAGTGCAAATCCAATTTGCGTTTGTTGCGAATCGACGTTCTTTTTCAACGCCTTGCAATACGGTTTTTCGATGTGTTTCTTCAAATTTGAATTCGAAAGTGGGTTTAAATAAATCCCACAAAACTTGCACCGAGCCTTCAATGAATGGTCATCACTCAATTCAACCAAATCCCAATTGCACCAAATCTCTTGATTACGATTATGAGGTACAATACGAACGAAACTTGGTTCGGCGTTGGAACCTTGACAAACCGATGATTGTGAGGCAGCCATAACAACAAATATGAATATAGAAGAAGAGAAAACAAGATATTAGAGAACTCAAAACGTTGTAATAGCGTTTTTTTGTATATTTTTGCGTTCGGGTTTGCGTTTTGAGTGTTGTGATGAACCCATGACACCAAATACCTATTTATACTAGTAGTGGGGTGCTTGGGGGAGCCAAAAAAACGGCTATTTTTGACCCCAACGGTCAAAAAACGGCCAAAAAAACGATTTCCAACGGCTATATTCGATCCAACGGCTAGAACCGGTTAGGAACCGGTTCCGGATGGTTCGGTTCCAGAACCGGTTCCGGTTCGGTACCGGTTCCTACCCGCCCCCACTCAGAAATGCAAGAACCGGTCACGGATCATCGGGTTGAATCAGATAGGGTCCGGTTCCTACAAAAAACGGGTAGGAACCGGTTCGGGTCCGGTTCGTGTCCACCGGTTCAGTTCCAGGAACCGGTTTCGTTGAACATCTCTAGGTGGAGCTAGTTTCTGGGTTTAACAACTTCCAGATCCAATCTCTCTCTACATTTATATTTTAAACATTTTAGGTTTTATGGTTAAATATTAAATAAATAGCTAAAATGTTTTGTTAATTTTCATTATTTTAATATTTTTAATTTGATAGATAAAATGATCAAATTGTCCTCATGTGCAATGCACATGACTTGATTTAACGAGTAAAACTAACTGGGTTAGGGCCAAAGGACAAACACTGTTACTTTTGTAAACGTAAAGGATATAACGTATCAATTTTAAAGATAAATCACAATTAGTAAAATTTGATACATACATAAAACACAATATCTGTAATTCTGTCAACTTTAAATTCCAAATTACTTATTTGTTATTGTTATATTTTATCAACTTTTAGAGGCTGAATATAAATATTGTTTATTTTTTTTAATATTTTTTGCCCATTAGATGCCAATTTGTAGTTTTCATTTACTTTTGTAATTTATTTCTATTGTTTGGAGACAAGATATTAGTTTTTGGTTTTCACTTCTTTTTTTAATATAATTTTAAAACATGTTACGTTCATTAATTTTCCGACAATTTGACTTCGTCGCAAAATTCGATCGTTAATCCTTTTTGGTAAATTATGTATAATATGATAGGGTTAATGGAGATCATTAAGAAAAGAATATGACAAATTAACTTGGAAAACGTTAATTTAAACTAGAAAAATAATAAAAATTATCCAAGTATAGAAGATAAATCGTGTTGTAAGGTGCTCATTAAGTGGCATAATTTAAAGTACAGAAGATAAAACTTAGAAATGTTTGTTTTAATTCATTAAGAATGGTAATATCAACAACAAACAAGCCATGGTCTTTTCCTCTTTTTCTTATTAACTCAAGTCCATTACTCATATTACTTGACCCAACACTAGCCCGACTCATAATAATTCATATTCTATTTTATTAACCGAAATGAGAAAACGGAATGTTACATGTTATTATTATTATTGTTGTAAATTGTCATATAAGTTTATAAATTATAAATATATGCTTTAAATCTAACAATTTATTCTTTCGGTTAATTTAGTAAACTATCTATTTTTTGGTTAATTTAGTAAATATATACCAATCACTTTCATATATAACAAAGTTTATCATATTTAATTTCTTGATTTTTTCTTATCAAGGATTGTTTCGGGTTTCGTGGAACTTAAATTTGGTTTTACAGTAAAAAAATGGTAAATAGATTGTTTTGTACAAGATTTCAATATTTGTTATGGGTCTAAAATGAGAAATATGAGTATTTTCAAAAGTTTGAGAATGCCAATAGATTTATCGTTAAATTTGTTGCGGGTTCAAAGTGTTGACTTGAAAATGTCAAATAGATGAAAGTTAGAATTTTAAACATGATTTGATTTTCAAATTTATTATCGAGGACATTTTTGGAAAAACTCAAAAGGTTCTGGATTTGGTAAATTGACAATTTTTTCCTTGACTGTTAAAATTTGAGAATAGAACCCCGAGACCTATCAATGCTTCTAACTTGTATCAAATTTGAAACATTTGTGTCATCATTAACTTTTCCTTCAGTGGTGATTAGAACATTGTATGGGAAACATGCCATGCAAAACTATACTCAAATGAAGCAAAATATTCACAAAATTGAATGAGTTAACATGTTATATTTTATGTTGTCAAACTTATTAAAATATTTTTCATGGTTTAGCTCAGAAAAACATAATTTCTGAAGAACATTCGTCGTTATACTTTAATGTTCTCATTTCCTTTTAGGGGTTGTAAATTGATTAATATATCAATAAAGATAACGTTCCTTCAGTTTTTAAACTGAGTGGTGAGAACTACTATTGTATGACTATTGTACGAGAAGTCTTCTTCCTGAATACTTTCAATTATACACATATGATACTGATAATGAAAGTTTCAATAAAAGAAGCATTCTCGGGTACGTTTTTGCACGTGCATTTTTTTATTAAGTTCATTTAAAAAATCATTTTATGATATAAATAAAATCAATTTATATACATGTAGTATAGATGTAATACAACTTTTCATACACGTTATGTAATTTTTTATAATTTGGATAATTCGTGTGTCACACGGGCTCTAAAATTAGTGTCATATATATATATATATATATATATGGGAAATTTAACACATATATGAAATTAACGTGCTAAATGTGAGAATCAAGTAGAGTAATTATACATACAGGTAACTCTATGATGTAATTACCCTACTTGATTATCACGTTTAGCACGTCAATTCATTTGTATTTGATTCAAAACCCTATATATATATATATATATATATATATATATATATATATATATATATATATATATAACGAAACCTTTAAAAGCTCACTGGTTGCTCCCTATATTATCTTAAGCCAACAGATTACTTTATTTGTAAATGGAGAATTCTCATGCATTTGACCCGAATTCATGGATATGAGTTTTACCAAACTCAGATAGCCCTTAAACGGGTCATAACATCTCATAAAATTAAAAATTAATCACACAAAATATATGATATGAAAATCCTATAAAATAAGGATATACAAAAAATTGATATTTTTTAATAAAAAATTATTTATAATTAAGAAACAATTATATAGTAAAAAAATAAACGGGTCGTAGGTCTCACCAAACCCAGATATCTTTTAAACCGAGTTATAACATCTCATTTATTTGTGAAACCCTTTTATCATCAAACCTTAAGTATATTATTAACTTTCTTACAATAAATAATACTAAAGTCCAAAAATATATATAACTATTAGAAACGAATAATGTAAAGCAACCACCGTAATACGGGGGAGAAAATTTAATATATATATATATATATATATATATATATATATATAGGATGGTTCAGTGCGAGAAATAAGATAAATGAATCTTAGCCATTGATTAGTTATAATCAATTATCCAAAGATAACATTTTTGTAATTAATCTAATCTAACTAATATATTAAAGCAATACCATGTTGTCCACATATCGTTTTCCTAAGCTATCCACATAGGCATTCATATCGTCCACCTTCCGTACTCAAAATTTCCAGATATTCACAATAAATTTTAAATCAATGATATTGATTTTTATATTTTTGTAACTTATTAATGTAATTAAATTTTAAATCAATGATATTAACTTTTATATTTTTGTAACTTATTAATGTAATTATGATATTAATTATTTTAATTATTATTAGAATTCAAAAACTTACTAAATCATCTCATTCACATTATATAAACCTTAAGATTGGAAACCCTGCTCATTTTAATCTCTCCCCCCCCTCTCTCTCTCTCTCTCTCTCTCTCTCTCTTTTTCGTATTACTACATCCACCATCGCCTATTCTGGTACATGGAGATTAATTATTTTCCGGTAAGGTTTTATTTGATACTCTTATGGCTGATTCTCACATTATTCATAATTTCATTGACAATTCTTTTTCTTTTTCAGTTCTTGTTTGTTTTTATTTTAATTATTATATGATTTTCTTATAATCTATTTAGGTTCTATATCAAAATCCAAGATTCTATGGAGATGTTGAACTATTATGGTTATTTGGTAAGATTTTATTTGATACTATAATGGTCGATTCTCATATTATTCATTATTTCATTGACAATTCTTTTTATTTTCCGTTTTTGTTTGTATTGATATTAATTATTATATGATTTTCTTATAACCTATTTAGGTTCTATATCAAAATCCAAGATTCAATGGAGATGTTAAATTATTACGTTTTTCAGATAAGGTTTTTTTGATACTCAAATTCCCGATTATCAAATTATTAATTATTTCATTGTTCATTCATTTTCTTTGCCCTTTCAAATATTGTTGTTATTATTTTTATTATTTCTATTACATCCATTTGGAATTAAATTATTTCTGTTATTGTTAATTATTCAGGTTATAATCATTGCAAAATCAATTTTTCCAGCTATTGGTAGTTATTCTGGTTATACATAATAACATCAACTTTGCATTTGTTCACATAATTCATATCTTTCATAATTGGTAATTCAATTATTATGTGATATTAATTATTATTGTATTTATTATGATTATTCCAGTTAATAGCCATATTTACGTTTAGTCCAAATAATAATATATTTTTTAACATTTGTTAATGCATGATTTGGTGTCCGTAGCCGATCGAATAAGTTAGAGATAGTCTAGTCTCCATAATTATTGTAAAATGGCCATTCGTTATGGATTGTATAGTGAATGGGTCCATTCATTATAGGCTAGGCCATTAGTTAAATTATAAGCCCATTCGATATGGATTGTATAGCGAATGGAGGCTCATTCGTTATGTAATTTAACGAATGATGGCTTATCTGTTAAGCTCTTACCCCATTCATTATGGAGTCAAAACGAATGAGGTTAACTTAAAGAATGAGAGCTGATGGCTTATATATAGGCAGATCCTGTTCATTGTACACTAGAGATCCGAGCTTAATTTATCATGGTTCGTTACCATGCCGGATTCTCTTTAACCATAACTTAACCACCATAATGTATTTCCACCTTTAACGTAATGAATAGTGTTTAACGTATTTGTCCCGTATTGATGTATCATGTTAGCGGCTAGATCTTGGCTCGTAACGTGTTTTAACTAAGTGGTATCAAAGCAGACGGCTGCTCTCGATGCATCAATTTAAGGGATAAATCTGGTCAGAATCTTGTTCTTCGTGTTCATCAAGTTTTGGATTAATTTGGTCAGATTTGGATCAAACTAAGGTATTATTGATGGAATTAAGGGTTGATTTGTGTTTCTAAATGAATTCCAAAGTCTCCTATTGATTTTGGAGGATTAATTATGGTGAATTGAAGCATTCACCATTGAAGAACAATTTACTTGTTTGATTTAATTGGTGATGATTTTGGAAACGTTAAGTTAAATTGAGGATAGATTCGTGATCATGATGAAAATCCGAGTGTTCAAGTTGATTTTCGTGATTAGTTATGGTGATTTGATGATTTCAAAATGGATGAAGGGGGAGATCTAATATGAGAGGCTACAAGTTATTGGTTTGCTGAAAAGATTTAATGATTTGTCTGTTTGCACAAGCCCGAGAGTCATCGGTCAAGGGGGAGTTTTGACTGATGATTTGCAGTTAAAGAGTTCAAGGTTGAAGCATTCGATAGCTACGGAAAAGGGGGAGTCTGTTAGTGCATGAGTTGGTGTCCGTAGCCGATCGAATAAGTTATTGATAGACTAGTCTTTAGGTTTAATGTTATATGGCCATTCACTACGGATTGTATTGCGAACAGATCCATTCGTTATAGACTACACTATCCGTTAAGTAGCCCATTCGTTGTGGAGAGATAACGAATGGAGGCTCAGTCGTTAAGTTAATACCCCATTCATTATAGAGACATAATGAATGGGAGCCATTCGTGATGGGAATACCCCATTTGTTAAAGATGTTAATGAATGGGGTCTTGGCCTATATATAGGCGGTTCCTATTCACAATAGGAAGAGATCTGTGCTTAATTTATCCAAGTACTGTTACCATGCCGGATTTTCTCTTTAACTTATCCTTAATGTATTCACCATAATGTATCTTCATCCATTAATGTAACACCCTAGCTAAAGCGGAATACGCCCGGGTGTGACGTACAGATTGCCCAAAACACATGTGACACTATTAAGTGACAACAATATCATTAATTCATTCAAATCCCAAGTACACAAGTTGTTCAATAAAACAAATACAAAGGAAAACAATAAAACCCATGTCTTATTTATTTATTATTGAAATAACCAATCTTCTAGTGACTTCGTCTATTTCATCCTCTAATGAAAGTACCTGTAGCATATATATAAAATAATGTCAACTAAATTAATAGTTGGTGAGTTCACACAATTTGAAATAATATATTTAAACCATACAATTCCATGAAAACTTGTGAAAGACACGTAAGGGTTCTTTACACTAGAAACCATGGTCCATGAGTGTAAAGAATAAATGAAGGTCTTTTCCAGTTGGGATTGTGCACCAACGTACTCAGATCGGAGTCCCTTTTCCACCAAAAACAAATGGTCCATGGGTGCAAAGGGGGGCGTATGATCATACTTATCGAAGAAATCCATGCACGTAATAATTGAGCAAGTAACAAGTAAACACACAAGTCCATGATGCGAATTGTAGTTTTTAAATAAAAAATAAAATAAATTGCTTTTTTGATAGGATATATATGCTACCCCCAAATAGTTAAAAAGGGTAAAAATGGGGTGTGAGAAACTCACCTTGATGTTGAAGACAAACTTGAAATAAAACCGAAAGCGCGTAAATGAAACCAAAGCAATTGAACTTCACAAACTAGAATTAAAAGTACAAAATCAATATTAACTTACGACTTATAAAAGTAGATAAATTGAGTTGTCGGGATTTAGAAGTGTTTAAATGTATATTTTATCATTTTATGGTGTTTTGATAATTTAATATTATTGTTAAGTTTTAACGAATTTTAACAAATTGTTAATAAATTATGAATTTAATATTAGTTTAGGTTATGAGATTGCGAATGTTTATGAATTATGAATCTAAACGAAATTTTAGTTTAGCAAATAATTATGTTAACGTATAATAAAGTTTAACGAAATATTAGTATTTAATATAATATTAATCGGGTTTACACAGAAATTTAACAGGACCAAGAGTTGGGTTTTGGGTGAAAAATGATAAATATAGTTTATAATAAATTTACTTAACTTAAAATAACTTTTATTTGGTTTATAATGATTTATGAATCAATATATAGTTTATAATAATTAATATAAAGGTTTTATAAATAAAACTAAAAAAGATACATTGACCCGGGTTCTAACTCGGGTCCTTATGGACACAAAACAGCAGACTAACCACTGGACCAGCTTAATGTTTTGAGAACAAAATGGAAACAGAAAAATATATAAAATACAAACAGTTCATCATCTTCCTCAACAAAACCCTAGGTTTTCAATTCTCCAGATTCTTTCTAGATTTGATTGATTTAGGTTGGGGGTTTTGTTAGACGGATCAAAACAATGAAAACCCACCTATCAATTACCTCTAATGGTGCCGGAATGATTGTGAAGAAGGGTGGCCGGAATCGGATTTTGACGAACGGTTTATGGGATTTAGAGTGTATATTAGATGGAGATGAATATGTGAGCGAGTTTAGATGAACGAGTAGGTTGTATTTATAGCCTCAATTGATCCGTTGGATGTTTAATACGAGTTATTGAGATTTTAATAAAATCCGGCGGTTTGGGTTGGGATTCGGCCGTTGGGGTTGTTATTACGCATAATAGGTATTGATTAAGCATTAAGATGGTGAAGAAACGAGTTTATAACATTAAAATGGGATTAAAATGGCGTTTGGAGGGATTTTAATGTCGTCGGAATGTTTCTGCCGTCGCCAAAATTTGGCCTCGCCAGAAAAACATGAGGGAGGGGGAAGAGAGGGCTGGTTATTATTTAATATTAATTTAAAATTAAGATTTTACACATTCAGCCCCTATACTTTTTTCATATTTCCTTTAAATCATAATTATACTATCTTTACCATTAGAACCTTGAACTTTAGAATGTTATAACAATAACAAAGAAGTTTATAAGCTTAGGTATTTTTCGTATTATGCCCGAATAGTTCGGGACTCGTTTAAGTATAAAATTAGATTCCGGAGCTTTGTTATTTGTACATAATCAGTAGAGAATAAACGAAATATGATTTAAATCGTCGGGAATATTATTCAAAATATAAACGAAAGTTATGAATATATCGAAACATCAAACATGTCGGGTAACGAACATAATAGAAATACATAAGATGAAAATTGAAATATATGTTTAAATTTATACATACATTTATAAATAAAACCGAAAATGTAAAACGAGTTGGATTTTCAGGTTTGAAAAGTAACGAAGGTTACAGGACTTACAACTTTTGGAAATTTCTTCCCGAAATTAAAATAGAATAAAATTTAAAAGAGAACAACTAATATACGGAGTTGTGTGAAGTTTTAACAATTTTATAAATTAAAATAAAATAACGCCGATCTTCGAATGACTCGAAAGAACGCCACAAATAGGAAATATGACAAGGATACTTATATATAGGATGTACCAGCGGCGTATCCACCATGCCCTTATAATATTTTATTTGTGTCGTTCTCAAAAATCATTCCAAGTTCCAAGTTATTTCACACAACCGGACTTAATATATTTTCCATGCGAGGACTTTAATAATTATGTGTCGACCCATAATTACCTCTATCGTCGGATGGTCCATATAGCTTGCCCTATTGTGTGGTTTTAAGACATAGACATTTGATAAATAAATAAAATTATCATACAGAACGTTGAAAATCAAAACTAATGAATAAAAATGGAAAAAACATTACAAAAGACATCGATAGACCATTCAGGCCAAGGACAAAGCGGAAACACTAAGTCGAGTAAATGAAATCATCGTTGTCTGAACCAAGTAATCGAATTTGAAAACGAAATAAACGTGGAAATGAAATTAAAAAATGAAACATTTAGAATTATAAACAATATAACATGTAATTAAAATAATGGGGTCGAGAATAACGTGGTAGGTAAACACAACATTTAACCAACGAAATATGAATATGTAACTTGATAACGCATTAGGTTCGAGAATAGTTTAAATAAACGAAACTTTTTAAGTATCAAAATATCATGATGTTTAACAAATGAAAATATCCTATAAAACATAGACGTGACCAATGGCAACGTCGAGATGAATAAAAAATTATATCTTATAAACATGTAAATTGATAATAACTCGAAATGAAATGGATAAACGAAATTTTAATATTAAAATATTGGAATCGATTAAGTTTGTAAAAAGAAAATTTTTCCAATAGTAACTTTGTGCTTATCAAGTATATAATTAGAACTCCAATACTAAAATAAAGTATTTATCTTAGATTGATGAAATCAAGAATATTGGTTTAAATAAAACATTGAGATGAAATAAAGTGAACATTACAACATATAAATTAATAACTTGAAATAAAATAGATAAACAATATTCTATTATCACAATATGGAAATCCATTAAGTTTGTGAAAGAAAAGTTCCAATAGCAACCTTGAGTTTATCAAAGTAAACAATTCAAATTTCGAAATCAGAATAAAGCATTTGTTCCAAATTGATGAAATCAAGAACCACAAAATGGTTTAAATAAAACATCGAGTGAAAGACAAGTACACAAATAAACAAAACAATTTGTGTAAAAAATTATAACGTAACATAAACTCGGCATGTACATGGGACACAGTCCCGGTTCTAAGTAAACGAATTCGTTTGGGGAGAACAGGTCACCGATAGTAAAATGTAGAAATAAAAATGAAAATACGGTTTCTATTAGGTAAGTATGTACACATACATGTTCATAGTCCCAATTTCCACTTAACGATTACGTTAATAGGAAATTTGTCATAGATCCCGAGGTAATAACCGTACACCGATTCATAAAATGCGATTAAGGATGATGTACGAATTTGCGTTTCGTAAAGTATAAACGAATATGGATCAAAGATCAATAAACAATCGAAATAACTTCGTAAACAATATTCTAAAGAAGTGGATATAAAAATCACTTTGGGTAAGTTCAAAACATACGTGAAGAAGAAAGTAAAGAAAAGTAAATGTAGCTTTTGACGTTTGTCTTCTCAAGTGTCGGTTTGTTTGGGGTATGAAAGTTGACGTGAGAGATGGTGCCATGATTTCTTAGCCGAAACTCTTTGGCGATAATGAAGGGGAAAGAAAGGAATGGATACAACATATATTTTAATTTACAAAAATCGGTTGTAAATCGTGATGCCTTTTTTTTCATCTCATGATAAAAATAAAATTTATTCTATTTTACTTAGGCAAAAAGTTTTTAGCTATCGCTAAGAGTTGTAAATTTTATGAAACTTTCACATAAAAACAAATGTTTTCTTTTGGCCCGCGACTTAGGTAGAAAGGAAAGAAATGATCGTCAAAGTATCCGACTTGTTGAATGAAAAATAGCCTTATAGGGCTTAAGACTTGTTTTGAAACAAAAATTTACTTTAAATATGGTTTGAAATAATAACTACATTATTATTAGTGGTGATGGTAATACTAGTAATAATAATATTACTAATCATAAAAATATTATTGAATGAGAAATAGTTTCAAAATGGCTCAAAACTTGTTTGAAGCAAATATTTTACTTTAAATATTATTAAATTAATAGTAGTGACGATGATACTAGTAATAATGATATTACTAATAACAATAATAATAAAAATATTAACAATAATAACAATTTTTTTTTTAATAATAACCATATTGATAATTACCGTAATAATAATGATGATGACGGTGATGGTACTAATAACAATAGTAGTAGTAACATTAATAATGATGGTAATATTAATAATTGTAATAATAATAATAATAATAATAGAGATAATAAATTCTTTTTAAAGAAAATCCATTTGACTAAATGTTAATATAACTACGGATTTGGGATTAGGCGTGAGGTGTTTGTAAAAGAAATAAACTGTAGAAAAATATGCAAAAGAAAATATAAACAAGTTTGATGAGTTTTTTTAAAAAAATCTAATTATTGAAACCAAAAAATCGCATAAGGTCGACAAAGGATGCGGGGTTAGGATATTGCATGACGGAAACAAGTTAGGCATTCCAAATATGGCGAGTGTGCTAAGGTCACCACAATGTTAGTAGGCTTGAAGCATGAGGTTAAACAAGTGATTGAGACAAATGGTTAGGTACAGATCTTGCAGATAGGGGCGTTGAGTTTAGGTAGGTCTTAGCAATAAGTGGTAACTGAATCTACCACAGATTGAAGCATATCAACGTTTCGGGGAAGTAAAGTGGTGGAATTTACACATACTGTACAAAGGGTGTGTTTTAGCGTGATGCCATTTGGTTGGGTTTAGTTTGCGTTTCCAAGAATGGTGTTGGATTTGAATTTGAATTAACTGTAGCGATGAAGGTAGGTGCGGTCAAACGTGGGATGATCGGGATCGCGGAGGCCATTTACTTGATAACTTGGATTGTCATTTTACCGGTTGAGTGCGACAACTAGGAAAACGAGAAGGCGTGATACGAAACATGAAGAATTTGCGTGACTTGGGACGTAAGTATGAAAAGGACTAATAGATACATCAGTGAAAACAAGTAAAGAAAAGAAATCGCATGAAACAAATTTGAAATCGAAATTGGAATTCCCATGAAACGTATTGAGTTTTCACCTTTCAATAAATGAAAACCTCATAAATATTGAATAATCATATGGAAAAAGTATTAAAGTTAACAATAAATAGTGAAATCGAATTGAAAATTGAATTTAACCACCATGACTTTCTAAATTTTGACTTCTAACATATAATAGTAAAATAACAAAGGAATCATTTGAAATTCGGTTATTACTTTGCAAACTTTTAAAAGTTTAAGCCGTAAATGAGCGTATAAATAAATAAAGCGTGTCATAAAATTTTGTTTAAAACTTAACTATTCTCGTATAAAAATGTGTAATTAAATCGAACCGAAAGCTGGGTATTCGTGTACAGACTTCAAGTTAAAACACATTGTAAAACATAAAGGAGTGCAAACCTATTCTTTTCATAAAGAGAACATGGTCGCGTTTGAAAACTTAAAGTTGTGATTCATATGGCGTTGAAGTGGTATGCTTTGGCTTAATAGAGTTCATGCTCTTTCCTAACTCTCCAGGTAAGCAACCGGGTCCCGCGTCTGACTGGGATTTATATGCATTGCTTATCCTTAGGTTTCAATAACCTTGGTGTTAAGAGTTTCGAAAAACAGACACGTCCCCCATACAGTTACTACATACCCGCCATAAAGAACCACCTTTAAGAAGAATAAATATCGGAACACCATAATGAAATTCAATAATTGAAAATGTTGGAAAACTCTTTGTTTTTAGGCATAAACCTTGAACTTGTGTGTGCTTGTGTAATTGAAGTAATTGAATCATCAATATAATAGTATTTGCGTACATAAGGCATAAACAAATTAATAATAACCAAATAATGTGCATTGAACAATCAAATAAGGCTCACATAATTTTCTAATCATGCAACCTAAACAATTAAGCAAATAAACTATAACCTACTAGAACACTATGTCTAATGTCCTATCTTATAGTCATGGCTCTGGTACCAATTTGTAACACCCCGGCTAAAGCGGAATACGCCCGGTTGTGACGTACGAATTGCCCAAAACACATGTAACACTATTAAGTGACAATAATATCATTAATTCATTCAAATTCCAAGTACACAAGTTGTTCAATAAAACAAATACAAAGGAAAACAATAAAACCTATGTTTTATTTATTTATTATTGAAATAACCTATCTTCTAGTGACTTCGTCCATTTCATCCTCTAATGAAAGTACATGTAGCATATATATAAAATAATGTCAACTAAATTAATGGTTGGTGAGTTCACACAGTTTGAAATAATATATAAAAACCATACAATTCCATGAAAACTTGTGAAAAACACGTAAGGGTTCTTTATACTAGAAACAATGGTCCATGAGTGTAAAGAATAAATGAAGGTCTTTTCCAGTTGGGATTGTGCACCAACGTACTCAGATCGGAGTCCCTTTTCCACCAGAAACAAATGGTCCATGGGTGCAAAGGGGGGCGTATGATCATACTTATCGAAGAAATCCATGCCCGTAATAATTGAGCAAGTAACAAGTAAACACACAGGTCCATGATGCGAATTGTAGTTTGTAAATGAAAAATAAAATAAATTGCTTTTTTGATAGGATATATATGCTACCCCCAAAATAGTTAAAAAGGGTAAAAATGGGGTGTGAGAAACTCACCTTGATGTTGAAGACAAACTTGAAATAAAACCGAAAGCGCGTAAATGAAACCAAAGCAATTGAACTTCACAAACTAGAATTAAAAGTACAAAATCAATATTAACTAACGACTTATAAAAGTAGATAAATTGGGTTGTCGGGATTTAGAAGTGTTTAAATGTATATTTTATCATTTTATGGTGTTTTGATAATTTAATATTATTGTTAAGTTTTCACGAATTTTAACAAATTGTTAATAAATTATGAATTTAATATAAGTTTAGGTTATGAGATTGAGAATGTTTATGAATTATGAATCTAAACGAAATTTTAGTTTTGCAAATAATTATGCTAACGTATAATAAAGTTTAACGAAATATTAGTATTTAATATAATATCAATCGGGTTTACACGGAATTTTAACAGGACCAAGAGTTGGGTTTTGGGTGAAAAATGATAAATATAGTTTATGTTGGTGCATGATGTCAGTAGTTCAGTATCTTGTGTTTTGTCTGTGTCTGTAATCGTTTAGTCTTGTTTGTTTTGTGTCGAATACTGTTGAGTTTGTATGTTCGCTGATTTGTTTGAGCGAACTTAGGGAGTAGCGAAGTTATGACAACTTCGCTTAGCATGTTAGGCGAAGTTGTCGAGGTATATATAAACCTCAACTTCGGGTTGTTGAAAAAAAAAAGGTTTTTAGAAAACGATTTGTTTGGTGATCTGGTGTATCACGTGTTGGCGATTAGCAATATATCAAGTTTCAAGTATTATCTCGTGTGTTTATTTACTTATTTAACGTATTGCTTATCTTACACTCGTATCGTATTACGTGGGGATTCCGCACCCTCGTGTTACGAGATACTCCTGTGTAGATCCGGCTGGGAACCTACAATTGGTATCAGAGCATTTTGCTCGTGATTGTGTGGTTCGGGATTATCACACGGGTGTTAAGATCGTTCCGTTTGACTTTTCGCGGAATGAGTTTACGTTGATATACCTCGTTTTTGTCTTTTGTCCTTCTTCCCTCATCAAATACACCTTCAATTCACCCTCGCGTCCCTCGCAAACAACCTAATTAAACCAGCAGAAATCGAGGGTTCATCAGGCGAACTTGCCGTCACAAAACGTAGGGTTTAAGCAAAGATATAGTTTTGGGCGAAGTTGTTACTAGCGAACTTAAGAGCAGGCGAAGTTATCTGGCTAGCGAAGTTCTTTAGCGAACTTAAGAAGCCAGCGAAGTTATATCAACTTCGCTACTTGTGCACTGTTCACAGAAGTTTATACATTAGGGTTGAGTCTTGTTTCTTTCAACTATGACTTCGATAAACATCACATAAGTGGTAAAGATGGAGGTTGAAGCCGGTTCAGCAACTAAAGCTCCAAAATTACTGAAAGGTACTGATTTCGTTTCATGGAAATATCGGTTTTAACAGTATGTGAAGTATCAAGACACGAAGATGTGGGTTTGCATTCAAGACGGGTACATTCCTCCAACGTCCTTGTTTGAGGGTCGTGAACAGATTAAAAAATACAGTAAGATGGAAGATGATGAAAAGAAAATATATGAGGCAGAGAGTAAAGCTCATGCAGCTATAACAATGGCTCTCCCACAAGAGATTCTTCATACCTTCAAGAAATACAAAACTGCTAGAGAGCTATGGGAAGCACTAGAAAATAGTTATGAAGGTAATGTGGGGATACGTACTTCTTAGACAAAGCTGCTAAAAACCCAATTCTCTGTATTCAAGTATTTGAAAAATGAATCACTTGATGATATCATCACACGATATTATCATTTGATGACCGAACTAAGTAATTATTCCATTGAATACAAGGAAGAAAAGGTAGTAGAGAAACTTCTTGATGCTCTCCCACCAAAATGGGAAATGTACACTGTTCTGATGAGAGAAGATAAAGATTTGGACAAGATTAATTTGGAAACAGTGGTCAATAAGTTACGAAATTTTGAACTTAACATGGTTCGAAAGGAGACACCAACTGATTAGGTTCAGGATCCGGGAATATATGGTGCTAAAGTCACTTCGAGCTCAAGTTCAAAATTAGAATCCACTGCCTACTACTCTAAGGGGGAATCAAACTCCATTCCAGATGGTCATGTGATTCTCAATATGGATGGTGACGTATGTTTCGTAGCAGGAGGGAGTAATTCCTCAAAGCCTCAAACTACAATTGGAAATTTCTCATCCATTGCTCCAAGCAATAACTACTCACAGATGCCTAAGAGTGTGAAATTTGCTGAACAACAGTTTGCCCTCTATGCATCCTTCATTGCATCTTATGAGAACTATATCAAAGGTAAAATAGTCGACCCTGCAACTTTTGATGAAGACTATGATCAGATCGATGCTGATGATCTGGAAGAGATGGATCTGCAGTGGCAGATGGCTATGATAGTCAGAAGGGTAAAGAGATTTATGAAGAAAACGGGTAGAAAGTTTGTTGGAGAAAGACCAGGGTTTGATAAATCAAAGGTTCGCTGTTA